>NW_026067916.1:2904060-3287844 GCF_014885135.2 Alexandromys fortis | reverse complement strand
AAAATGTTAAGCACTTCTTAAAAACTTAAGTTGCACCATGTACAGGTAATACGGTACTGCTTGTGTCCTGCCCAGTCTAAACCTTAACTGCGCTGTTATCACAGTAATTACAGTAGTTCCTGCTTGAGGTCACCACAGTTCAGCATGGAGCAGCTGCTCCTGCCTCAGATCCATTTGGTGCCCCTGAACCATTCACAGTTCCAGGCACACAGCAAGTCCACATAGGAGAAGCAATCAGCAGTTTAATTATGAGACTGAGTAGCACAGAAACTCTTTTTAATCCAAGTTACAGCAAAATCTGACACACAGAGCAATGCACAGTCTCTGTATGGCGGCAGGAATCCGCCATGCTCTCCAGCCTGTCTAAGCCTGATTCTGCCGTCTGCCCAGGTGCAGGCGGGGAGTGCTGAGCCATCCGCATGGTCTCAGAGCACTCTCCTTCCTATCCCAAGTGGGAACAGAAACATCCAGTCCCATAAAAGCCATTGAAATGCTTTAAAGCCAGAGTTCACGCTGGCAGCACAGCCCCCAGGAAGCCGCGCTTTAAAATGACGCAGCTTTTTTTCTGTTGCTGTTGCTGAATCAGGAAATTTCTCTATAGCACGTCACCAACAAACAGCAAAAATCTGTGTTAAACTCTCTCTCCCTTATTTTTAAGCCTTCTCAGGTTTTTAAGTGGATTTAGCCCATCACATCGGGCGCCACTCTGTTGAATTAAGGAGCGACAGGGCTGCGTCCCCGGCACCAGGCCGCCCACATGGCTTTTTTATGCCCGAAATAATTACACAGAAACTGTATTCTATTAAACACTGCCTGGCCCGGCTAGTTCCAGCTTCTTATTGGCTAGCTCTTACATATTGTTCTAACCCATTTCTAATATTCTGTGTAGCCCACGAGGTGGCTTACCAGAGAAGATCTTAACCTGCATCTGTCTGGAATGGGAGAATCATGGCAACTCCTTGATTCAGCTTCTTTTTCCCAGCATTCTCTTCTGTCTACTCCGCCTACCTAATTTTCTGTCCTATGAGGGCCGAGGCAGTTTCTTTATTATAATTAACCAATGTCCTTCCTCCATCAAGCCTCCTAAGCTGTTATAATTTCAGTCCCGCGCCTCTAAAACTGGCCCATCTTATTATAGTGGGTGCCTCTGGCATTTTCAAAATGGCAGTGATGTCCTGAAGGAACCACAGCCTGAGTGTGAACTCAGGTTCCTGCTATGACACCACCTCTCCCGGTATAACAGGCTGTGAGCACCAAGCCAGAAGTCTCCCCCAAAGAGCAGCTGTCGATCTCCCTCTGATGAATCTCAGTGAGTTGGCTCTGTCCCTTCAGAGATCTCTGGACCCCCAAGGGCTGGGCTTTGCCATGGAAGGAGTAGAATCTGAACGGACGGTTCTTTTACAGTGCGCCTTATTCCTGCTCAGTTCCGTGTCTTCCAGCACAGACATTCCAGGCACTAGATTCTCTGGGCAGGACTGGCTTTAAAGCCCTTGCATCCGGCTAAACAGATAAAATATTAAGCACCAGTGTGCTCCCTAAATCATTAGCACTGGGTCCACAGGTAATGAATTCAGCTCGAGGCTATTTGGGGCCTGTTGTTTTTATCTTCCCCCTCCAGCGCTCTCTGTTCAGTAATGAACTCTCCCTGCCCAGGACAATGGCGCCTATCCTCTGTCCCCAGAAGACTCGGGGTGTCTTTTCTGTCAGATGCTACGGGCCTCAGGGCTCCAGGTCCTCTATCAGAGGCAGAGAGGAGGAAAATACACAAGTCTGTTTTCACCGATGAGAAAATGATCTCTTAAGACAAATTACTGATTTGACACATTTTTGAAGATTTTTAAAAATCTGTAATGACCCCCAAATCCACCCCCCAGCCCCCTGCTCCCAACTTTTGCCCAGCAATCTTGCCAACTTCCAATATCCAGGAGCATAACTATATGTTTTTCTTTGGGTTCACCTTCTTATTTAGCTTCTCTAGGATCAAGAACTATAGGCTCAATGTCCTTTGTTTATGGCTAGAATCCACTTATGAGTGAGTACATACCATATTCCTCCTTTTGGGTTTGGGTTATCTCACTCAGTAAAGTGTTTTCTATTTCCATCCATTTGCATGCAAAATTCAAGATGTTATTGTTTTTTTTTTTTTTTTTACTACTGAGTAGAACTTTAAAGTGTATATGTGCCACACCTTCTTCATCCATTCTTCTATTGAGGTGCACCTAGGTTGTTTACAGGTTCTGGCTATTACAAATAGTGCTGCTATGAACATAGTTGAACAAATCGCAAGGGGTGCGTCCACCCACAGAGACAGTGGGACTGATCTAATGTGAGCTCACCAAGGCCAGCTGGACTGGGTCTGAACGAGCATGTGATCAAACCAGACTCTCTGAATGTGGCTGTCAATGAGGGTGGACTGAGAAGCCAATGATAATGACACTGGATTTTGATTCTACTGCATTTACTGACTTTTTGGGAGCCCAGTCTGTTTGAATGCTCACCTTCCTAGACCTTGGACTTTCCACAAGGCAGGGGACCCTGACTTCTCTTAGGACTGGAGAGCGACATGGAAGGGGGGGGAGTGGAAGTGAGGGGAGTGGGGGGAGGAGGAGTGGGGGGAGTGGGAGGAAAAAGGGAGGATGGGAGGAGGTGGAAATGTTAAATAAATAAATTTAAAAAATTCTAATGACCACAGAATCCCTCATCTGACCATGTAGAAGTGATGTATTGAGTTGTATAGAGTTAGGAACAGAACGAGGCTTTTTGAAGGGCTACCTTAATCTAGATGAATGATGTTTTTATTCATGAGTTCATTACAATAAAGTATTTTTAAAAATTAAAATCTATATCAGACTAAAGGCATTTTGTCTTTTCCCTTTTTTCCATAAGTATTTTAGGTTGTTTCATTATTAGACCAATATCATTCTGATGGTATTTCAGGTGGCTTTGGCCTTGCTCTCTCTCAGCTCTTAGCAGAGAAGTTACATTTCAAGAGAAGTGAGTTTCCAGTCTCCTGACATGGGAGAGGAGACAGCCTGAAGCTTGCCTCACTGCCTGGCCTGACATCGAAGCTTTCAGATTTCACTTCTGATCCAACCTTCCCCGAACTCTGATTCATTGGGGAATGGCAAGCTCACTTTGAAAAGGACCTGCCAGAAATCTTTAGTCAGTTAGGTGGACCAGCTGCACAGCCCAAAGCACACTGGGGAACTGGAAGTCTCTGGGATGGAGTAAATTCCATACATTAAATTGTCAAGGAAATTTTACTTTGTGACATTGTGATCATAGCCCTCTGTGTGTGTGTGTGTGTGTGTGTCTTGTGTGTGTGAGCACGCACATGTATCTTTCTCTTGTGGTTGGTTTTATTAGACTTTTTATGTTACCCTTTGTTATATGAACATCATACAGTTTAAATATTCAGTATTATTTGCCATGTACATCTCTGTATCAGACTCACAAAGTCAACTACTATTCACTCCTGATTGGAATTCTTTTTTTTTCTATGAAAAAATTTATTGCTTATAATTTTTAATTGATTTTTATTGAGCTCCACATTTTTCTCTGCTCCCCTCACTTTCTCTCTCCTCCCCTTGAACCCTCTCCCAAGGTCCCCATGCTCTCAATTTATTCAGGAGATCTTGTCTTTTTCCACTTCCCATGTAGATTAGATCTATGTAAGTCTCTCTTAGGATCCTCATTGTTATCTAGGTTCTCTGGGATTGTGATTTGTAGGCTGGTTTTCTTTGCTTTATGGACTTCTAAAGGCCTTTTAGTTTAATTCTCTGAATCAGACTGAGGGATTGCAGAGGTTGTATTTAAGAAATTATCTTCAGATATACAAATCAGTAAGCCAGTGTGCAGAGCTCTGGGCTAGCTGGTGATTAAATCGGGAAGAATACTGTGAACAAATAGAAAGTAGAGTGTGGATGGGGTGGGAGGGCTCTATTCTGATGTGCTAAGATGATAAATCCATTTGAGGATAAATATATATGGCCAAATGCTGAGCAGAGACTAAGGCAGCGTGGCAGAGCCATTGAGAGAGCTGATGAATGAGTTTGCCTTCAGAGATTATCAAGTATCAGAATGCTTCAACTGTGATGGAAACCTCAGGCCAGACCTGTTGAAGTGAGGCGGACCTTGTTTCTGGAGGTAAGGAGACATTCCATGCCAGCCTGGTTTCAGGTAAAGCGTTGCTTTCCAGGGTACCAGGACCCAGTCTGCGCATCTTCTGTCCCGGCTCTACACTCACTCTCAGGAGAGTTGGATTATCTCTGAGACTTCATGGCGTTTACAGGTGGTTATAGCCATTAGTCACACTTAATATGTTCAGTTAAGGTTAAGGCATTTTATTAAGAGCTGGGCACCACAGATCCTGAAAGGGAAATGTCGCATTTTCTCCCTTATGTGGAAGTTAGATTAAAAAGAAAAAAGCTTCAAGATGGGCTATTTGGGAGGAGGAGGGGACCAGTGCAGTGGGGGTGAATTTAACAAAGAAAATAACATCAATGTAAGAAAATATCACGAAGGCTAGCAATATGTCTCAGTAAGTAAAATGCTCGCCTCACAAGGACGCCTGTAATTCAGTACCTGGGTGGTTAAGGCAGAGCAATGTTGAATTCAAAACCAGCTTGGTTTTGAATATAGTGAGACTTTATTTCAAAAAGACAGATGAACAATCTCTCCTTGTTTCCTCTCTCTTTCTACCTTTCTCCCCTCTCCCTTTTTCTCTCTCTTCCTCCTTCTTTTTCCTCCTTTTTCTTCTCTGTGTTTTTGCTCTCCTTCCAGTTCTAGAGATTTAATTTATGGCTTCACGTGTGCCAGGAAAGTGCTCAATCACTGAGTAGCACTGCCCACCCCCCACCTAAGAGGTAGTTCCATGACTTTTCTCTGAACCAACCAGAAGGTCCTCTAGCTCTGATTTGCCAGTTTAAGTCACATGGTATCCATTGCTTAGGGTATGGAGCCAATTCTTCTATTATGTTTGTGCAATTAAGTGGGTACTCAAATCAGCATGTGGCAAGTTGGTAAAGGAAGTGGGATAAATGAAAGACAATGAACCAAATCCTATTATCTACTCTACATGGCCTGGCCAATAGTAGTGGCAACAGAGGTAAAAGTTGTTGGGAGCAGAGAGACCCCAGATCCTGAATTTCTTGTAAACAACGTGTAATCCCCTGATCTGAGTGCCTACAGCTGCTCTGAGCACGAGACCTTCAGGAGTTCCTGATGGCAGGAGAGTGGTTTCTGGTGGGTTTGGCTGGGGCATGGCTATCTCTATATAATATGCCCCTGAACACAATAAAGGGGGCATTCTTGGGGAATTCAAGGATGACCCGTGTCGCTGTCTCTCTGTCCATTTGTGTTTGTGTATTTTAACCTCCAGCTCCCTTGTCGAAGCTCGCGAACTGGGGTGCCAGCACACAGAGCGCAGACACGGGGGGGGGGGGCGGGGGGCGGCAAAAAGTGTATTAATACAAAAATTTTAAATAGCCTTTAAATGATGCCATAGCCCAATGAATGAGTAGTAGACTTATGTGCACATCTTCTAAAATCATATACATTCTTCAGAGAAGATATAGTAGCGGAAACCCTACACATTGGCTGAGATGGAGGACTTAAGATGTTTCTAGAAGGAGTTTTCAACTATGTTTAGAGACAGTACTATGAAAGCCTATTGGTGCACCTTTTTTTCTTCTTCTAGCTCTCATGTTTCCCACCCTGAGCAGGAGTACTTGTAATAAAAATCAATCAAACAAACAAACCTGAAAAGCAAACATAAATCAAGCCAGCCCCACCACAAGAGCTGAATTAGAGAATTCCCCAGGCAGTGCCTGTCTAGGTGATGGTCATTTTTTCTTCCCCAGCCTTCAAAGCCATTTATAAAAATTGTACATATAAATAAGAACATGCTCTGAGAGCAATATGCATGTAGCTGATGGGCTGTGAACTCTGGTCTGAGGTTGTATGCTTTTCATAAACTAGAGGAGAGGTGCTTTTCTAGATATTTCTAGATCTTCCCAGAGTCCTTTCAAGAGGAACAAAACATGCCAGCCCTGAGCAGAGTTGAAGCCTGCATTTCCAGTGCACTGGTCACCATGGGCATCTCTGCTGCCCGCAGTCCCAGTGCACTGGTCACCATCAGCATCTCCACTGCCTGCATTCCCAGCACACTGGCCAGCGTGGGCACCTTTGCTGCCTGAATCATGTGCCCCAGCTCTCCCTGGCCTTGGTCCACACTTAACTCTAGGTTCAGCCTTCAAAAAAACCTTTCCCATTTCCTTCCTTAGCCCTCTTTCCTAACGTCCTCATTGCTTTCTTTGCAGCACATTTTTATCATTGGAAATTGCTGTGCTTTCTTCTTTTGCCCACTTCTCAATACTGGGACTATGCTCTTTGTAGGCCACGGTCTTCTTTACAGTATTCGCTTCATAGACCGCTGCTGGCACACAGAAAATGATGACGTGTTTGTGGATGCAATAGAACACAGGAACAACAAATGTATTGGGAATCAACCAGGACCCATGCTGCCAACACAGACGGTGACGTGAAGCATTTCTACCGTGGCAGGGTCTCCAGGACCTTTTGTGTGTCACAATCTAGTGACATCAGCAGAACCTTTCTAAGATTATCTTAAAAATACCATCAAAGATACACTTTTGATTACATTTTCAAATAAAATAGATTATGTGGGACATAGTGTTAAAAATGTTTGTGATATAGTAATACATATAGTTCGTTATTAATATAGAAAATAAAACTCACTAATAGATCTAGAAACTACCATGACTTCAAAGTAATGATAAGAGTCAGTTATATCTTGGGATACTCTGATATGACCAGAAGATGTGTGGGATTTCTTTGATAACAAAGTTACAGCTATGATAAAAATTCTCATAGTTTGTTATCTATTACTGTAAATTTAACCAAAGGCTAATAAAAATGAAGATGCACCATTTCCCCAACCTAAGTGCATGTTTCCCTTGAATTCTACACACAGAACTTTTATGGGGACCATTAGGAATCTCCATATAAAGCCCTTAAACTCCATAAATCTGCTAGGATTGAGAATGAATGGTAGAACTGCATGCAGCTCAGCTACGGAGATGGATTACTTCTTGCCCTTCACAGAGTTTTGAGCCAAAGATCTTAAGTACCACTAAAGAGAGCTACTGACCTGGAGACCCCACATATACTGTTACTGTGCTATTTGGATGAGTGAGGGAGCAGTCATTTATAGACCAGATGCTGCTGCAGTTCAACGGCTCAGCTCAGGTCAGGAGCAGTAAGACATGGGGTGAGGTTAGGACGTCAGGCAGCTCTCATCCAAAGCATTCACACACACCACATCACACCTCCCCTTGTCAGGAGAAGAACCAGTTTATCTTGAATTTTACCTTTTCTATCAAACGTTAAACTATAAAAGCCATGGTCATGGTACACTTATCATCCTGACATTATGTTTTATGATTATTTATCTTTGTTTTTGTGGTTTATGTAAATATGGGAGAAGAGACCTGCTCTAGTTTAGAAAGGTGTGAAAGAATTGTATATTTCATTATTTTCTTGTCATTCTCTATCAGAAACTGCATACTATCCTGTAACAGAAAGTCCCCCAAAGAAACAAAAGTTTAAGGTTGACTGTCCCTCTTCAGCTCACTAGGAAGGCATTTATCCAACTCACAGGACTACAGAAGCCCACCTGTGATCCTCCTCCAGCTGGAAGATGAGGCCATGTGAGTGCTTGCTTCCATTTTAATAAGGCTTTCAAAGAGATGTTTAAGAATTTACTTCCTGCCGTGACCCCAGGACAGACTGTGATCCTCACACCACTTTCCCTTCACTCTTCTCAGGTATCATTAAGAATTTAGAAACATAGCTATAACTTTTAAGTTTTTTTTCACACATTTTGAAGTGTACTTACATTTAATATGAGGGTCTTATTTGGGGGGCATTTTTGATATTATCTGCACTAGCAAGGGTAGGATTTTCTTTCATTCAGTTTGACACGTGCAAGAATGAATATACAGATGGTTTTGTTATGATACAACCAGAACAACAACAACTACTACTACCACACACACATATACTCAAAGTTTATTTCATACATTTTTTTTCTGTCATCCAACACAGAGATGTCTGTTGATTACAGTTATTATGGATCATGGCCAATGGATGCTTTGTCTATCTTGACTTACGCTTCTGGTGATCTTTACAGCACCAACTAGGAAGTGTGGAGATCCCGACTGGTTCAAAGCATGACGCATCTTCTCTGACATTTTTCCATTAAGGAAAAGAACCACAGCTACAGCAAACTTCAAACAGCAGAGATGTACATGTCTCCTATGTACATGGCATGAGAAAAGCTGGGCATGCGTGTGAAAGGCCCACTCTCTGGTTATCGGCATAGGTGACTCTCCAGATCTATAGGTTTCACCACTATCTTCGTCAGTGTCTCATTGCTGTGAAGAGACACCATGGCTATGGCAACTCTTATAAAGTAAAACATTTAATTGGGGCGGACTTACAGTTCAGAGATTTAGTCCATCATTATTATGGTGGGAAGCATGATGCTGCACAGGCAGACATGATGCTGGAGAAGGAGCCAAGAGCTACATCTGGATCAGCAGGCAGTAGGAAGAGAGTCACTGGGCCTGGCTTGAGCTTCTGACACCTCAAAGTCACCCTCAGTGACACAGTTTCTTCTATTCCAACAAGATCATAACTCCTAGAAGTGCCACTCCATATGGGAGCCATTTTCATTCAAACCAGCAAAACTACCAAGTGTTGAAAATATTTGAGAGGAGAAATGTACCTGCACCAAATGTGTACAATGCAGTTCCATAACTATTTATATCATTTTTATATTGTATTCAATACTATAAGAAATCTAGATAGGATGTAAGTATGTAGCAAAATCTTAGGGGTGGTCTGTACAAATTCTAGTCCATTTTATGTAAAGAACTTTAATATCCATAATTTCTCACACCATGATAGGTACTAAGGTACTGTATACGCAAAAGAAGACTGCATTTTATTCACTTCCTGTTCCTATAGAGGCACTCATTGGTAACATGAAATTCAGAGGCAAGGATTTCTGAAACCTTCAAAAAGCCTGTATAGCATATCAAGAAATAGCTCTTCTTAATCCAGAGGTCTAAAAATCCAACACATTTTTTAAAATGTGTTATATTCCATCTGTTTATGATAATGACGTAAACTGGAGATAAAAGAGCTCAGAACACAGAGACATTTAGAAGGGGAGATTTGGAAATACATAATTTTGCAATCCCTCTGGGAAGAACTGGCCTCTTTCCCCGAGAGATGGAGTATGTGCTCCTCAGATGGATGGACCCTGCCCTCAACCCTCAGGTCCTCTCTCTGAGTAGTCCTCAATTCTCTGCTAGCTCCTGGTAACAAGACTGGTCATATGGATAGTGAGCTGGAGGACTATGCCTCCCCTGAGTGCTGGTTCGTATGCTTAGCTTGTTGTGTAGCCTCTTCTGCTGCTGGCGCAGGGGTATTTTAAAACCACACAGTCACAGTCTGTTCAGTGGTTCCCCTGACAACACAGCTCTCCCCAAAGCGTGGTCAGCTTCCCAGGCATTTGGTTCTAGTTAGACATGCGCTAGGAGCTTTCTGCTAATTCTCTTTTCTAATATGGTTTAGGTAGTCTTCATGGACCCTCACTCTTTCTCTACTTGATGTAAATTCTTCGTAGTTGTCAGAGTTTGGAACAAAACCTGCTCTTCTTTTCCTCCTCCTGAATGTTTTTGTCTCTTTGGGTGGAGTTCTTGGGCTGTTCTCTGGCAATTCACTGCTTGGCGTGTGGCTGTCCAGCTGAGCTAGCACTGTGGTTTGAGTAGGCACTCCTGTCTCCCGGGCAATTGTCTTCCTCCCCCATCTTCTACCTTCCTGTTCCCTTTCTCTCTTTATCCTTTTCCTTCTTTATCTTTCCCTCCCCTCCTTTCTTTTCTCTCCCTCTCCCCTGCTTCACCTCTTTAAATTTAGTGTCTGTCATCTAGTAATAACATTTTCTCTACAGTCTATTATTTTTGCCCAAGCTGATTTCCTTCATTAAGCAGATTTCTCTTCCACTCCCCTCTGCTCCCTTCTCCTCCTCTCCCCTGCTCTCCTTTCTTCTTCTTCTCCTCCCGCTTCTTCATTTCCTTCCTTCTCCCCCTCCTCTTTCCCTTTCTCTTTCCTCTCTCCCTCCTACTCCCCTTCTTTCTCACTCTTACTTTAAACTCAGATTAAGCATCTCAAGTAGTGCTGTTCTTAAGCCACCATAGATGCTGCTAATGGATTCTCCCCCAGAGAGCTATTACTGAGGAAGAAAGCAGGTACTAAGATTCCTAGCGAAGTAATCGTCTCATCTCAGCTCCCTGCTCTTCTGTAGTCCTTCAGGCTCAGAGTAGAGAAGCCACAAGCAGGAAGAGACATCTTCACCCTTACATCCATTGCACTCTCATTACAATAAACATAATAAAACAGCAAATACTGGACACAGCCTAAATTTCCATCAGTGGACTATTGGGGAAATAGGGATGGCAAATACACACAATGGACTAGTACTCAGCCACGGGAATATATGTAATCTTTCTTTTGTGACAGCATGGAACTGGAGATTATTATATTAAACAGAATAAACTATATACAGGAGAAAAAGAGGTTTTGAATACAATCATTTGCGAAGTCCCTAAAGGTTGATGTCCTAGAAACTGAGAACTAAATGGTGGTTCTGGAAGTTTGATTAGGAGGAAGAAAGGTAGGTAAAAGACTGATTAATGGGTACAACATTATAATCAGTTAGGAGAAATAAAATCTGGTGTTCTATGGCACAAAATGATGATTTTTTAAAATGATAGGATAGTGTATATTTAAAAGTGCCCAGGACATACGATTTTGAGTGCTTTTGCTACAAAGAAACAATGATTTGAGCATTATACATTGCGTACATGCATCAAAACATCACATGGAATCCTATATATGTGCATTTATTAATAACTATAAATAAATAAAAATGTAAAAGAAAAGCCCATTTCTTGTCTCTTTATCTACCCTTGGTTATTTAGAACAAGAACCATCTATTTGTAAGAGAGTACAGTATATCTTTTTCTTCAGGACTCTGATATGCCTTAGAGACTAGCACTCCACAGAGTCTGCTTGGCAGGAGAGCCTCTGCATGTCTTCAGTTTTTCATACTGTCCACAGCACAGCCTCTCTTCAGCAAGACCCTAAACAAGCCTGAGGTCTGGTCTCTCTTGTCTGTGGTGTGCAGGAGCAGAGGAAGGAGACGGGGAAGGAATCTCTGGAACACAGAGGGAGTAATCCTACATGGAAAAGGATAATTTCCTTGATGGTTGTGTTTGTGGTCAAATTCCACGGAATGGTCAAATTCCGTGGGCATTAGAGCCCTGTCCACGTATAAAAGTGTGACTCTTCTTCCATAGAATGTCCCTAGCCAATTAATGAAGTTCTTCTACATGGAACGCAGACTTTCCCTTTCAGCTCAAACTTACAAGTTCATATGTCACTCTCCCCTACAGTACCCCTCATATGTTTCTGTGTTTTGATGTCCCCTTAAAACTTATGTTGTAATTTAATTGCCATCATTAATTGTCAATATCAGGAGGCAGGAAATTTGAGAGATGTTAGGTCTTGAGAGTTTGATGGCATTGGATGGATGGATGGATGGATGGACAGACGGATGGGTGCTGTTATTTGAGCGTGGGTTGATTATTATGAGAATGGATGGATGGATGGATGGATGGATGGATGATGGATGCTGTTATTTGAGAGTGGGTTGATTATTATGAGAATAGGTTCTTAATAAGGGAGTCAGTTGGCTGGATTTTCTGCACATGCTCACTTGCAACTCCACCACATTATATGCAACACCAACAAGACACTTACCAGGAGCTGGTACCATACTCATAGATCTTCCTCATCTCTGCAACTATATGTGAAATAAACTTACATTGCAACTGCTCTGCAATTCTAACTGTGGAAAATGGGGGAAGTCACAACACCATCAAAACTATTAGCTTGTTTTGAAATCAAACTATATATATTTTTTTGTGTGTGTCAAGTCAAGTAACATCATTAATTTTTAGCCTGGCCTTTTAGGAAATCATTAATATTATAACGATGATTCTTCTGGTTTCTGTTTAAATACAGGGTCTGTTGACCAAGTGTTATTTTAGCTGCAATAGAGTACTCAGTTTCTGCTTTATATTGTTACAGTCTTCAGATATTCTTAAGTCATAAAATGAGTGAACCATCACTGAACTTAGATATCAATAGAGTATTTTTCAACTCTAAATTGCATTGAGTAGTTAGAGAGTGGGGAATTCTTCAATATGATTTAGTGTATGCTCTATGTGTAAGCACTGACAAATCACTGTACACTAGCAACTGCAATGTTACCATGGAAAACCAAATTAGAGCGGTTTATAAATTCAGATGAGTGGGCGTATGAAAGGAAAATAAGCAATTGAATTTGGTAAGCGATTTGAATTTTAAATACTTTTGAAATGATGTTAAAGTATACACAGTATCATGACTCCCCCAAAGTCAGAATGGAAACCATTAGAAGGGACCTTGGAATCTTGCTTCGTATAGAACAAAAGTTTTCATTTCAGAATGTAGCTAGTCGCATTTATTTGTAAACAATTAACTGGTCTAAATCCACTGAGGTTTTCTTTATGTTATTCTTTAAGAGACTTAGTTTTCTCATATATTTAATTAAAAATTACCGTCCTGAATTGTCTGTAAAATAGTCTTTGCTTGATATAAAATTCAGCTGTATATTCTCACCACTACAGAATGCCTCTATGGAAATTGAGAAGAACCCTTAATCACAGCACTTCTACAAAGTACCCCCCCCAAAAAAAAACCACAGAAAATATCCACTCAGCTGCCTGTTTTCCTACTCCTGGATATTCATGGTGCATTCTTTTGTGAGATTCCAGTGTTGTCTTTATGGAACAGGGTATAGGTCACAGAGATCTTTGTTCAAAAAACCCTCTGTGTCTCTTGCACCAACACATGCATGAAATGATGACTTGATAGATCTCTCTGACAGAGGTTTTTCCATTTTATTTAATGCCTGTTCATCTATGATTGAATGATTAGCCTACCAAATCCATTTTCATTTTCTGCATGTCTGACTATGAAAATACATACACCAAATAATAAGGGGTATTAATAATAAGAGCAGTAGCCTCTGCCCTGCTTAGCTCTTCTTGGTTGTAGTGAGGATAGAAAGGATTAGAACATGTAAAGTCTTTAATCAAACATTCTCTGAACATTTTTAAATGATATCTTGAAGCAATGTCCTTTTTTGTTTTGGGTGAGAGAAAGATAAGATATGATTCTTGTTTTTGAGGATCTTGGAGCCTAGTGAGGAAGAGCTAGATGTAAACTCTGGGTACTAGCTACATAAGACCTGGTAAACTCTGGGTACTAGCTACATAAGATCTGGTAAACTCTGAACACTAGCTACATAAGACCTGGTAAACTCTGGTTACTAACTACATAACAATTGGTAAACTTTGGGTACTAGCTACATAAGACCTGTATTTTAGATGAGTTTTAGCATTTAATGTGGCTACTGCCATAGTTTAATAGCTACAATTCTAGAAAGAGCTGTAGAGTTCATAAGGTTTCATCTTATCAATAATTTTTCTGGTTTCATTGGATACTTGAACCCCTTCATTCCTTTCCAGAGAGCAAAATAAATAATCTTTACTTTAACATGACTTACTATAATATTTCCTACTTAGAAGTTCTTCCTTGGCCTACATAATGATTTCTTTGGGGCTTTAACTAAGAAAAGAATGGTTGGAACATTGATTTACAATCGTTTTACTTAGCTGTCAAGATACACGAGATATTCAATTCCAAGCCTGTTGATAAGAGATATCTCAGAGTTTCTGTCTCAGATCAGGAGCCATGAAATGGGACAGAATGAGGATAATTATATACTTGATAAACTTTCTTTGCTTTTCCTCATATCTGTGTCTTTCTTTATATGTCAGAATATGTCCTTGTTGTTAATGTTTAAATTTCCCATAACAAGCAACAAATTTCCCTACAGTAATTTTTGAAGTTTCCAGGATGAAGATGGGGCCCCACAACATCAACTCAACCTGGTTTTTATGACGTCATGAATATTTTTTTTCTTTTTCTCTTTTTTACGCGCTAATATGAGACCTGTTTTTTGGTACCAACTGCACAAGACAATTTCGAATGGTGCACATTTTTGACAACACTCTGGCCGGACCTTCTCAAAGTGCTCAGGGACTAGTTATAATTTTCTTAGGTCAAAGGTTAATTTGGGAATTTTACCATCATTTGCTTTCACAGGAGCCCCTAAGGAGAACATCGCCCCCATGTCAGCTTGAAGCAATCTTAGAGGACGACGTCCCCTCTCCCAACAGAGTTTGCCCTCAGGGTTAGGGACATCTTTTAGTGGTTGGTTTGGGGTTGAGGGGATGGGGAGATGTTTTATGGAATTAGGGGTATGTTCGAAAAAAAAAAAAGGGGGGGGGATTAACTGGTTTGATGGGATGATTGGTATTTGTGAGTTACTGTTTTTAGAAAATTGTATTGGTACTGTTTTCTGTATATTGACATATTGAATATTGAATGTGAGTGTTCCTACCTCTATTTTTGTATAAGAATATGCTTATATTGTATTGATACATCTACCATATCACAATGTACATTTCTACCTCTGATACTATTTATGTAATAACATTGTTTACATTTGATATGTAATGACATTGTTTACAGATGAAGATCATTGTCTTCATATATTGCACAGTTGTTTATTGTTTTAGTCTTTAAGTTAGATAGATATTGAGAATTATATAGATTAATAGTCATCTAAGTTTGTCATTTGTAATTAGACTAATCAGGTTCTTTAGATATATAGAGATTATACTCAGTATAGATAGATAATCTTCAACCTCTTTGGAGAGCTGTAGAATATGGCCTTTAATATAACTCAGAGTTTCGTGATAGTGAGACACAATTGCTCCTGGCAACACCGCTCTATTCCCGAGAGAACGTTGAGCACCAAAGACACTCCACTGGGAGCTTGTCTTCTTGGCAGAACTGGCCTTTGGGTTAAGAAAAGCCCATACCTCAACCACTGACAAAGATACAGAGCGTGCATCAATGGATACAACAGGACTGTCATATCCTGCCAAGACAGGGTAAGATAGTTTTGAAAAGTTCCTTGCCTTTAATAATGGTATGTCAGTTATGTTAGGCCTTAGCCAAAGTTGGTTGACTCAACATTGCAAACGAGACTTTGGGTGATTGCTCAGGTAGTCAGTTGTCTTTGTCAATTGTTACACATTTGGATCGTTTGTTAAGTAATATTTATTGCCTTCTCGGATCTTTGATGGAGTTGAAGATTATATAATTGTAGTTACTCTCTACATTATTTAGACTCCTTGAGATAGAATGTTTAGCAAAACTTTTGATTCTCAATATTGTTTGTTATATTTATTTGTTATTATTGTATATAGTTGTATTTGGTTTAGTTCTGTCTTATTTAGACAAAAGGGGGAGATGTAGGGATAAGTCCCACCCCTTAGGGGGTGTGTTCGCCTCAGGCTAAAGTTCTCCTATAAAATTGGTGAGCATGCTCCCAGCGTCCTCTTCTGCTTTCCTGGTCTCCGCGGGAACAGTGGTTCTGTAAGTCTATTCCTCCATTAAAGCTGTCTATATTTTGACAATCTGTCTGCATTCGCTTACGCCGTTACAGAATGGGCAGTTCAACTGACAGAGAATTTATTCTCACAATCAAAGGTTTTACTGGGCTAACAAGCTCTTGCAAAAATTATTGTAGATGCTGCCTCTCAACTGAGGAGATGCAGGAGACATGGAAGACTAATGTCAAATCATTTTTAGGCAGGTAAGCAAGCTTATTATCCCATGTCTCCATATTTATGGCATAAGCATGGACAACAGAGGAAATACACCAAAAAGCAGACTTTGAGTCCAGTTTGAAGAAGAGGACCTCAGAATGATACATTGTAACCTAGAACTTGCAGGTTTGGTGACAAGAGATATGTCCCTATGGGACTCTGTGACAGCAATGAAGTGCCCGTGTTTCACGTACCTGTATTGTGAAGCATGTAGAGAAAACCACAAAAGCACCTAGAATCCTTCAGTTCTAACTAAAGGCATCTGCCACATTGACAAACTATAGCATAAAGTCAGGAGTCACCTGACTTGAAGCATATGTATACCTTGAGTTATTTCTCAACACAAAACTTAATAATTTTTACATTTCAATCATTGTTTTAGCACCTTCTCCAGTCAAAATAAAAGCACAGCAAAACAAGGCTACTCCCTGTGATGGAGGAAGGTTAAAAAATAAAGAAAGTGCTTGGCCCTTATAGGTTAAAACATAGGTGGGAGGAGTAAACAGAACAGAATGCTGGGAGGAAGAGGAAGTGAGCTCAGAGGCCATGCTCCCCTCTCCCGGGCAGACGCTATCGATGAAGTTCCGACCCAGGATGGATGTAGGCTAGAAACTTCCCAGTAAGCGCACCTTGGGGTGCTATACACATTATTAGAAATGGGTTAGTCCAGGTGCAACAGTTAGCCGAGAAGAGGCTAGATATAATGGGCCAAGCAGTGTTTAAAAGAATACAATTTGTGTGTTGTTATTTTGGGGGCATAAGCAAGCCAGGTGGCCGTGAGCCGGGGCAGCAGGAACGCAGCATGGCCGCCCTTATTCCAACATCCCTGTGTAAGTACTGTAGTCATGAGTCTCATGGTTGGCTGAAGCTCTCCTCACTGGTGTGCGTGATGGCTGCCATGTCTGCTTGGGCACCTCAGTACCCACAGTAGGTCAGATGTTACTATGAACTATATAGATTACGGCGTACAGCATCAGGTCACCCTTCTGCTAAATCTTCTTTGTGAATCCAAACAAGTCCAGAGCTACAAAGGCAGTACTGTTCCTGGACCTGTGCTGAGACAGACTGCTTGCTTCCCTCCTCTTGGCATTAGGCATCACTTGCTAGACTTTCTGTCCTGAGGACATTGGCTCTTTGCTGTCTGTTGAAAGCCAAGTCCAAGTATGTAGACTCCTGTATTAGGACGCACATGGGGGACTATAAATCACTGCATATGTAACTGCCACTGTGAAGAGGCTGGTCTTCCCCTTCACACACCTCATAGGAATCTCAAATCTTGACTGACTGAAGAGGTAGATCGTGCATCTATCAAGACACTCCCTAGCAAATGCAGAAGGAGCAGAACCAAGTCCTGTTTCTACTCCTCATTCATAACACGAAAGCTACACAGCAGTCAGTGAAAGCGCTTTGCACAGGCAGTGGGGACTATCTGATGATGGGGAAGGAGGTAGTGTCCACCCTTTCCTATTTCTCGAGGATGCAATGAGGACCGTGTCAAGTTCAGGAGCCATCTGTCCTTTGAGTGTGGTGAGCCAGACAGACCGACAACAGTTTCTAGCTCTAGGCCTTGAGAGACATAAAGTTAGCCACACACAAGGACTCTGTAGCTGGAGAAGCAAAAAGAACTAGCTAACAAAGGGAAGAGGGGGAGAAGTTGAGAGGGAGTTAGGAGGGGAAGGAAAGTGTGTGGGAGGAACGGGGAGCGAGCACGAGGAATGGGGGTCAGATACACACAAAAGCTGAGACACAAAGAAGGGGTCTCTGTGCCTTGTGCTGTTTCGGGTTCTGCGACTCTGTAGGCCTTTACTTAATCTCTGTCTTTGTGTCTGAAGAGATTCCTGTATAAGCTCATAAAAATCATCTCTCTCTCTCTCTCTCTCTCTCTCTCTCTCTCTCTCTTTGTTTTACTTAACTCAAGTTGCTTTTAGTTGTTTGCAATTTAGGGGTCTTAGCAATTATGAGTCTTTCTTAGAATGGGCTAAGCTAATTTCCTCCCAAATACAATTATAGTTCACTTTTTCCAGTTCTCAGGAAAAAAAAAAGTAATGAATAATCTCCTTGATTTTATGTTTTTCTCCAATAAATTACTTCCCAAACTGTTGGAAATTGTAACCATTTGCGTGGTTGTGAATACTCACAGATGGCCAAATGAGAACGCTGGGAAATGTTAGCAAGAAAACTGAACGGAAAAGCAGCCTCTTGTGTTTAATGCACAGCTCATTGTGTTGGGCATATGGTAATGATTCAGTATTGTGTACGTGTATGTATATGCACATACATTTTTATGCATGCAAACCCATAAATCAATGTAATAATCATATTTCCTACTACACAAGCGATGCTAGTTCATACTTTAGAATTAAGCAAAACAATAGGTGTTCTTGGCACCTAAAGAGTTTTCGGAGCCATTGTCTTAGATTTACTTAAATCTCCCTGTTTTCTTCATTTTCACCTTCCCAGGCACTGCACCACCATGTTGGCCCCCATCTGCCTTGTCTGGCATCAGTTTTTTCACTGACGGCCAGGTTTCTTACCAGGTTTGCATCTCCATCTGCGACAGCAGTGACTGGGTAGAGAGCTGACAGCCATTGCTCTTGCCTATCTGGGAAGAGCAGAAGTCCATCAGGGTGACCTCAGCAGGGGAGGTGACCCTCAGGCGCCATCTGCCGACTCATGGTCAGTCCCGATAAGGAACCCTCAATAGTTCTTAGCAATTGTGGGACCTTAGCAATCAGGTCTGGGAGTGGTGTGAGGTATCTCACTTGTAACATGGTTTAATAAGTTGTTTATTGAGGTGTCCATGAATGGTGACCAGATTTAAAAAAAAATGATTTTTATCTTGTAGCCTTCAAGGCTGAGCCAATGATCGTCTCAACATTTCTATGCTTTAATGAGGAGATAAATGCTAATGCGCTCGCCTTTCATTAAAAAAAAAATCCCTTCTTTATGTAGATGACTGGCAAGTTCATTATTAATGGCAATTCCAACTTCATTTGCTGACATTTTAAGAACTCCAGCTTCCCCTTGGGAAGGTTATTTATTTATTTATTTATTTATTCAGACTAATTTGGCCCTTAACAACTTGCTTTTGGGTCTTCTTCATAGTTTGGTGGTTTAGAAAATCACCAAAAAGAAAATTTCTTTTATTTTGGTATTTTTTTTATGTGACAAAGTATCTTTAAAGCCATCTTCCACCAAGTATTTACCTCAATATATTTGTAAGGTGTGTTATTCAAAGAGCTAGCTGGCGAGACAAACAGGAAACAATTTTATGCAATCTTTCTACTCACCGTCCATTTTGTGGACACAAACCATCTCCCCCCACTCCTCCACATGTGTCTAAAGGTTCTCAGCTGTGCAGTGAGGATGAAGGATGGGGTGGACTTTATGAAGACTACTCAGGTACCATTTCCTAACTGTTAGACATGACCTCCTTGGCATCCTATTTACTGACGCGCTTGCACTGGAGTGAGTCTCTGGTGTGTATTTTTATTATTGTTGGTGTAAATGGTCCTTTTTGTCATAAGAAATGGGCTGCAAGGTGTCTGAACTCAAAGGTCTTGCTCAGTATCGAGCCGGATAGCTTAGGCTGAAGTTTTTTTCTTCATGGTTCAGAATGGATAGGCAGGGAGGCAGCCAAGCCTTCACCAATACAGGTTTTTATGATGATCCTCAGATGGGCCTGTGAGCCCGCAGTTTGGAATCACTACTGTAGTATGTGGCCTCTGCATGTGTATATATACAATCAAATTCTCTCTCTCTCCTTCATCCTTTGGTTCAGCATCTTATAACAGTCCACTTTACACCCCACATTCAAGCTAAGTTTCTTTTGGAAAAACTTGATTGAATTATGATTGCAAAAGTTATAGCTTTCATCAAAATTAAAAAAAAAACAAAACAAAGAAATTAGAAAAGTGGAAATCAAGCCCAAGATGTAAGCAGGGAAGGGGAGCACACAATAGCTCTTTAGAGTGTAAGGAACTGGATGCAGGAGCCTCATTACAGGAGCAATGGAAGGGATCTGGAGTTTAGCAGGACTTGGTGAGATAACCCAGTGATATGGTCATGAGAGGCTCAGCCCCTCAGCTAAAGAAGGAGGGAAAGGCAGCCTCCTGGGAGTTCAGGAGCTAGGTCACTTAGAGATGGCTGGAAAGGCTGCTGAGGGCATGATGCTCTGATGTTGGCCATATCCTACATGGATAAAAGGAGGCTTTTCCTGGCTAGCCATGGTTCAGCCTTGGTCAAATGAAGCAGCGGGGTTAGTCACTCAGTAATATAGAACAAAACCATGAAAATAAGACAGAAATGAATCTGAAGCTAAGAAGGCATTGCCCCTTCCTGCAAATTGCTGCTAGACCTGTGTTTTCAACATTAATTATTTGTATCTGTCTTTTCTTTAATTAATGATTATGAGTACTGAAGCCAGGTTCTGAAAAGAACTAAAATATATCTCCTTTTATATTCCTGGCCATTCTTCTCCCTTCTCACTATATAGCATGTTTTGTTCAGGATGTCCCTTCTTGTCTACTTTTAAACTCTTCTAATAACCAGAGACCTATGTGTCTGTTTCTTTCCTATGGCCCTGTATTCGGTTGGTCAAGTCATATTAAAAGGAAGAACTCACGTTAGCAGAAGTGCTCAGTGGTGAGGAGTCCTTGCAGTTCCTCAGAGGACTAGCATTTGATCCCCATACCCAGGTCAGGAGGCTCACAACTGTGTATAACTTGAACACCACAGGGTCTGATGCCCTCTTCTGGCTTCTTGGGTATCTGCACACACACACACACACACACACACACACACACACACACACACACACACACTGTCCGTTTCCCCACACTGATCTTTAAGGTTCTCCCAGGCAGGTTCGTGTCCCCAGCATGCTGTGTTCATGTGATAGTATCCAGTGTGTTAGAGTTGATGGGATGATTGTCAAATGGGTATATATGTTTGGCAAAGACATTGACTGTACCCTGTAAGTAGACTAAATCTTGAAAAAAAAAGGCGATTCTCTCTGTAGATTTCTGTGTGATAGTCAGATTGGGAGATTTCCATTTCAAATAGTATTATAAATGATGAAGCTTGTAGGGGATTTCAAATTAATAAATATTTGTTATACACCTTTCTATAATAGCCTCTCCAGCTCATGGATGCAAATCAGAGGCAGAGGCATGTACAAAGCACATTGCTAACCAACATGGGAACCATATTGCCTGCTTCTGTGCTTAGATTCTTCAGTTTAAAAGTACACAGCACCAAGTAAGTTAACGGGGTTGAGGATGCGAGAGCTGTTGCCTCTCAGGATGGACACCTAACCTTCCTTTGGTCTGTAAGGAGCAATTTCAAAGCTTGTGATTCTCTGCAGTGCTGTCGTGGCCCGTGCTGACCACACAGGGTGGGGACCGGGATCTCAGCAGGAAGCATCGTCATCTCTAGCTCTGCCCCCGTCCTGTGACTTTACCTGCGTATTTCCGGCAGACTTCCTAGTGTTCCGTTCCGAGACTGGGCTTTTCAAACTTAACTTCTGAGAGACCAGATCTGCCATTAGCGTCTTTTCTGGGGCATTTTCAATGGACATCTCCGCAGAATTTGAACTCTCTCTTGGGGCAGGACTCACACACTTCCAACACGAGGGTCAGACTGAATATTTGTGGAGTCACTGTAGGCATTGAACAACAGAGGAGGCAGTGTCTTCATTTCCACCAGCAACAGCCTGCAGTGTTGCGCAAGCTCTCTGACGCAGCTTCTTGCACTACAGCATTAAATCTGCAACCACAAAAGAAAGAAGTTGATTTCTCATGGCCCTTGTGTAATTCCAGAAAGGGTTCGGGAAGTCTCTAAATTGAATTTAACTGTTGAGCACAGTCTGAACTTAAAACCCTCATCTGTTTTAAGTAAGCCCCCCCCCCCCTCCCAGACATGGTGTACTCATTCAGGGACTGAGTCCTAAGTGCTCTGGCTGTAGACACAAGCTCCGGGTGGAAGGCCAAAGAACCCGAGGGCCATGATTGCTGCCTGCATCACCACATTCCTTCTGTTTGAATTCACTCAGCTGAAAACCACGGAGTGGTGGTGAGGTGCCCCGAGCACCGCGGGTTACCAAGGTGGGTGGAAAGAACACTGGCCCACAAGGAATGCCACGGTAGGATTCAGAGAGGAAAACAGGAAGGTGGGAGGAACAATAGACATTTCTCAACCCCTTGCCCCTAATTTCTTAATTCAGAGGGTGTCATCAGCATCCAACATGAAGCCAGACCCATGGTAATTAATGTTTTCCTTTGCATCCTGCCACTGGCTAGGCCAATTATCTTCTTGGCTCTCAGTGAGCCTCCCCAAACACAGGGGAGGACCGTTAATCGGGATAACTGCTGTAACAGGCCACTGATAGCTAGGGAATGCTTGAGGAAATATTAACTTCTTGCTGATGGCACAGCCCAGTGACAGGAAGAAGGGGTCCTGAGGGTAGCTGTTCTCTATCCAACTACTCAGGGAGCCTTCTAGAGGATGTCTCTGTTGTGGATTCTGGAACGTCCTTACCTTCATTGGACTGATACCTGGAGACAAAGAGCTTGTGGAAGACCACAAGGAGGCCTAGGGGCTAGGCCGAGCAGTACCTTAGTATCACTCCTCATATTCCGTTGTCAAGAACTCAGCCTTCCGGCTTCAGCTGACCTCTGAGGAAGTCTTAAAGTGTGATCCAGTTTTATGCCTATGACCCCCAAACAAGAAAGGAGAGATGAGGAGCACGGAGCACCTTGTCTGTCTTAGGGTACAGCGCTAAGTGACAACGACATGAACACCACTTTCAGCAAGGCACTTAAATACCTACTGACAAGGGAGAGAAGCGCATGTTCAGTGCCAAGCTGCCCAAGCCCGGCTGTATGGCTTCTGGGTATGTTAATGGTACACAGTGGACCATTGCTTTTATGCCATCTTCATGACCGATGCTGACTCTTTAATCTACGGTGTAGCCATTGGTGCTAGTTACAGAAAGGGGTCCTCAGTGCGGATATCCTGTGCACTATTGAAAGCATGCACATTTAAAGGGCTATACCACACCTTCAGCTGGTCAAGGTGAGGGCGTGAAATTCTATTAAATGACTTCTATGTAATTTTGTTCCTTTATTTCTTAACGTTACACCACTAAGAAGTCAGTACATGTTACTGTCATTAAAATTTAAGACAGCAAATATTAGTCATAAAACAATGTCTATGTTATGGTGTGGATTGTGGAGCAGAGGAATTAGGTTCCTGGGGAAAGATACTTGGTGCCCATCTTCCCGACTCTCCTTTCTAGCCAGGATGTGAACAGCCTCTCCTACCTCCTAGAAGCTTTGTCTTACACCCAGGAACATAGAGCAAAAGGCCACAGACACAACCCTCTGACATGGTGAGATAAACTAAGGAATTCCTCCTGCTGAGCTGATCTCTCAGGCATCTTGGTCTCAGTGAGGAGAAAAGTGATACATCCTTCCAAATTTGTTTCCCCTGTTAGTAAGTGTTCAAACCAGTCAGAGACAGTGTCAGAAACGAGAGTCTCAGGAGGTGGGGAGAGAGAAGAGAGGTAGGCGCAGACCTGAATTCCCAGCAGGGAACTGAGCTGTGGTTTGGCGCCCCAGCACTACAGGAGGACCTTTAGAGTACCAGGGTTCTTGGAAACGTTGGAAAAGAGAAGAAAATGTCAGAATTTGAATTCATAGGTGTTCTTTCTAGCTATCTTGGGATAAGCACTCTCAGCTGACCCTCTTGCTCTTGATGCGTTATCTGGGTTAAGAACTAACGAAGTTCCTAACTCAGCCTCCAATTGGGTTCTCTTGGTTGATCCTGCACCTACAATGTATAGACACAGTTTCAGGCCATCGCTGTCAAACTGCCTTGCGATTTTCTTGGAGTTTCTTCATCAAAGACCTGACACGAAGCTGGAGGATTAAAGAGTCGTTACCCTGGTGATAAGTAGAAATCCAGGCTGCCATCTCCTCCTGCCAGAGCTGTCATTCCCGGGGAAGTCACAAGTTAATTTCCTAATGAGATAGAGAATTCTGTTCCAAGGGCATTTTCCGTTTCCAGGGCTCTGCATGGCATGGCATCACTGAGTCACTGCGAGGAGTCCCAGTCTGCACATTCCCACGTGGCTGACGGTAACAGCATGTGGCAGAAGTCTTTTACTAAACCCATCCCCTGATGCCACGGATGTGATGGTATCCGTTGCATGAAGTCCTTGAGGTAGATGTTGTTTTCGTTTTTCATATGGAAGAAATTACTTCCTCGAGAGTCTGGAAACTCGCCAAATGTAGAAAGCAATTCTTCCTTTGCCATAAAGCCTTCAGGGTTTTGTAAAAGTACCTCTGACATGGGCCAGCATGAGGCAGGGAGAGCTCCTTTGCACCTATGTCCTGTGCCATGCCCTCGCCTAGGTAGGAGGAAAGGTGGCCTAAAATCCCATCCCTGGAAATGGTGAGAACAGAGGCTGGGTTGAGTTGGAGTAGCGCTATTATCTATTTCTCTTGTAAGATAATGATCCCAACGGCATGGATGAGGTACTTAACTGAGAGACTGTGAGAGGGAAGAGCTCAGTGTCCTTTATTCATTTGAGATTAACTCCAGAAAAGCAGAGAGGCCTTTACATGCCTCTGGTCCCAGCTGCCTGGGGCTGAGGATCTCTTGAGCCCACGAGTTGGGGACTGATTGGGCAGCAGAGTGTCTCAGAGGAAGGAAGAAGCAGCGATCACTGCCTCAGTATAAGGCCTCAATTCAGAGTGGTTTCTTACAAGATGCCTAAGGGAAGCTCAAAGAACAGAAATCACCCTCATGGGTGGAAAAGTCACATGACTTCTCTAGTCTCTTTGTCTGTGTGAAAACCCAGAGATTTGTTTCTGTTTCCTTAGGGATTTACTCTAGTGGCCAAACTCGGCTTTCAGGATCCCTCCCCCACAAGGCCCCAACACACGCACACACACTCACACACACGCACACACACACACACACACACACATACACACACACACAGAGCATTCTTTATTTGTGCTGGGCGCAACTTTGTGGGCAAGACCTTCCTTCTGTTTGGAACTTTGAATTCAGATATTAAAAGGAATAATACTTTGCCATTTTGGGGATGAGCAAAAATAAAATGGAGACATCAGCAGAAAAATCACGGGTTTAAAGCCAGCCTAGAACACGGTTTGACTTTGTCTCAAAATACATAAAACAGGAAAACCAAACAGGGGCGTTAAGCATACAGTTGATGAGTTATTGTGAGGTTTATGGAAAGTAGAATGTGTCAAGTAATTCGTCCAGGGCTTCCGGTAGAGTGAGAGTCCAACATAGTTTAGGAGAAAAAAGGACTCCAGAGAATGACATAGAATCAAATCAGCAAATTCACCTAAAGAGAACAAGCGCCAATCAGGTCTAAGAGTTGCTGGAACAGTTTCAGGTTCTTGAAAGGGTGATGGGTTTCCAGAGCTTATATTCAGATCTCTTCTTCTTTGATGCCATTGTTGCAATCCCCAAACACACAAACAGATGCATAGATTCTAGGGGCGATGCCAGCGTCTGCATCTTGGAGATCTACAGTTTTTGGGTGAAGAAACATCAATAAAGCTTTTTTTTTTTTTTTTTTTTTTGGTAAAGAGTCATATGTAAACATCTACAACAGGTACCTTCCCAGGTTTCAAGGCTCCTCAATAGTTAGGCTCGGGGTCTAATTATCTGGATGCTTAACTTACACACTGTTTCAATCTGGTTCTGATCTCTCTGGCAATGCGTAACAGCTGGAGAGCTCTACAATAACCCATGACCCACAGGGTTGGAAGACAGGAATAACATCCATGCTACAACCTGGCAGCACTAAACCAGGCTTAGCGCGTTTCCTAAAGGTGAGCACGAGGTCGTGTGTCATCTGCCTTCAATCAGGGACGTTTGTGGGGAAAACGAGAAGCGTGCCACGCCACAATGCGCTCCAGCTGTGTGAAGAACCTCCAGGGAGGAGACCCGAGAGGCAATAACACGAAGCAGGCAGGGTTCAAGGTGACTCAGTGGCTGCTCTGGACCGGCCCATTCCACGTCTGGAGTTCTCTAAGGGAGCCATTTGGGGGTTAGTGGTGGTAGCCCTGCTTTTAAATGCCAGCATGGGGTCCAGGAATTCCTTCAGACCCCTCTTTTCCAGAACTTGGCAGCTCTATGGGTCTCTTTTGTCTCCTCCTGGATTCCCATTTTTGATATTGAGGAGAATTAACCTGGACTTTATTCTGTAATTTGATTCACAATGTGTGGAGCCCAAGGGGCTCTCCAGGGGTTATATGCTAATATTGGTTCTTTGCTAATTCAGCCTGTGGCAATTCTCAACCACACAGACAGACAAACCGACAAGCCCAGAGTACATCTTTCCTGACTCACATATCACCCCTCAAGTCTTGTGGGATGTTTTCCACCTGATGGGTCATGAGTCCACCATTCCTCCTGCTTTGGCTGCATACTTTTAGGCTTTATAAGTGTGTAATCTATACCTGGGAAACAAAGATGTCTCGTGTGCCTTTCTCTACCGCCTTAAGCAGAGCTCAGCCCACATCCGTGAGTGGCAAATGTTTCTTGGGCAAACGAATGAACGAAGCTTGAACAACAACAGCCACAAAAAGGCATTGCCGTTTTGCTTCTGTTGATAATTTTTACTTCAGTCCCTGGATCAGGGGCTTTAGTTCCCCAGCCTGCAGTTGCTCAGCTGGATGCGATAGTGTGGGTTTTCCTGGTACCATCTGCTGGCTAAGTCATTCCCAAAGGCCAAAACCAGAACAAAGGGAGCATTGGGAAAGCCGGATGGTGGTGGTGTGGAAGCTGGACAGGAAGGGGTGTTTAAGGGAAATGGTGTCTGCTAGCAGATGTCACAGAGATTTATTCCTGTTTCTGTGGGGATTTACTCTAGTGGCCAAACTGCTTTCAGATCCCCCCCTGCCAACCCCCCGCCCCGCCCCAAAGCTCTGAAAGCATTCGTCATTTGTGATGGAGACTGCTTTGTGGGCAAGGCTTTTCGTTTGTTCAGATTTGGGTTTGGATTTAAGGTTTGAAATAGTAAAAGGGGTGATACTTTGAAGTTCCGGGGAGAGAAAAAGGTGCAAAGCTTATGATGGAAGAGTCATTAAAATATATTCTCGGGTCTACTTCTCAAAGGTATCCATCCCCCCCTTACTCTCTCTCCTGGAGCGACCACATCAAGGGCACATGAGCAGTGGAGACCGCAGGCCTCTGTGCGGTGGGAAATGCAGGAGGTCCAAGCCCTCGACATGTTGTTTAAAGCCACATTTTGGAACTAGTGGCCAGACAAGGCCCTGTGTGTTCTCTAGGGAGCATTCTCAGGCCTGAGGCTTTAAGAGTTTCCAACTGGTGGGGAAACCCGTATATAAGCCATGCACTTAGGAGACTCAATAAATCCTCGCTGATTAACTCCAGACCAGGGCTCCCTTCCCACCCTGAGATGTAAATTTTCCCTAACATTCATTTGGAAGATGGGGGGGTGTGATTGGAAGGGTTTTAAAAATGCAAGTTTTTCTAATTTCATGCTTTGTCAGATTTTACAATGAACTATACCACAAAAGACGTTTTAATGATACTTGTTTGACTAGCACAAATAGCTGCTCAGGACAGCAATTATCATTAACCCTGAGCTGATAGAACAGCAAGGAACCGAAAGTGAAATCACTGGGGAAAAATAAGTAATTAATTCCCATGCAGTAAAATAAGTGAGTTAGTAAGCATGAATTATGGAGACTTCTCTGAGAAGAGCAGGAACACCAACGCTGGTCTCCAATTAAAACAGACACTTTGGTCAGGACATGTTTGCTGCTATAACAAGTAAATCCTATAATTTCTGTGCCTGTCACAAGAAATGTTTTTCCGCATGTAAGTATCCACTGTGGCTGTTGGTAATTAACTAGAACGGAGGTGTGAAAGCTTAGTTACCCCCACTCCTCTGTAGGGAGTAAGGTTGAGGTCGTGCTATCTTCAAAATCAGCATGTGTAATGAATGGCTGATTGAGAAAGGAGAGAGATGGGGGAAGTTTGTTCTGGTATATGCATGTACTTCTGCTCATATTCCTCTGGCAGAGTGATCTTGGCAGGGCCTCACCCTAACTGTCATGGAGCTGTGGCTATGGTCACTGTTCAGAAAGCCAGGGCCTGGTCCACACCCTCTGGACCCACTGTTAGGCAAGTGTTCCATGAGAATCCCGGACTGTGTCGAAATAGAGGAAGCAATGGAGTTGAGTTTATAAAGTCATGTTTGAGTTCTGACTGCCACCCTCTCGCTGGATGCTTTAGTCTCTTTGATCGACAGTTTCCTCATCTACAGAGTCAAGCTCATAATAACAGCTCACAGCGATTGCAGCAAAGAATAAATATAGCACTAACTATGAATGTCTTTGTAAACAAGAAAAGGGAGCCATGGCACTCCTGCTGCCTTGGATAAGCAGAGCCGAGGTTTTAAAAACTTAGATTTGCTGCGTATTTTTGAAGTCACACTTTTCAAGTCATTAAAGACGTCATAACTGAAGAAAATGTGCACTTCTTCAATGAACATTATATGTTTTAATTATTGCATGGGAAAGATCTCATGAATTTTTAAACCTGTGATTTGGAAATGGGGGGGGTTGGGCCTGCGGAAAGAAAGCCCGAATTCTAAGGGCAGCTCTGAAGGTGGCTCGTCGACAGACCACAATCTGGTCACTTCATCTGTCTGGGCTCTAATTTCTTCAGAGACAGAGGGAGCGCTTAGCAAAATGGTCCTTGGCTGATCAGGAATGAGATAGTGGGAGGAGAAACTCAGCTAAAACTCACCCATGTTATCGGATTACAATTAAAAGCGGGTCACTGGAGAGCAGCACTCAGCCCTTATAGACTTATATTGACATCTTTCCATAATTTAAGAGGAAATCGTCAGTGTTGTAACTTCTACGGGGGATGATTTTATTTGCACGCATAAAAATCAAGTGCCTAAACACTTTTGTGTTGCGTTGCTTGCCTCGGAACCTTTCCCAGTTTCTTGAGCTACTGTGGGCCTATGCAGTGAGCAAACACCAGCTATGGCTGAATAGAGTCACTTCAGGGCTAACTGAGAGTCAGACTGTGACAGAAAGGTCTGCGCCGGAGGAAATTCGATCTAGAGATTTGGAGGAAAGGCTGAAGTCAGAGAGACTGGTGGTTGAACCAATACCTCTGTGTCAAGAAATGAGCATTCACTTACGTTTCCTTTCTTTTCTAGAATCCCATGTGCAAGCAAAAGCTTCAGGGTCAGAAGGGTCAGAGGTTTAAGTAATGTGAGAGACTGCCCCTCAAACCTGCTAGGCTGCTGGAGACAAAGTGACTACGAGTAATACTTGGAGCACCCGTGTTTTTATACTGTTATTCTTAAACACACAGCGAAATGCACATCATCTCTGTTAAACCAGCAAGATGGCCATGGCTTTGTCTCTGACCCTCAGTTTTCTTGATCGTTAGCCGAGGATAGCGTTTTCTCTTAGAGTGTTTGTGCGATTGCACAACTAGAGAACGTGCATGCGAAATGCACGGTGGAGGGTCTGCATGCCTATCAACACATGGCAGGACTCAGCTACTTATCTAGGTTTTGATGCCCTGCTTTGTGACTTGTGTGTCATGCTAAGTCATGGAGATTATGGGGACTACCTGAAGGGTGGCGATTGCTAATGAAACAAGCTGAGGTCATAGCACAAGTGCCATGGAGCCAGCGCTAGTGAAGACACCCTTCCTTCCCCACAGGCAGTGTGACTAGCAGGTTTTTTTACACTGTATGCATCATATTGAAATAAGGATCATTAAATGTGCATTTGTGGACGGATCTTTCATTTGCACAATGTTTTTTGTTGTTTTGTGATATACAGTATGGCAATGATGGGGACCAGTGAAATCCTCCAGCTCTGCAGTGTGAGCGCTGAGATGAGAAAAGTCTGATGTGTTTTGTGGGGTTGTTTGTGCCGGGTTCTGCGGAGGGACGATCAGAAATAGATGTGTTGATACCTATGCTAGTGTTCACCTCTCTGGGTCCAGTTGGGGTTCAAGGGAATAAGATTTACTGGAGAACTGAGTCTTGTTTTTCTGTCTCTTAAAATTCAGTATTTTATTCTAAAAAGACTGATGGCTCAAATGAACATTGGAGAGTGTCTCTACCTTTCATCTCCTTCAAATCGTGGCATAAAAAGCCTCCAGCGCATTCCACCCTAGCTTACCTTTTCTAAAGTTTCTCTCTCCCTGGATGACGGTAGCCATGGAGTCGCTCCTTGTTAACAGACAGATGACTCCAGAAACTTCTGCACTTCAAAGGGAATCTTTTATTCACCTGAGTGTTTAACTGTGTCAATGTGCTCTCATTATTAGATTTAATTGAATAATTCAACAAGGAAATGTGCCGGGTACATACGTTGTACAGATGTGTTTGCCAAACTTCTCTTGGCTTGCAGGAGAGAGCAATTCTCTGATGTCCTGGGTTATTTAGAAGGGCTGCAGCAGATGTCAACATACTGGGGAGATGAGAGATGCTTGTGGAAATGTATAAAGACTGAAACAGGTCCCTAGCTTCTTCTCCCCTCACGTTCCGGGATGCCATCTTGTGCTCCGGCTGTATAAGGGAGCTGCTGTGCTGGTCATGAGCAAGTGTGCTTATTCTCCCACTGGATGCCATTCTATTCTTGGTCGCCATACAGTTTTCTAAGAGTGGCTAGGCTCCAACATGTATTGGAAGGCCTTAGCTACGAGAACACCTCGCTACTTCCCAGACCTACTGATAGAAAACAGCTGAAATCTTAGATAATATGGAAGTTGCAGGTGTGAGAACTGGAATTAGTGTTTCCCTCCAAATTAATATGCTGGAACTTTAAATTCCAAGGCAACAACATCAACAGAGAGAGCCTTTGGGAAATTGAAGAGTCATATGAGTTAACCCCTTGTGAATGGGATGGATCCCTTTAGAAGTAAGAGTCCAGAGAGATCCCGGACCTTTCTGTATCTTCTGCCATGTGGGAAGAGTGTTTGCTTTCTGCTAGTTCTCTCCTGTTAGAGGAAATAAGAGGGTCCCTATTAAACAGAGAACGAGTCTTTAGTAGACACAATCTGTTGATGGCTTGATCTTAAGCTGCCATCTCTAGAACATGAAAAAATCACTTGTTGCTATTATTTATGAATTATCTAGCCTGTAGGATTCTGTTGTAGAACCAGACAAGGACGAAGCCACAGAAAGATTTTCATTGTATTCAACAAAAAACATATAGCCCAAATGATTTTTCTTTGATAATACAGAAACTGGATTAAATCGGGCAATTAGACATACAATTTAAGTTAAACCATTATTGTGAACCTTGTAAAATACAGAGTGTGCAAGAGTACCTTAGTGCAAGACTAATATAGTAGTCAATCTCCTGCTACAATAACTGTGTAACAAAAATCTCCCTAAATCTTAGTGGACATATGAAAAAAAGCAGCAAACAATTATTCTTACTCCTAGGTCTATGGTTTGGATATGAATAGGTGGGACCAGTTGGACCAGGTTTAGCTACACATGAATGTTCTTATCTTCAGACTCAGTTTAAAGAAGCCATGGTTCTCTGAAATAATCTCTCCATTGCAGATATCAAGAGGGCCAACCAAACTACACAGATACAGGTAAAGCTGGTCACTTATATTATGTCTTCTAGCAATCCATTGGCCAAAGCAAGTCACTTGTCTCAGCTCCAAGCCAGGGACTAAAGCCTCTGACCCATAAAATCATTTTATATATATAATAATCATGGATATTTTGTAGTTGATAACAATTTAGAGACATTTAATAGAAATCAGTAGAAGTAGGTAAACTAGGTGTCATCACAATAAAAAAAATAGTTGTTGTGTTGATGGGTCAGCCAGTAAGGTGCCTGCTGCAGGAGCTCAGACCCAAGTGCAGACCCACAGAATACACATAAATGCCAGGAACAGTGAGACATGTATGCCTAAAGCCTATTGGCCAGCCTCCAGGTCAGCAAGAGCTCCTGTCTCAAAAAATAAGGTGAACCCCCCCCCACATTCTACTGTTTGATTTTTATTTTTGAGAGAGAGAGAGAGAGAGAGAGAGAGAGAGAGAGAGAGAGAGAGAGAGAGAGAGAACAGAAAATTGGGTGGGTAGGGAATGGGGAGGATCTTGGAGGGGTTGGAGGAGGAAAATACATGACCAAAATATATTGTGTAAAAAAAGGTATTTAAACAAAAAGTAATTTGGGGAACAAGGAAGGCATCCAACATTAACCTCTGGCCCTCACATCTGTGTGCACACACATGCATGTGACTACACTAGCAAACACCCCCGCCAGACACACACACACTTTTAAATTTAGGAGTTTTAAGGGTGTGTAGTTACCATTTGTCCTTCATGCTATCTCAATATTTATTTTACCTCCAAATTAACATATGAAAATAACATATTTAATAAAGGAAAATTACACTGGAGACTATATCCTCTCATAAATATTCAATTAATAAGGGACAGACTGTTTTTTGTTTCCAAACATTATTTATCTATATTCCAATTGTTTCTGCTGGTTTGTATTACTTGGAAAGCAGCTCTCCAAAGTACTGTCATGTGTGATTTCCCAGAAAGGTAATAGACATTAATCTTGTTATAAATACCACTGTGGTAGAAAGCGAAACAGAAACAAGCTGATGGTTTCAGCAACAGTGCACTGCGGCCTGCAGGTGGGCATTGGCGCATCAGCGAGCCGAGAGCGCTCTCTGACTTGGCTGTCCATCTTGAGAACCATTCTTGTGTTCACCCACTTGGCTTGGTAGCTGGACTCTGGCCCTGGGTTCCCAGCGCTGCAGAGACTCTTTGGAAACCCAGATTCCCAAAGCTCGCTGAGTGTAGTGCATGCAAGGCCCCAGGGTATGCAAGAAGACGTTTCTGTGAAGCATGGGGTCTGATGAAAAGGGATAAAGACAAGGGAAACTATGCAGCCAAGCAGGAGCTTGTCTTCTTCATACAGCAGGAGGTGGACTCTATGTTGGAATCCCGAGAAAGCAAGTTCCCTTTGCTTAGGTTTTTAGGTCCCCACCTATGATGTGGGAGTGTCATATATCAATCTGTTGCTTTCATTGGTTAATTAATAAAGAAAACTGCTTGGCCTAATAGGGCAGATTTTAGATAGGTGGAGTAGACCGAACAGAATGCTGGGAGGAAGTGAGGCAATTGCCATGCCTCTCCTCTCTGGGTCAGATGCGATGAAGCTCCAGCTCAAGATGGACGTACACTAGAATCTTCCTGGTAAGACACCACCTCGTGGTGCTACACAGATTATTAGATATGGGTTAAAGCAAAGTATGAGAGTTAGCCAGTAAGAGACTAGAGCTAATGGACCAAGCAATGTTTTAAATGAATACAGTTTGTGCGTTGTTATTTCTGGACATAAGCTAGCCAGGTGACCAGGAGTCGGGCAGCAGGAATGCAGCCCGCAGCTCATCACTACACACCTATGGGATAAAGCCAGGAGTTTCTCTAGGGAAGCACATTGCAAACTGTCCTTTCCCTCTTCCTTGAGTTCAGTACTCAACATCACGTTCCTGTTTGGCATAAAGTAGACCTAAGCGGCAGTTAATACATGTGGATGTGGCTGTGCCCAAGAGGAAGGCACAATTCACACACAAAAATGGACAAGGTACATTGTTTAGCTAGCCACTGGGATAAACTAAAAGAGGCTACATGCTGATTAGGGGGTTCAAGAGAAAGCTGATGTCATATTCCCAAGAACAAAGTCTGTGGGAAACAGGACGTGGGGCTCAGGAATGTCAAGGGGCACAGGGACCCTGATTTCATGTGAGAAATGTAAGGTGTGTTGAAAATTGATTTCTCATCTTATTATGTGTGTGTGTGTGTGTGTGTGTGCACGTGTTCATGTGTGTGTGTGCTTGATTTGGGTTTTAGATACCCAGGGAGTTGCAGTTTGCAGGGGAAATGCGGCCAGCCCTCTTGGGGCAGAACAGTCCTCAGGTGTGTTTCTTTCCTCAAGGAGATTCTCATTTGGTTTTAAGGTCAGGGAGTTTTTACAAAGTATCCTTTTGCTTTTTCATTGTCAGTCTACCATCTAGGGTTTGACTTTCCTGTTAAAATCAAAGCTTTCCTTGTCAACTTTGCAGATGACTTTGGAGATAATTCAGTTCGTCAGAATAAAGACAATGCCCCTGAGAGGAGCTCCATTTAGGATGCTATATTCCCATCACCTCTCAATCCCTGAGGCTAATCTAATACAGACAGGATCCAGCAGTGTGGAGCCAGTGAGCACCGGGAAAGCTGCAGGGAGTCTGGATTGTCACGGAGTTCCTTGCTTTACCCCAGAGGATCAGTTCTTCCGAAAAGGCTATTCCCAGTAATGCTAGTAGAGACATAACTGTTCACATGGGAGAGTGCTTCTTTTTTAAAATAAATTTATTTATTTATTTTACATCCAGGCCGCAATTTTTCCTCCCTCCTCTTCTCCCAGTCCCTCCCCCCACCACTTTTCTGTTCTCACCCTCTGTTTCTGTTTAGGAATGGGCAGGTCACCTATGAGAATCCACAGAACATGGCATATCAAGTTGCAGTAAGACTAAGCACCTCCCTTGTATGAGGCTGAGCAAGTTGACCCAGTAGAAAGAGTAGGGTCCCAAAAGCCATAAAAGAGTTGGAAACAGCCCCTGTTCCCATTGTTTGTTCCTCAAGAGGACCAAGCTACACAACTGTAACATATATGCAGAGTCTTGCAGGCTCCCTGGCTGTCAGTTCAGTCTCTGTGAGCTCCTACGAGTCCAGGTTAGCTGATTCTGTGAGTTTTCTCCTGGTATCCCTGACCTCTCTGACTCCTACAACCCTTTCTCCTCCTTTTCTGCAGGATTCTCTGAGCTCTGTCTAATGTTTGGCTGTGGGTCTCTATCTTTTTCCATCATTTGCTGGATGAAGCCTCTCTGATGACAATTGGGCTAGGCATCAATCTCTAAGTATAGCAGAATATTGTTAGGCATCAGACATTGACATTTTTTCACCAGTTATTTCTGGTTCTATCCTAGGTCTCTGGGTCATCCACCCGTGGGTCTTGGTGCTCCAGGCAGTGGGACAGTGCTCCTTAATGCTACTGTGTGCTCATGGTCTTCCTGCAGCCTAAATTAGCCAACTATAAATAACATCAAGGAGAGATCAGTATGCTAGTTAAATATTCTCCTCCCAAATCACCTAAGCCTACATTATTAATAATCTTACCGATATCTGTTGTGTGTGCATGCAGCATTTTGTTGATTTAAAAATCTTCTTCCTTTCTTATTCTGCTTGTCTCATTGATTTTATGTATTAAAAGAGTAAGAAAGAAATAATTCTTTCCAAAACCACATGCCCAGAGTTTTTCTTATAATAACATATTTTCAGTTTTTATCATGTCCTTTAATATATTCTCAAGTGATACATATCCACTGGGAAAATACAGACAAACAAACAAACAAAAAGGTAAATACAATATCAGCAGTACTAAACTAAAGGGGACCACAATAGAGTTTGGTCTACAGGAGACTTCTCTGTCTGTTTAGGTGATTTTATTGTCCATCTAACTACAGTGTGTGGGCACATTTTAAACTTGATATATAAATGTGTGTGTGTGTGTGTGTATATATACACATCTGTCTATATCTACATCTATATCTATATCTACATCTCTCTATATTTGTATCTATACCTGTACATATACCACCTATGTCTATATCTATATCTGTATCATTTATATCTATATCTATGTCTATATCTATATCTGTATCATATATATATATATAGGGTTTCTCACTGGAGCTGGATATCACCTATTCAACTAGACAGGTTGACCACTGAGATCCAGGGACCTGCCCCTCTGCAGGTACCATCAGTACACTTTCCCCAACACTGGACTCACAGGACCACACTTCTTTTTACATTGTTGCTGGGGACCCAAACTCAGCTCCTCACAGACTGAGCCATCTCCCCAGCCCCGTGCAGTTGTAATACCTGCCTTGTTGTCTTTCAGAATCGCTGGTCATTTTTTTTTCACATTCTTTGTTTGTGTCCATTGTTTTCATTTTAATTCACGTCAAAGTACTCTCCTGTCCCGGGCTGCGCAGTCTCTCTTCCGATCCATCAGTTAATGCCATCATGATTGCTCCCTGCTTCTTGTTCCCGATTTCCCTCTGCTGTCTGTTTCTAACTTCATTCCACTGTGGTCGGACAAAGCACTTTGCACACTTTTAGTCTTTTCAAACGTGTGAGCCAACATGCATTTGCTCCTGGAGAATGCTGCCTGTGTTTGCGAGGGCTGTGTATAACCCACTGTAGTCGGGGGGGGGGGGGCAGGCATGTTCTGTGAGACCTGGTGGGTCTAGCTGGCCTGCAGCGTTCCTCAGTTTCTTTACTGGTTTTCTAACTAGTAGGTTGATCTGTTATTGCGTGGGATCTTGAGGACAGTAACTACCGCCATAGCCCATCATTTATTTCTTCAGTTTTATCTCTGTTTGCCATGTGTAGCTTGCTGCTGGACCACTGTGTTTATAACGATAGCGTCTTCTTATTCTATTGACACTTACCATTTATTGCACAACGTCCTTCTTTGTCTTCAATGATGGGTTTTTAGTGTAAATTTCCATTTATTTATTTATTATTAAAATAACAATCCACGTATTTATTTGGTTGCCATTTTCATGGAAAAATACTTAAGTTTTGAATGTTTTCATTTCAATCCATTTGTGTCTTTGGATATGAAGTGAGTCCCTGGTGAACAGTATATAAGAGCATCATTTTTTAAAATTACTTAGAACAAATTTTGAATGATTTTCTTCAACCTCTGTATTTTATATTTAAGGTAATTAATTTAGGAGATATTTGCTTCTATTGTGCCATTTTATTCTCTCTCTCCATATGTGTGTATATCACATACATATATACATACACACATATTTTTGCTTTTCCGCCATCCCTGGCTACCTCTGCATTTAGTTAATTTAACATTTTCCTCTAGTGCATGGCTTTGTTTTTCTTTTTGTTTCCCTTCCTGTATTGATGAAGCTATTTTTTACCCTGATTACACTGGGGATTATGACTACATTCTACAGCTACTTGGTTTGAATTGATATCAGCTTACTGTCAATGGCATAAAGGCTTTTCTCCTGAATATCTCTCTTTCATAAATGACATCTTACACCATGAACATAGGTTGAGAATGACTGCTTTGTGCATTTTCCTCTTAAATTATAGAGGAGTGACTAATACAAAAAGGAGTAATATTGCAATGTACCTTTGCATATTTATTTCTTCATTTCCTATGTGTTGTTATTGTCCAGTATGCTCCCTGCCCGTCATTTCAACCTAGAAACTCCCACAAGGATGCCTTAGGGTCAATGTACCAGCAGCTAAGACTTAGCCTTCACTTTCAAAGGATAATGTCATTTACAGGACTCCTGGATGGTAGGGTTTTTCTTTTCTTTTAAGTAACTTCAGTATGACACCTCACCTCCTCCGTCCTCCATGATTTCTGTTATAGTGTCAACTGTTAATATTTTTGATTATTTTCTGTACAAGTCAAACTGCTTGACTCTGGCTATTTTCAAGAGGACGGGCTTGGTCTCCCTTACAAGAGTCTGACTATAACATACCCCAGCATGGAACTCTGAGCTTATTCTTTTTGGAGTCTGCTGAACGACTTGGATGTATAGATCTGTCTTTTATCAATTTAGACATTTCCCAGCAGTTGTTTTTCAAATGTTCTCTCTGTCCCTTTCCTCTCCTTTGGGATCATGGTTGCACCTCTGCTGGTGAACTCATGGTGTCCCCTGGGAGCTATAAGGTGTGATTCTGTGTTCCTTATTTTATTTTATTTTTCTGCCATTGTTCAGACAGGATGCTTTCAGTGAATCTATCTTTGAATACACTAATTCTTCTTTTGAATATTTAAATCTGATAGCCTAAACACCAGAAGGGGTGGAGTAGGTTAAAAGTAACTTCAGTTGCGATAGAGTGCTCCATCATGTTTGAATCATATTCCTTTCTCCATTAAACATTCATGTGTCTGCTCTAAATATTTGATAATCTTCCAGAGTTCTGACAGAGCTGACAGCTTCCGCCAGCCTATTCAGGGGTTCTGTTGCAGGATGGACTCTTGGCGCTTCATCCTCATTTGTTTGTTCTCTACTATTCTTTCCATCCTTTGAAAACATCTCCCAAGTCACTCGGAGAGGGGAAGACCAACACCAACTATCCTCAGTTGTATGTGGAGTCTCCAGCGTCTGACTCAGAGAAGCAGAGGGTGGGGTAATGGTCTCTAGAGGCTGGGAGTTGCAGGAACCAGACAAGATGAATAGATCAAGGCTGCAAAGTCTCAACTCGAAGATATTTTTGAGAGCTAGCACACTGCACAGCGTGTATTGAAGAAAATAATGCATTATACTTTTCAATATCACCAAAAAAGTACATTTTAAATGTTCTCATCATACTGAAAAGATAAATATTTGAATCAATGGATGATTTAATAAGCTTGATGAATTATACATTGAATTAATAAATTGTAACATTATCTTGAACCCACCAAACTTTCAAATTTCAAGTAAAATAAAATACCCCCTAATATATCTTGTTTTAACCTAGATTTATTTGACAAATATAACCCTTGTAGTTATTTGTGGTGTATTACATTTGGAAACCATTGTAAATAACACCATGGTGAACATCTACTGTGGCCAGAGTTTTCATTGGCTCGTTCCCAAGGGTGGTTTCTAGATAAGAAAGCTGCATTTTAGGAATAGAAAGGTTGGAATCCTAGAGTTATGTAGACTTTGGGTGCCGTTAATTTTGATGTGTGATATTTCTATTCATTCCCAAGTTTTTATAATAAAGTTTGTGAAATTAATTAACTTTGGCAGAGAGGAAAAATATCCAGAACCTCAATTATTTATATATCAGGAATCAAGTCTCACATTGTTAGGGTTTTATGTGAGGCATTTGAGTGGATTAGAAGTATTCATTCAAATGCAACATGTTTGACTCCTAAAGCAGACCATTTCCAAACCTCAGCTGGCATGTGTGAGGAGCTCCTCAGGGGCTCCAACTGACCACGAGGGCTAGAGTTGCATATTGATCATGAACATCTCCACATCGGAGCCTATGGGAAAGGAACTCAATGCTCTTGCCATGGGGCCTGTGCCCATGAATTCCAAACAATTCTCAGTCAGTCACAGACAAGTGAACCAAAGGACCAGATTTATGCATATACAAAGTACCATTGGGATAGGACATTAAAGAACTAAGATGGGATAAAGATGGTGGACATGCATGCAGACAGTAAGACATTTGTATAATTTGTACTTGAACTGTCAGCACGACATCTATAGGAGACTTGAAGTACTCCAGGCACTAGGGAGGCAGAGGCAGGAGGATCTCTGTGAGTTCGAGGACAACCTGATCTACAGGAGCTAGTTCCAGGACAGGCTCCAAAGCTACAGAGAAACCTTGTCTCTAGATAGATAGATAGATAGATAGATAGATAGATAGATGGATGGATGGATGGATGGATGGATGGATAGATAGATAGATAGATAGATAGATAGATAGATAGATAGATAGATAGACAGATAAATTGGTCCAGGCTCTCTTTCTTTCCTTAGCAACCTTCTTTTGAGTCCTTCTAATCTCACTTCCTATCAGCTATGCAAAATCCAAATCTAATTCTTTTTGTAAAAAAAAATCATGTTTTCAGTCATACATTTGTCTATAACTTTGTCTAACTTTTATAGTTTATCTCTTTTAGTGTATTGGAGCTTTTTTTTTTTTTTTTTATTTCAGCTTACCGCCTTTGCTCTTGCTTGACAAAACCAACCACCAACATAAGCTGGATTGGAAGACTCATTCCATGACCAACTGGGATTCGTTTTGATATTCAGGTCCCCTAGATTCTTCCATTTTAGTAATAGAACAAGGTACAGTTTAGTTGAATTTTAAAGATAAATCATGTTTATGAATAGGTCAGCTTTGAAGAGAAATGCATTCTCTTCTTTTAAGTGTTGCATAGGATTTGGGATTCTATATCCTACTTCTAAGCAAATTTTTTCTGATACCAGGTAATACTCTGATAATTGTGAGTATGGGAAGAGAGTCTACCACCGGGAAAACATGACCAGCTATGGCACGCAGTCAACCTGCAAAGGGGCCTCTGCCTCGAGTGTCAAGGTGGCTCTCAGCTGCAAATGTTTTGAACCAATGTATTTCAAGACTAACTTTACAACTCCAGAGAAGGTATAATGTGGTCTGGAGTTGCTTCGATGTTATCGAAGCCGTTCTTTCTAAATAACAGTCAAAGACCGAATTTCTCGTTATTTTCCCTAAAATAAAATTGATATGGTGATAAATCCTGAAGTGTGACTAGGAAGTGACTCTTAGTCTCATTATACATGGTCTGACTATTACCGACTCCTCCCCTCCACTTTTTCTAGCTCTGACCTGACCGTTAGTATGAAGCTCAAATTATTTTTTTCCAAGGGCACTCTGTGTGAGAATGAACGGCGATGCCTCCCTAGAGAAGGAAGGCATCATTTGCCCAACAGAAAACAGTCTATTCCTATTTATTCATTCATCCATTATGTATGAATTGCCCTATATACATCAGGAACTGGGCTGCATGGTGATGAAAGAGGTGTGTATTATTTTCTAAGACTGAATGTCAAAGCAGAATCCTGGGTCAGCACGCTCTCTCTGGAAGAAACCATGAAGCCATCCGGGGCTATGTCTACCCATGCAAACTGATCCGTCAGCTCCACGGAAACGAGAACACATCTTTTGTGCTTATCCAGTTTGTGCTCTGCTCCACTTCTAACTCTTCTTTTAGTTTTTGACTTTTCATGTACCAGTTTTGGAAAAAGATGCATCAACTTCAGTCTGAAATGTGGAAAGCACGTTGCTTAAAGTGAAAAACCTCATTTTTTTTTCTTAAAGACTGCTTTCCTTTTGGGCCAGGTGTTGCAGGAAGCAATTACTCGGCCAAATGTGTATGTACTGATAATTATTCTAGATAACCCGTAAGAAAGGGTTGCGTTTCTTCCTTTAATTCTCCAGTGCCTGGCAGGAGTACCACAAAGTTTAGGAAGGACCTGTGGGGGGGGGGGGGGCGGGGCGGGCAGGGCTTCATATGCTCCTAGAGAGAGCCAGCTTGCTGATCCAGGAAAATCCACAATTCAGTTCTCGGAGTTTGTACCAAACTTTTATAGGAGTTTCTGGAATTAAGTTTCTGAAATCTTGGGTGGTTCATTCATCTTCAGAAACCACACCAGGAGTCACTGAATGGACTAGCGCAGAGCAGTGGGAAGAAGTTGCCCCAATTTGGTTCAACCTGTCAAGCTAGGAAAACTCTGCGGTGAAGTGGCAGGGCTCTTCCTCCACGAATAATGCCCAGTGGGATGTTTTCTGTGTGTTGCATTTCAGAGAGCAAGAAAATGGCATCCTTTATCTCTAACTGGGTTCTGGAATTAATTTTCTCATTTTTATTCGCATCAGTATGTTCGTCCTCCGGTCCTCCAACAGCATCCGCTTCATCGGCTCAGCCATGTACAAAGCTCCCATACAAAGAAGTGTTTGTTTCCTTAGAGGGCAGGGTAGACAGGGCATTATTGCTATTTTGCTACCAGATAAAGTGCCTTGTTGTACATTGAACATAATATTGAAGATGCTTATAGGGGGCCTGCACTTGGTTTTTAAAAATTATTCCACAGTAGAGTTTTCAAATTGGCCTTAAAACTCCAAAAACCCTGGGATGCATGAATACTTTTTTTTTTATTGTTTTCCTCTTCCTGGATGCGGTGGGTTACTTATAGGCACTTCAGACTAGAAAGAATTTGCAAACGATTTTATCATGCAGACCTGGTTTAATAGGATAGCAATAACACCATATAGAGTAGATACTCTCCACAATGAAGTTCATCAGCCTTATGGAGGCAGGATAAATTCACCGAGTACCTTATACTAACACTAAAGAGATATGATGCCCAGAAAAAGGGATTTATATATGACTTTTATCTCATAAGGGAAGAGTATAGGAAAATAAGATAGTATTTTAACAGAAATTATTTTGATTACAGGGTGATTCTATACTGATCTCAGGATCATAAGAAAATCACAATGGTAAATACTGATGGATAAATCAGGAGGCTGAATTGAACATCTGGCCAACAAGAATAGGTGACAATGGTGACAATAATAATGTCTGTACAAGTTACTTCAGAAGAGCAGGTATAAGTATTGAATCAATGTATCAAGTAATTCAAAGGTCCTTAAAAATCAGGAGTTTTTTTTCTGTTTTAGTGCAAGTTCAACCATGCAAGATCAATGGCTGGATGAATGTTTCTAACCTAAGAAAGGAATCAAAGTGTACCTCAGATAAAGCACAGAGGCAACGGTGCCACCTGCCAAGTCCAGGAATCGTTCCTGTGGCATCCAGAGTTCCCATATTAGCTCCAACTGTAAGGAACACTCAGTTTGTGAGATCGCAGCTTCAGAGCAGGTCCCTGACAAAATGAGATCGAGCTAGAGTAATTATTAACCGCTGATCAATGGATTCATTAAATGTTGCATTGAGATATTAATGGAAGGATCAGAATGTAAGCTGAAGGAAACGTCTTCCTCCAGAGTGTCTACTCAGTTGCAGGAGGCTTTGTACCAGCACGTGTTCGCTGGCAAGCTGTTTCCTTACAGGTCAAAGGCCATTTTCAAGGGATTCATAAATGACTGATTCCTGCACAGAAGCATATCTGTATCGAATAACTTAAGCGTCGTTTTGAACATGCCATTTTATGACTTTCTAAGAGAATGTTTTAGGTTCAACTCCATCTGGATCAAGGTAGAGTAATCATTAATTACTGATCAATGGATTCATTAAAATGTTGAGTTGAGACACTGGTAGGTCTACATTATTAGTATGAGTGGCTGATTAATAATCAGTTTCTTAATTTTCATTTATGGTCAAATGTCTTTGTCTACTAAATACAAATTATGAAACATCAGTTTTACTGTGAATTTTCTTCAAAATGTATGTTATTTGCCAAAGATCAAGTTCTGTTTAGTTTCTGTTGACTTACTCTAAGTCCCAAGTAGAGTTTAAAGCTTCACTTGTTGGCTAGTAGATGTCAGGATATTGGAGAGTTAAGCCATCACGATGTTTTAGCCTTAGAACAGTGGGTTCTGTGTTTTCTTCCACCTTTCAATTAGAAAACAGATTTATTTCAGAGCCCCGAGAATATGGCTCTTTCTCACATACTTTTGCCCAATAGGGAATTCTACAAATACCTGAAGAAACCTTCAGTTTTTGACAAGATTTTGTTTTATTTATTTTTTTAGGTGAAAGATATTGAGATGTTCCTACTTAATTTAACTTGGCTATCCCTTAGCCTGTGGAATGATCACTAAAAACAGAGTGTCAACTCTAAGTGAAAAATAGTGAGATTGAATTGTAGGAAAAAAATAGACTCACCCATCTGTGCTAAGCTTACTTGCTGTGGAATATTATTTTAAGGTGTGTTACACTTGTTTATGCTCTGGAACATTCCTTCAATGATTTAAAGATGTGTTGTTTTTGTTTATGCTGCATTTGTTTAACTCTGTGAAGCTGTGATTCTTTGCCTGTTAAAACACCAATTGAGAGGCAGGCGAAAGGATGAGCAGGACTGGCAGGCAGAGAAGAAATAGGAGGACAATTAAGATAGTCATCAATCTGACTACAGGGCAAGGCCAGTTCAGGTACCCTCTCCACTATTGCTTAGAGTCTTAGCTGGGGTCATCCTGGAAATTTCTCTGGTGCCTTACTTATTAATAGCCCCATAATGGCTTCCTCAATCAAGACATCTCTTTCCTTGTTCTCTGGCTTTGTCCTTACCCAACTTGACCATTCCAGTCTTTCAAGTTCTCCCTACTTCCCTTCCTCTTCCTCCGCCCCTTCTGCATTCCTTTCTTCCCACACCCCCACACTCCCTGTTTCCTCAGGAGATCAAGTCTGTTTCCCATTCCCAGGGGGATCTGTGTATGTTTCTCTCAGGGTTCTTCTTGTTACTAAGCTTCTCTGGGGTCATGGACTATAGGTTCCTTATTCTTTGTTTTTCAGCTGATATTCACCTATGAGTGGGTAAATACCATGCTCATCACTCTGGGTCTGGGTTACCTCATGCAGGATTTTTTTTTCTAGTTCCATCCATTTGCATGCAAATTTCAAGATGTCAATTTTTTTTAACCGTTGAGTAGTGCTCCATTGTATAAATGTACCATATTTTTTTAATCTGTTCTTCAGTTGAGGGGCATCTAGGTTGTTTCCAGGTTCTGGCTATTGCAAATAATGCTACTATGAACACAGCTGAATAGATGTCCCTGTAGTATCATTGAGTATCCTTTGGGTATATTCCCAAGAGTGGTATTGCTGGGTATTGCAGTAGTTTTGATTCTCAATGTTCTGAGAAACTGCTACACTGATTCCCAGAGTGGTTGTACAAGTTCGCATTCCCACCAGCAATGGAGAAGTGTTCCCCTTGCTCTGCATCCTCTCCAGCACAAGCTGCCATTGGTGTTTTTGATCTTAACCATTCTGACATGTGTAAGATGATGTCTCAGAATCATTTTGATTTGCAATTCCCCAATGGCTAAGGATGTTGAACATTTCTTTAAGTTTCTTTTAGTCATTTAAGATTCTTCTGTTGAGAATTTTCTGTTTAGATCTCACCCCCATTTAAATTAGAATATTTGATATTTTGGTATCTAATTTGTTGAATTTTTTATATATTTTTGGAGATTATTTCTTGGTTCGATGTGGGGTTGGTGAAGATCTTTTCCCATTCAGTAGGCTGCCTATTTGTCTTATTGACTGTATCCTTTGCGTTTCAGAAGCTTCTCAGTTTCAGGAGGTCCCATTTATTTATTGTTGCTCTCAGTGTCTGGGCTACTGATGTTATATTTAGGAAGTGGTCTCCTATGCCCATGCATTGAAGGCTACTTCTCACTTTCTCTTCTATCAGGTTCAGTGTGGTCGGATTTGTATTGAAGTCTTTAATTATTTGGACTTGAGTTTCGTGCATGGTGATAGGTATGGATCTATTTTTATTCCTCTACATGCTGACATTCAGTTATGTCAGCACCATTTGTTGAAGATGCTTTCTTTTATCTATTGTATAATTTTAGCTTCTTTGTCAAAAATCAGGGTCATAGGTGTGTGGATTAATATCTGGGTCTCTGATTTGATTCCTTTGGTCAACCTCTCCGTTCTTATGCCAATACTAAGCTGTTTTTATTATTGTAACTCTATAACAGAACTTGATGTCAGGGATGGTGATGCTTCTGGAAGTTCCTTTATTATGCAGGATTGTTTTGGTTATCTGGGTTTTTTTTTGTTTTTCCATATGAATTGAGTATTGTTATTTTGAGGTGTGAAGAATTATGTTGGGATTTTGATATGGATTGCACTGAATCTGTAGATTGCTTTTGGTAGGATTGCCATTTTTATTATGTTGATCCTACCTATCCAAGAGCATGGGAGATCTTTCCATTTTCTGGTGTCTTCTTCAATTTCTTTCTTCAAAGACTTAAAGTTCTTGTCAAACAGGTCTTTCACTTCTTTGGTTAGTGTTACCCCAAAATATTTGGCTTGCTTTATATTGCTTTTGTTATGTTTAGATATGTTTCTTGTATCCCTGGAGATCATCCTATTCTGGATGCAGTTTTGGCTGTGCACCATGTAGACATTTTCCCAGGGCTGTTCATGAGTAGGACTAGAAACATTTTATGTTGCTTGAATGTCTCTCAAGTTGCTACATTTACTTAGTATAAAACTTATGGACCAAATTAACAGTTTTTTTTCTCAGTTATTTTAAATGTCATTATTCCTAATCATTTAATTCACAGTCAGGTTAGCTAAGCAAATCCATCAGTTCTTTCCATTATATGGTTCCATGCTCCTGTCGCAGACTTAATTGGGAGAGGGACTTTCAGAATGGTGACTTGACCCCTCTTGGTCCAAGAAAAGAAATGCCCAGGTAGAATGAATGCAGGTTCTGGCAGGTAACAGAAAAGTCAGTCTTGTCTAGAGATCAGGATGATTCTGCTATCGTGGTTCCCTAAATCAAAATGATTCAATAAAAGCATACCCCTCCAGATGTCCAGCATGTATCTCCTCCCAGTAAAATCACCACTGAACACCCAAAAAACCCTCACTTTGATCCACAAGATGCAAGAAAAGTTGCTCAGTTGTGAATTTGTTAGGCTCTATAGTCTTGTAGCAAGTGTAGGTTTTCTTTCTCAAGACTCCTATTGCTTCATTGGGGTAATTTTTTAAAAATGACATCTGCTTGTTTTCCTAGTTACCCCATGACTAAGGTATAGAAAATTGAATAGGTAGAAAGTCTACTTTGTCAAATAAGAGCTTTTAAAAATAGAATCAGCCCCAATTTTCTACATTTATCTGTTAAAGGAGTCTACTGAGTATCATAAATTGCCCCCAAATTCATGAACCACGAAATACCAAACGCACACAGATACAGATGCACTGCCATGCTATTGGTGTGTGTGTGTGTGTGTGTGTGTGTGTGTGTGTGTGTGCTGATGCATGTGTATGCACAAGCATGCGCCCATGGCAGTGTATCTGTATCTGTGTGCATTTGGTATTTTGTGGTTCATGAATTTGGGGGCAGTTTATGATACTCAGTAGATTTTAGGATAATTCTGTATCTCCTATTTTAAATGAAATTTTTTATTTCCTCCCATGACTGGGGATATTTGCTGTGGTGGTTTGAATAAGAATGGCCTCCATAAGCTTATATACTTGGGGCCCAAATAAACTCTTCCTTCTGTAAGTTGCCTTGGTCATGGTGTGTTATCATAGCTATAGAAAAGCAACTAAGCCATTTGCCAAATAAACCGATAGGTTTAAATATGATTGGTCCCCACCCCCCAAGCACTCAAGTTACTTTTCTAAAAGGGAACTAGACAACGTGTGATCAAGCAACTAAGGGACAAGGTAGAAGGCACCTAGGTAACGCACAAAGGGAAAAATCACTTTGTAAATTACTGACGTTGTTTGTATGTCTGAATGACCTCAGAATAGTAAAGGAAGCTTGTGAGTTTCCCCCTCCCCGATTCATTGAGAACTACCACAGAAGTTACAGCTCCCGCAACCACCCTAAAAGCCTAGAAACTGAAGGAAATTCTCTCTCATTGATTATAAAGAGAGAAGCGACTTCCAAACCAGCCAGCTCTACAGCATAAAAGTGGTAATTTTTCTGGTATAGATTCAAGTATATTTGGTTATTTAATCTTAGAAAGTGGGTCTTAAAAAGAAGAGGATATATTTTCTATAGCTCCCTAGTTAATTATAGTAGAAAAACTGCTCTCTCTCTCTCTCTCTCTCTCTCTCTCTCTCTCTCTCTCTCTCTCTCTCTCTCTCTCATACACACTAATCATTACTGATTGACAAATATCTCCCAGTGGGAAGCTGAAGTTGGGAGGAAGCATATATATTATATATCTGTTTAAATGAAGTATAAAACAAATTTCAGACACTTGAAAATTAATACCTGGAAGAAGTAGGAATTTTGAGTGAAATTAGGAAACATGCCAAGGTTTGGGATCATAAGAGAATTGAGAGAGCTAGCAGTAAAATGGGCAGGGGCAGTCGGTCCTGTAAACTCACAGTGTGTCTTTCACTGTCAAGCGTGCTTCCTGGGACATGATCCTGCTGGCAGTATGAAACAAAGTGAATTTAGAGCCCTCAGTAGAAGAGCGAGAGAGTGTGACAAAAGTGTGCATTCGTGTGAAAGCACCAGCAGCAGCAGGCGGCTCTAATTCCAGTTAGATTATTGTCTCTGAAGGAGCCAGGCCAGCGTGCGTGGATTGGTCTCAGTTCATTTTGCGTCAATAGTTGCAGTTACTGTAATTCATTTTGCCAACATCATTCTATGAAATCCTCATGATAAACCCATCAAAGTTAAAATTAGTGTGTATTTTACAAATGAAGGCCGGGAGCCTCAAGAGCTGTAGCCAAGGCCTCGCACATGGTGGACGATGAAACTGACATCTGATCCCAGACCTGCCTCCCAATCCTAATAGCTCATCATTATACATTGTGGAGATCCAGGTAGCGACGGCAGCAATTGGAATAGTGTAGGAATCTGAAAATTATTTTTTTTAATTTAAAATTATAGATCTTTATGGTTTTTTTTTTGTGGTTTTTTGAGACAGGGTTTCTCTATGGCTTTGGAGCCTGTCCTGGAACTAGATCTGTATGTTTTTGAGGCAGGATCTTCCTAGGCTGGACTTGAATTTGCCATGTAGCTGAGGCTGCCCTTGAATTCCCATCCTCCTGTTTCCATCTCCCAAGTATTGGGATTACTGACTTGTGCTACTGGCAAGCCTGGATTCTGGAATCTTAAGCCGGATGCCTGCGTGCTTCTTCACTAACTAGCAAGAGAACTAGAGTAGAATCAATTTTCCCTTTCCTCGCTCTTCCTTTCCCTCCCTCCCTCCTTTCCTCCCTTATTTCTTCCCCCTCCCTTTTATGTTCTTTCTAATGGAATCACAATGGTAATGGCATAGAATCAGAAGACATAGAGTGTAAAACTGTCTCAGACTGGGTTAAAAAAAATGAAAATACTCTTATTGTTTTATGATCCCATTTAGAGGGAACATTTTATTTATAGCTTTCCTCCCAAATACACATTAAGGTGATATTGAGCTTTTGGTAAAATTATATCATACATCTATGCTGACAGCTTGCTTCCTGCACACAAATCTTCATCTGCTACTTTCGGCTTTCAATATTTCCTCCAAAGAAGTGAGTTAGGACATTAAAGGGCCCACAAAGAAACATGAAACAGATGGAACGCAGGTTTTCGTGTGAGGTGAGGGTCACACTGAAGTAATGGAAAACCAGCCAGAGGGAGATGTGAGACGGAAATCCATGGAGCACACACAAGGATGGGTCTTCCTAGCCTGGAACCTTAGGCGTTTACAAAACACTTAGTGTATCCTCCAGATGGTCCTTGAAGTTGGGTGTTCTTAAATACGGTATAAGAGAATGGTCCTCAGCTTCTCCTGCAGGCTTTGGAAAAATACTTTTGACCATTTAACAGTGCTGACTTTTGTGACTCTAGTGTTTGCTTTCTTTTACTTTCTTCCCTGGCATTCTGACCGTTGAGACCTACAGCAAGGCATTGGCTCTTGGCAGTGACTGCAGAGGCATCCTTGAGGCAGGGAGGAAGCAGGTTAAGAGGGCTGGATTGAGCTGATGTTGGGGAACAAGACTATTGAAGTTTTGAGACTCAGAAGAGGCTAAGCCCAAATGGAGGTTGATAGTTGAGGAGGCTTAACTCAAAGGCAGTGTTTGACAGCAAAACCCCCCATTTCTGTGCTACCCAAGAAGGTAGCTGGGGATTTGGGTCTGCAGTTAAACTGGATGATAGGATGGGTGCTCTGTGTTTCCCTGTTTATTCATTTCTCCTAGCGGGATCGCACCTGTCAGCGTCTGAATATCCCCGGCCTCCCCTGGTTAGCAATCAGAAGAGAAACTCCAGTACCGCTTCCCTTTCATCGCCCTCCCTCTTCCCTTTACAGGGGACTTTGTCACAATTCTGTATCCACTTGCTCGTTTCCTCACACTCCACCTGCTCCCTTAGAGACCCATTTCATTTCTGACCTTTGCTCCTTCGCTCTAACAATACAGCTCTTGTTGAATTACCTGTGACCACCGCGCTTCTAAATCCAGTAGACAGTTTCCAGGTCTTGTCTCAGTTGACAGACAGAGCATGAAACCTTCCCTCCCGCGCCCCCGTTTGATCATTGATCATCCTTTCTCTCTTAAACTTTTCTCTTGCTTCCCTTATCCCCTCACTTGATGTGGGAGTGTCATATATCAATCTGTTGATTTCATTGGTTAAGTTATAATAAACCAGCTGCTTGGCCTCATGGCTTGGAACATAGATGGGAGGAATAAACAGAATAGAATTCTGGGCGGAAGAGGAAGTGAGGTCAGACTCTGCTCTGCTTCCGGAGAGACTCGACAGCTCTGCGCTGGAGCAGAGACACCATGATGGACGGAGTCTAGAATCTTCCCGGTAAGCGCACCTTGGGGTGCTTACACACATTATTAGAAATGGGCTAGTCCAGGTGCGAGAATTAGCCTGTAAGGGCTAGAGTTCATGGGCCAAGCAGTTCTTAAATGAACACAGTTTGTGTGTTGTTATTTCAGGCATGAGCTAGCCAAGTGGCCGGGGTGTTGGGGACGCAGCCCCGCCGCTCTTATTTCAACACTCACTCCCCAGTCTTTGGATTTTGTCGGCCTTTCCAGCTGTTCTCATTCATTCTGTTGACCAGCACCATACATCAGAGTTTGTTTATTTAAGGTGGCGTAGGAGCCCTCTTTTCTCACCTTGCCCTCTTGTGCAGGGCATCTCATCCATGCTCATAGCCTGATAGTAATGGGTGGGCTGCTGTCTGGATTTGCCTCTGCTTTCGTCACTGCTCAGAATGTAAGGACTCAGATTTACAGGTTGCTTTCTTGTTTCTGTTTAGCCCCAGCAGATCCTTGCAGGCCAGCATGCCCTGGCAGTTGGTACTTGGAAGAACTAAAATGCCTGCTGGCCTGAGGGAACTTCCAAGGAGCCCGGCATGTCTCCCCTCTACCCTGGTGTTGGGGTGTGAACTATGGAGCCTGCTCTGGACTGAACAGTATTCTTCCACTACGCAATACTAAACATATATAAACAGGTATAAACATACATGTCATATTAGTACTCTTGCTATTTTTCTTCAAAAAGTTTTTAAATCAAACTTTAAAAAAAAACAATGTAAAATCCCCCATATTTAGCATTCTATTGCAAATTAACCAAAATTTAAACTATCTTTTTCTTAGTAACTAGGACTTTTCAAATAAGGAATTGTGTAGAAGTATGAGACAATTCTCTGTTTTAAAGTAACATTTGCAATAAACATTACTATGATTGGTTTTCCTTGGCCTGGAGTTTCAAATAACCCTGAACAGAAACAGGTAAAACAAAACCCTTGCCCCCCTGGGCCTTTTGATACCAGGCAGGTTGAAATAATAAGCCCTGGCCAACAAAAGGCTTGAAGCAGGCAAGGAGAAGGAGTTAATGAGATCCTGCAACTGGATCCTAGGACGTCAGCAGACAGGGACAGCTGTTCTCTAGCCCTAATGAACCCTGCGAGATCACCTCCTGGCAAAATCCAAGCCTGGTGGGTGCAGGCAAGTCCCAACACCAGGGAGGTGGATTTGCTGGTATAAATAACAGGGATCTGTTACCATGAGATTACCTGTCTGCAAAATACCTATTCATCTTCATTATACTGGCTTTAGAGGCAAGAGACGGGGGTGAATGTTGGCATGTGTGATGATGGAGCCGGGGGAGAGATGGCATCTCTGACCTCAGGTGAAACCTGCTGTAACTTCATGAGTTTTTCTGACAGACAGATGGAGTCTGTAATGCGTAACTCCAAGTACTGAGTTCTCATTAATGTTACTCGAAAATATAAGTAACAAAGTAAGGCAAGGATGCATTTGTATTTGGAATCACAACATCACAGTTTCCAGCTGGTAATTTCGATCTGATAATTTTAATTAAGGCATTATTATAGCCATTCTTTCACCACATTCTTGAGTGAATACTGCATGTCTGGCACTGTGCTAAATGTAGGTACCCAGCGATAAGTGAAGGAGACGTTGCGCACATCCTGACGGGTTCTCCAGCTAGTGGTGCCGTCAAGACAATAAATGGATGAATAAAGATGCTATTCTATATTCAGAAAAATGTTCTGGAAAGGAAGACTATGTTACCACAAGGGAAAATAACAGGAAAACCAGAGGGAGAGATAGACATTAATCTCATCCATAAAGTGTAAAGTGGAGACAGCTATGCAAAGATGGGTAGGAGGTAAGGATAACGCACTATAATAATGAATTCCATCTTTATCTTGATTTTAATATAAAATATAAAGTATCATGTGATTACAAAATATATAGTTAATCAAAGAGTCCACCAATAATGTAAAGTTAAAAGAACACATTTTTTTTCTCTGTCTCCCTTGGCAGGAAGCATGAATGATTGGCTGGTATATTGAGTAGTTCTCCCCTAATCATTTATCATCTGTGGAGGAAGACACGCATGGTCTCTGACTTTGGGAAAACTCCACAGACTGACTCAACATTTGCAAAGGCAGCATTCAGCCAGAGCCTTTCTTCAGCGTCCTCATGTGCTTCTCCATGGAGATAGTTGGCATCTGTGCGATGGTCAGTGGACACCGAGGTCTTCACAGCCTGTATCCCAAAGTCACATTCCCACACCTTGTAGCAATGCCCTTAAACAGAGTCGGTAACTGTCGTTACCTTTCTGGCAGTCAATAGAGCTGGTAAAATTATTTACTACTTTTGTTTGGTGGCTCAGATCCAGGTTGGGTCATTCATAGTGCGTTGCTTCTGCACACATCTGACTGATTTTTGTAACAATGCTGAATACAGAAATAAAAGGATCCCAAAGTGGATACATGGGGCATAACATTACTACATGATAACAAACAGATGGTCCTCTGAATCTCAAATTGATAGCACTTTCTATTTTACCAGATCAAAACTACGCTTGGAAACAATCTGGTTTTACTTTAGAAGCACAGTAAAAAGGTCAGTTACAGACTCACAGTCTTTCCCTTGAGGAGAAATCAATCCAGGGTTTACACCTAGAGACACTGAGCCTGCTCGGCCCCATGCATTCCTCGCCTCACAGGACTGTGAATTCCGGACAGTGGTAGAACCTGGGTCACGAGAGTCCCGAGTCTCCAGGGAAGCCTAACAGCAGAGGAAGGGAAACTGGGAGGGGGAGACAAATGCCCTCAGAGGCTGATGGAAAAGTAGCCAACACTTTTTAAACGGTTCAAAGGCCTGTGAAATGCAACATGTGCAGAAAGGTCGCAAATCTGGAAGTGTGTTTAATAAGTGAACTATCACCTGTGTGACTACGAACCAGATGTAGAAACTGGTTGCCAATGCCCTACCAGCTTCCTCCTGTTTATTTCTGATTCCAGTCCCTTTCCGTCCTTCAGGGGTTTCCATCCTGCTTTTACCTCACAGCCCATTTGCATTTTCTTTTCATTTTTTATTTTTGTCACCTAATTATGTATTTAAACACCAGAGTGTAGTTATGGCCAATTTTGAGCATCATATAAATGAATCATATGTATGCATTTTTTTTTATCTCTGCCCTTCATCATTTGGCATCCTGTAGCTGACCATAATAGAGATTCATTTCTTTTTATTGCTATAGGATACTCCATTAAACGGCATCCCACGGTTAGTCATCTTTCAGTTGACAGAAATGTGAGTAATTTTCACAGTCTGGAAATAATGTTTTTATGTGCCTTTGCTGTTTACGAGAAATTTTAGTTAAGAATTGGATGAAATTGATGGATCATAGGTTATGCGTATATCTAATGCCACTGTACAATGCCAGAGTAGTTGCCTGGGTTTAGCCTCTCACAGGAGTGTTCAGAGATTCTTTCCAGCGCATCATCACCTACTTTTGCTGCTGTTGAGCTCAGTTCTTGGTTTACCAACTTGATGTGAGTATAGAGTTGCAAGGTGAACTTCTATTATTTATCTTAGGGATCATATAGAACATTAGTTCGATTTAATTTATGTAAATACAACAAACCAATAGAACTTTGCAATGCGTAAAAAGAACAAAGAATATATTGTTTATATATATGAAAATTAATATCAAATTAAATAAGACTGTAACAATATGTTTGTCTTTCAGGTGGACTCACCTTTTCAACTCTACCATCTGGTAATAAAGGGAGAAGAGAAACAGTATTCATGACTCTGTAATCTGTACCGGGGAAGCACGGGTAAGTGAATGGTCTTCTGAGACAACTGTTGCATGCGGCCTGATCACTTTCATAGATTGCTTAACTTTAATGGTTTTCATCCATCTATTTATCCCACACTGGTTTTGCCACTAGAGTTTTATGTCTGTCATGATATCTACGCATATGTCGTAAGTTTTACTTACAATGTGGGTTATTTCTTCCTTTAGAACAATACCACACATCCATGTTGTGTTTTTAAGTCTGAAGACATAGAAATTAGACTCCCTGAAGAGGCAAACGTTAATGAGAGAACCTCACTCCCTTATTGGTCTCACGTCAAGTGCCAGGTTTCAGCTGTTCTGCTCCAACAGTCTCGGACTGTGGATTTTCCTACAGCCTGAGCTCACGGGGTCTGAATCCTAGATTTGGCATCCCTCCGACGATGGGATGTGTTTGTTCTGACAGGCTGTTCAGACTCCAGGCCATGTTTCTGTAATCGTGATTGCTGAACTATGGGGAATTTGCTCACCCATGAACACTGGATATAGTATCTTTTTCTGTCGATGAAATTTGATCCCAGAGATAGCTTGAAAGTTTGCTGCAGTTTATGTCGACATTTTATACTTCTTGAACAAGGTAATTTTTACTATATCCTATATTACATATTTTGAGAAAGATCTTTTTACTGTATTACTATGTTATTACCACTATTTCTGTTGTATGGGAAAGTTAATGATTTTTTGTAACAAAAATATGGTGAGTGTCTAATTAAAGAAAAACATTTGTATAGAAGAATGTAGAAAGCATAAATGTCTGGCTTAGCAAATTTCCACACCCCATGGGTCCCTTTAACCAGAACCTATATTGAGAAACACAAAGCCTCTGGGACCCCTACACTCCCTTAGTAGCCAGTATCTTAACCAGGAAAGGAACTTTACCTATTTGAACATAGGTAAACAAGTCTGATCAGCATGGCCTCTGTCTACCTCCTCATGCTGGGTCAGTTTATGATGCTGCAAATGCTTGCAATGGTCACTGCTGTGTGATATCATCTTTTGCATTTTTACCTCAGTTTGTCCATTCGACCCTCAACAGCCATATGGATATTTCCAGCAATGTTGTTGAGAGTGTTCATGTCATATGAACATGTGGGCATTTCTTCTGGGTTTAATTACGGATGCAGTATCTGAGTATTGAGGATTGTATAAGCTAAGAGTTTCTCTACACAGGTTGAGTGTAGTAGGGAGCAGGGCCCCTTGTTTGTTCTGGCCACCTGCTAACTTACACCTGAAATAATCACACAGAAATTGTATTAATTAAATTACTGCGTGGCCTATTAGCTCTAGCCTATTATTGGCTAACTCTCACATCTTGATTAACCCATTTCTATAAATCTGTGTATCACCATGTGACTGTGGCTTACTGGCAGGATTCTAACCTACGTCCATCTCAGGAAGGAGATTCATGGCATCTGCCACTCTGCCCTTCTTCCCAGAATTCTGTTCTGTCTTCCTCGCCTACCTGAGATCCACCCTATCAACTAGACCAAGGCAGTTTCTTTAATAACCAATGAAAGCAACACAAATACAGAAGGACCTCCTACACCAGTTGAGAATAACTTAGCTACACTGCTCAGGACCAAAAGCGCTTTAGATTGTTACATTCTTTCTAAAGTTTTGAATATGTTCATGTAGCAAGATATATTGGGGATAGGACCCAAACTTAAGCATGGACCACTCAAGGTACTTTTTAACAATACTTTAATGTGCCTATATGTCCTTCTGTCCCACTTTTCCTGTCTCCCTTCCTCTTATCTGCCTTTTTTCTTTCTTCTTTCCTGTTCTTTTTTTTTTAATTGAAAATTTCCACCTCCTCCCCTCCTCCCACTTCCTTCCCCTCCCCCAACTCCCCCTCTTCCTCCCTCTCCAGTCCAAGGAGCAGTCAGGGTTCCCTACCCTATGGGAAATCGAAGGTCCTCTTCGCTCCTCCCAGGTCCAGGAAGGTGAGCATACAAACAGACTAGGCTCCCACAAAGCCTGTCCATGCAGTATAATCAAAACCCAGTGCCATTGTCCTTGGCTTCTCCATCAGCCTCCACCTTCAGCCACATTCAGAGAGTCCAGTTTGATCACATGCTCCATCAGTTCCAGTCCAACTGGCCTTGGTGATCTCCCATTAGATCAGTCCCAACGTCTCAGTGGGTGGACGCACCCTTCATGGTCCTGACTTCCTTGCTCATGTTCTCCCTCCTTCTGCTCCTCATTTGGACCTTGGAAGCTCAGTCCAGTGCTCCAATATGGGTCTCTGTCTCTATCTCCATCCATTGCCAGATGAAGGTTCTATGGTGATATGCAAGATATTCATCAGTGTGGCTGTAGGATAAGGCCGGTTCAGGCACCCTCTCTTCTGCTGCCCAAGGAACAAGCTGGGGACATCTCCTTGGACACCTGGGAACCCCTCTAGAGTCAAGTCTCTTGCCAACCCTAAAATGGCTCCCTTAATTAAGATATCTACTTCCCTGCTCCCACATCCACCCCTCCTCCATCTCAACCATTCCATTCCCTCAAGCTCTCTCCATCCTCCACTTCTCCCTTCTCTCTCCCTATCTCCCCTTATCCTCACCCCACCCCCACCCCCGTGCTCCCAACCCCTGTCCGGCAATCTTGTCCACTTCCAATATCCAAGAGGATAACTATATGTTTTTCTTTCAGTTCACCTTCTTATTTAGCTTCTCTGGGATCATGAAATAGAAAACACTATCCTGAGTGAGGTATCCCAGACCCAAAAAGAAGAATATGGTATATACTCACTCATAAGTGGATTCTAGCCATAAATAAATGGCATTGAGCCTATAATTCTTTCCTATTCTTTAACTGAGAGTGTGTTGCATATATGTTGTCTACATGTGTGTCTGTGTGTGTATACAAATGAACATTTGTATGCATCCATGTGTGTGCATGTGTATGTGGGCCCAATGTTGACATCAGAAGTCTCTCATTTTTGCTCTCAGCCATATTCCTTGGTGCAAGTTCTCTCAATTGAGTCCTGTGCTCAGAGCTACAAATGGTTTACTTAGCTAGTTCACCTGAGGTCCCCTACCATGAACAACTGGTCCTCCCGCTTCTGCCTTTTGAGTGCTGGGGTTGTGTGCACTTTTACTGTAACCTTTCACATGAAGACAGGAGTGGAATTTTCTCCACTTCTAGAATCATGTTGGTCTGTTCAAAAGTTTTATGATTTAGAGCACTTCAGATTTTGAACTTTCAGGTCAGAGATGCTCCGCCTGACTGTGAAACAGAGTTCTAAAGGAAGTTGGACCATTTGCCTTCCCATCAGCAGTGTATGTGAAATTTTTGAGTTGTTCCAAAGCCTGAAAATTTGGTCTGTACATTGTAGCTACTCTGGTGACAATAGCATATTTCTGATTACTAAGTGTACTTTCTCATCTATTTGATGGACATTTGGATTCAATTAGTGATTGATTTAAGACATGGTGTCTTGTAGCCCATGCTGACTCCAATCTTGCTATGTAGCTGAGGATGACCGTGAACATTTAAAAATTGTTATTATTGTTGATGTTAATTTTGTGTGTGGGTGTGCCCACGTATGTGCACATTAATTTTTTTTGTGTGTGTGCCCACATATGTGCACACCACAGCATGAATATGGAGGTCAAAGAATAATTTTTGAAGTCAGTTCTCTCCTTCCACTTTTACTTATGTTCCAGGGCTGGAACTTGACGTCAGTTGCCAGGTTTGTGTGATAAATACCTTTACCGGCGGAGGCATCTTGAGGGCCCATGATATTGAATCTTTCGCTTTTACCTCCCATTGCTAAGATTACAAGGATATCCCCACACCCAGTGTATGTGGGCAAGGACTGAACCCCGGGATTTGTGCATGCTGGGCAAGGGCTTTGTAAGCTCAACTATATCCAGTCTTGGTTTATTCCTTAATCAAGTTCCAAGCCATATATCTTGATTTTTTGAGCTATGTTCTTTCTTACTATTTCTAGGAATGTATTATATGTTTAAGTTCTGTATATGACCCCTATAATGATATTGTGTTTTAAGTATTATTTATCACTCTGTAATGTCTTTCTATTCTTTATAGCATTTTCTGATGGCAAGGCTTTATGTTTTTTAACTGTAATATCAAATTTCTCAGTACTTTTTATTATGGTTGTTCATCCTTAGCAGCCTTTAGTAACTCCATTATCTACACTGATGTCACAAACTATTGACTTATATTATTTAATTTTGTTTTTCTATGAGGAGAGCAGTGGATAGCATCTTTCTACATATCCCAGGCTGACAAAAAATGTGCCTCTAACTCATGGCCCTCATGGTTAGCTTCCCTAGGATTGGGATCAACAGGGTTGACTCGCAGATTACTAGCTGTGCTTTCTTCCACATCCTCACACTTGTAACTCTTAAGAAACTGACTTTCCTTGCTACTTTTTTTCTTTTTTTAGTATTTTTTCTCATAAGCCCAGTTCCTATTTACTTATTTCTGGCTTGCCTTTGACCCATTCGCCCATTCTCTCCAGTATCCCACAGCCTTCTTTGTAGCATCCCATAAATAAGTCTGTTTACATTGTCCAGCCATGCTTTGCTAGTATTCACTCACACCATGCTTCTTCAGAACGCCATTCTTGGATCATCAAAGTCTATGACTTTTATGATCACTTCTACAAGTTAAACACACACACACCAGTTTGAGTGTCAGATAACAGTCATACAACAATAGCTCTCTACAACCAACAATGAACCTAATTTATTACTTTACCATAACTCTGTAGGCATTCTATAATGTCCGTTTGTATGAAATTTATGTTTCCATTATGCACATTTTATGTTAGACTACTCCAAGTACTGTATGTTCTTAATGGTATTTTAAATATGATCTTGAAAAAAAAATTTAACGGAATGGCTGGGCTATGTTTGTGTGTCAGTAGGTTGTTATTTTTATTTAATTAAAAAAATGGAGGCAGAGTCTCACTATATATCCCTGTCTGTCCTGAAACTCACTATGTAGACCAGGCTGGCCTTGAACTCACAGAAATCCACCTGCCTCTGTCTCCGAGTGATGGGATTAAAGCTGAATGTCATCACACCTAGCAAAGACAATTTTCTTTTTTAAATGATGTTGTCTTAGGTACTGTTCTATTTCTGTGAAGAGACTAACACCATGACCAAGACAACTTCTGAAAGAAATCATTTAATTGGGAGCTTGCAGATAGTTTTAAAGTCTATTACTGTCATGGTGGGAAGCACGGTGATAGGCGGGCAGGCATGGCTAAAGCAGTAACTATGAGTTTACAAGCTCATCAGCAAGTTGGTGGCAAAGAGCAAGACTGGGGCAAGGCGTAGGCTTTTTAGACCTCCAAGTCCACTGCCAGTAGTACATCTCCTCCAGTAAAGGTCCTACTTCCCAAGCCTTCCTAAACAGCCCACCACCTGGGAGTCAAACATTTAAATATATGAGTCTATGGGGGTGATTCTCATTCAAACCACCACAGATACCTCTGTATGTTTTTCTACTTTATAATCATTCTATAAACTTAATAAAATTGTTCAAGAAAGTGAAAAATATTTGTAGTCTTCATGTCTTACTGCCCTGGATAGGACCTCAGAATAACATTGAACAGAAACAGTTAAGAAAGGATACTTGCTTGGTTTCTGATTGCAGAGGGAAAGTGTCCAGTGTTTACTGGTAATTATAATGGCTTGGTATAGCTTTGTGTTGGGGTTGGTAATACACACCATAGCTTCTTAGTCAAAAACTATGTTTTTGTTTCTATTTTTTCTGAGATATTAAAATGATAATCACCTCTTCTTATTTTGGCTTAATACTTTATTATCTGTATTTATTATCCTTATAATTAATAGTTTCTTGCTCGCTCTTCTTCCTCCTCTTCTGTCTCTTTTTCCTATTTCTTCTTCTTATTCTCTAGTCTTTCCAAAGTTATTGATTTGGTTGAAGTCTTAGGGAGACTGTTCATTCATTTCCTGGCTGCTCAGACCCAAATAATCACACAGAAACTGTATTAATTACAAGACTGTTTAGCCAATAGCTTAGATGTACTACTAACTAGCTCTTACATCTTAAATTAAACACATTTCTCTTAATCTGTGTATATCACCACAAGGCTGTGGCCTACTGGTAAGGTTCTAGCATCTTTTTCCTTCAGTAGCTAAATGGTGTCTGCCTGACTCTGCCTTTATTCTCCCCACATTCAGTTTAGTTTTCCTGCCTAGCTCTATTCTGCCTTGCCATAAGCCAAAGATGCATCTTTATTAACCAATGGTAATAAAGCATATTCACAGCATACAGAGGGGAATCCTACACTAGGTTTCTGTGGTGATAAAACCTTGACTATAAATGATTTGGAGAAAAAAATGGTTTATCTAGTCTTACATCATGTAGTCTGCTAGCAAGGGAAATTAGGGCAGGAATTCAAGGCAGGAACCTGGAAGTAGAAGCTGATACAGAAATCATGTAGGAATTCTGCTTTCTGGCATGCTTTCCATGGCATGCTGAACTTGTATTATAGCATCCAGGATTATCATCCCCCGATGGCACCACCCATGGTGATCCGAGTGCTCCCACATCAATCTTCAATCAAGAAAATGCACTGAAGGCTTGCCCAAGGGTCAGTCTGGTGAGAGCATTTTCTCAACTGAGGTTGCTCCTTCTATAATGATTCTAGCTTGTTTCAAGTTGACACGAAACCAGCCAACACAGCTACTTTTCCAAGAATTAGAGAGTCTCTTTGTTTATTCACCCTCTTGTATGATACCAGTCCCTCCAGTGGAAGTCTTGCCTGGTTACAGATGACCAGTTCAGGCTCTATATTCCCTACTGGTAGGAGTCTTAGCTGGGAACATCCTTGTAGATTCCTGGGAGTTTCCCTTGCCCTTGATTTCTAGAGATGCCCTTGATTCCGATTGCCTATCCTAGTACTCTCTCCCTCCATTCTCCTCCTACTTGGTCCTTCCTGTTCCCATGTGTACTCTACTCCTCATCCTGACCCGGCTGCTACTGTCTACCTGTGATGCCTATTCTATTTCCCCTTCATACTGAGATTCATGTGCCCCCCCCATTTGAACCCACCTTATTGCTTGGCTTCTCTGGACCTGTGGACTGTAGCATGGTTATTCTTTACCTTATGACTAAAATCCACTTATTATTGAATGCATAACTGGTTTGGGTCTTTCTGGGTCTGGGTTGTCTCACTCAGGATGATCTTTTCTAGTTCCATCCATTTGCTTGCACGTCTTATGATGCCATTGTCTTTAACAGCTTAGACACCACTGCGCTCAGAGGAAGTCGAGAGTGAATGGCGCCCTGTTGACATGAGCACAACCTGCCATGGACACCAATGCCTTAGGTCTATGGGAATGCCAACTCTTTCCCTAGGTCAGGCGCAAGGAAATGACCAAGTCTTTCCCTGCTCTGAGCACTGATGTTGACAGTGCGTACTGAGAGCAGCCGCCATAACAGGTCCCTCATCCTGGAAAACTGTAATGGAGATTGTTCCCCTACAGAAACCCTAATGAGTTTCCAGGCTGCTGGTGCATTTCCATCAGAGAGCTCAAGGTCCACTCCTCCCAGCCTGCTTCTGTTAGAATGATGTGGGAGTGTCATATCAATCTGTTGATTAAATAATAAAGAAACTGCTTGGCCTGATGGGTTAGAACATAGGTGGGTGGGGTAAACAGAACAGAATGCTGGGAGGAAGTGAGGCAGACACCATGCCTCTTCTCTCCAGGGCAGACGCGATGAAGCAAGCTGCCCGGTCAGACATGCTGAATCTTTCCCGGTAAGACTGGTGCTACACAGATTACTAAATATGTGTTAGGCAAGATAAGTCACCATCTCGTGGTGCTACACACATTAATAGAAATGGGCCAAGCAGTGTTTAAATGAATACAATTTGTGTGTTGTTATTTCGGGGTATAAAGCTAGCCGGTGGCCAGGAGCCTGGCAGCAGAACACAGCCCGCAGCTCCTTCTACAGTTGGGTCTTTCTTTCTTTCTTAATCGTTCATTGCCTCTAATCAGGTTTACAAGTGCAGCTGTTCAGGCCATGGAAAGACAAGATGGCTATTAATAATAGCTACGGGTAGTATCACTTAGTTGTACCCCTAGGCAAGAAGCTTTGCTAAAATCTTCATTGACACTCTCTTACCCAATCTTCATAACTCAGTAAAGTACACACTACTACTTTCTTCTTTCACAGAGGAGCAAACCAAGGTTGACAGCGGTATAGCAAACTACAATTTACTATTAATAAATATCTGAAGAAGAAGCAAAGTTTGAACCTGAATATTTTGGTGCCAGTGCCTATATTTTTCTCTGCTTTCTTTATTCTCATATTTTTTTCTGTTTTTTTCCCCTTTTGTTACATGATCTCATGCTGACCTCCAATTTGGCAAGTAGATTATGCAGCTTAGGCTAGCCTTGAACCCTTAATCGTCCCACTGGGATTATTCATATGTCCACCTATACCTAACAGAGCCTACATTCTAAATTTTTACATAAGCTTCTTCTTGTGTCCGAGAAGAATTCTACTTTATACCCCAAAATATGTTAAAGTTGTCTTGCATAAGCATTGATCATATATTGATACAAATGTTTTCATTTCTGTTAAGAAAATTATTTTGGGGAAACCTATAGAGCAACTGATGTGCCCCCCCTGAAAATTCAGGTTCCATTCTAAACATAGCTAAGAGAGTCCTAATTTTCTTAAGGCAAATGGCAGCCCTCAAACCCCTTAGGTCAGCTGCTACCTAGACTGATGGCATTCACAGGAGCTCTGATGGCCAGCTGCTGGGCACCTGTCACTTTCCTTCTCTGTGTTTCAGGAAGCTGGGCAGCCATCTGATTTACATCTCAGCATCCGACATCTCCCCCAGTGGTGAATGTAGAGGAAAGCGTAGTCAGGGACTCTGGGGAACCACTGTGCTCTTGAGGCTTAAAAGCTCTCATCCTTGCCACATCCTTCCACCGTAGATACGGCCCCCTGTACTGTTTCACTGCTTTGAACCAAAGCTAGTGTGAATCCAAACACTGTCATGGGAATCTTTACAAATCTGTCACAATTTAGGCAGAAATTCTTCCAAATCTGTAGAAATCAGAGGAAGGTAACATGCATATGGTTCTTCAATTGAGTTTTGTTAGATTCCCTTTTAAAGCAGTATTTAAAAGTTGTCTTTTAAAAGTAACTCTATTTTTGCCAAGGAAAGTTTTTTTTTTTTTTATTAAAGGCAGCATAGAGTTATTAAAGACTTCTGAAGAATAATAACTGATCAAACAAAGCTGCCCATAAAAAACTATATTTAAAAAAAACTACAGGATTTCTCTCTTCCTTCCCAAGCTAGGTAGCCTACAGCACCTTCACGAGTAAGTGCCTTAAATTGGTCTCTATATGAAATACTACTGAGAACAAACCATTGTACTGTTTCCACAATGCCTCTATTAGAATCCTGTTCATTTCTGAGCTTTACAGTGTTTGTCACCTTCCAAAAATACCAGATAGACACCAAAACTTGTTTTCATGTGAGCACATGCTGTTTCTCTCCTTTTCTCACGGATTTTTATTCCTTGCTGTGAAAATCCCTAGTTGCTCTGAGAGTAACAATTGTATGCAGCCCCTTGTAGACTAATCTAAAAGCTGTGCAGTTATGCCTTGATTTAGGCACCTACTTGTGCTAAGAAATTTAAGTTTCTGCCTCATCATCTTGTACGCCTTTGATTTCCCTTCATTAAATTTCCAGCCAAGAGGTGAATCAAAAACATGAAGACTATCAGAACTTGAAACCTAAAGGATGACGGGCAGGCTAATTAAGTCTTGTTGGGGTCATGTCATGTAGCAGGCAGATCTCAGAGTAAGCATTAGAAGTAGTGGCTGGGAGAGACATGGAATCATTATTGTTCTGTGGCAATACATTCTGACGAAGATTTATATGTAACATCACCTACAAGCAGTTTGCTACAGTTAATTTTTAACCAACGTGCTGTGGGCCATGGAAACTAAAAGACATTTTGACTGTTGATTGGTCAAATAACAGTCACAGAACTTCACAGTGGTTTTTATTCTAAGTCTATTTAGATGGGTAGGTGTTGAAGGAGCTGCGGGCTGTGTTCCTGCCGCCCAGCTCCTGGTCGCCTGGCTAGCTTATGCCCCAAAATAACGACACACAAACTGTATTCATATAAACACTGCTTGGCCCATTTCTATTAATGTGTGTAGCACCATGAGGTGGTGACTTATCTTGCCTAACCAATATTTAGTAATCTGTGTAGCATCAGTCTTACCAGGAAAGATTCAACATGTCTTACCTGGCGGCTTGCTTCATCGCATCTGCCCTGGAGAGCAGAGGCATGGAGTCTCAGCTCACTTCCTCTTCCTCCCAGCATTCTGTTCTGTTTACCCCACCCACCTATGTTCTAACCCATCAGGCTAAGCAGTTTCTTTATTAACCAATGACCTTCCTCTATCAGGTAGGCACTAGCTCCCTCTTCATTGGCAGCGCAGTGCCAGGACCTAGCAGCATCTTACAGCCCCATAATTCACCATAAAATCTTAACAACTAGTTATTGGACAATGAGTAACTTGGCACATGAGTTTGGATTTCCCCAAAGATCAATCTAGTCCTTATATTGCTCTTGCAGGACTATCCCCATTGTCATGGGGAAGAGATAATAAACTCATATTTCTTAGAAAGCTTTCCAATCTTCCCTGGTAGAAGCTGAAAAACACACAACATACTTTTTAGACAAATGATCGGAACCAATGGACTGATCTGATGGAAGACTCCGGATTGAAACTGTAGGGTATGAAATAGGAGGACTGGTGTAAGCACAGAGTTGGGGCCTTGGTAAGGGGTCAACCCTGAGATGCTTTCTAATAATCTGGAAAGAGGAATCGAAAAACATCATCAAACCAGAAGTAGGAGAGTGTGTGGTCAGCCTAAGAAAACGTAGGGATCAGAAAACCAGAGTTAAGAAAGGGACAGAGCTTGGCTAGCAAGAAGTTGTCACAGACTCATTCTTAGATCAGTTGTGCCTCTGGTTCTTTGTGTGTTGTGAACAGCCCCTGGTTCTGGCAGTCTATGAATGATGCTCCCAGACCCCGTCGTACCCAGCACCAGGCTTGAAGTAACTTGAATGGTAATCTTGACTCAGTGGGTGTAGGTATCCAAAACTTCTAGGACCAAAAAACGAAAAACAGCTTACTTTTCATTTGTTCAAGCAGGAGATGGGACAAGAACGAGTGTAGAGAATGAAAACATTGTGGATCCTTAGTGTTATAGCTCCAAGTCTCTTCAATTCATTTTCAGAAATAAGCATTGTTTTTGTTTTTCCTTTAGAAAAGATCATTGTCATGAAACACCCAGTGGTGTTCCCAGCTTAACTGACTGCTCCAACGCTAATATGTCCATCTATGATTGATGCTGACCGATACCCTATGGTTCAGATTCTGCTATGCACGTCTTCCAGTCAAATTATTATCTCACTGAACCAGCATATAACATTACTGTTGAAATTGGAGCGGTAGGGCTGAGTCCCCGGCACCCAGCCGCCCGCATGGCTAGCTTATGCCCGAAATAATTACACGGAAACTGTATTCTTTCAAACACTGCCTGGCCCGGCTAGTTCCAGCTTCTTATTGGCTAGCTCTTACATATTGTTCTAACCCATTTCTAATATTCTGTGTAGCCCACGAGCTGGCTTACCAGGGAGGATCTTAACCTGCGTCTGTCTGGAGCGGGAGAACCATGGTGACTCCTCACTCAGCTTCTTTTTCCCAGCATTCTCCTCTGTCTACTCCGCCTACCTAATTTTCTGTCCTATGAGGGCCGAGGCAGTTTCTTTATTATTACAAGACCCACCTCCATCACATTACAGATAGGGCCCAGTTATTATTTAATAGAAATGTTTGTTACTCAGAAAACAACAATAAAATTCACAAGACTCCTGGTGTGGCTAAAAAGAAATTTGAGGGCTTGGCTGAAGTCATTTGTATTAATCTTCAGTCCATAAGTATAAAAGGTTAACTGAGCCAATCAGTTTGTAAAGAAGCTGCTTTGCCTCCATTTTAGAAGGCATTTCCCCATAACTTGGCATCATCGTTTTTGGGTCTGTGGCAGGGCAGCTCTTCATGGCAGGAGAAAAGTCACTTCCAATACGACCAAGAAGCAAAAGAGAAAGAAAGGAGAGAGCTTGAGGACCCCTCTCCCCTCCTAAAGAGCATTTTCCCCAGTGACTTAGACTTCCAAATAGTCTATCATTTTTCAATAGCACCACACTGGAGATTAAGTCTTTAATATATGAGCCTTTGGAGGGGCATTCAAAATCCAGACTATGGAAGCACTCTTCCGGTCTGTACTCGGCCCTTTCGCCAGTGGCGACTGCCCCTTCCCGCATCTTCAAGTTGCTTGCCTCCCCTGGGGCTCAGTCTATGAGCCAGGTGGTGAGCCTAACTCACTTTGTTTCACCAGATATCTCGGGGAGAGCAGCAGTTTCCAGGTTCCATTGTGTTTTTCTCTGCTCTTCACAGCACCAGGATTCGGTGAGGACTCTCTAGCCGTGTTCGACTCTGAAATTCTCACGTCTTCAAATATGTGAACAGAATGAGAATTTCCATTTGTTTAATTGGTTAATACTCAAGTACATCGTGCCCTGTTAGCGTCCCTGTTGATGGTGTCACACTTGGCAGATGTACCTTTTTTCTTTTTTTTCTCCCATAGGTTTGTTCTTTTTTTTTTTTCTTTCTTTGTGTGACTGGTATGTACTGGCTTTTTGAAATCCGCAGAGCAAGTTGTGAATGATGTATGAAGTGAAAAGTCTTTACTCACGGCACAGTAGGGATACAGAGAGTGCGGCACGTTCACCGCTGGGCTGAGACTTCGGCTGTGCTGGAGGGATGGGCATCCTGCGTTCACCCTCTGCTGCCTCAAAACCCCTGGAGCTCTGGCTTCAGCGGCAAGGAGCAGAAACGCAGAGCGCTGAAATGTGTTAACCTCCAAAGCTCCTTCATCACGCTGTCCTTCTGCTTCAGTGCAGGCAACGCTCCTCAGCTCCCTGGAATTTTAACAAAGAGACAAGAATGGGAATCTGAGATTTAATTCAAGACAGAGAAAAATTAACCCACATTCTGTGATGTGGGGAGGTGGTGATCGGAGGCTGCCGACTGTCAACATGCTGCAGCACCGTTGCCTTGAAGAGAACATGTTTCTCTCATCCTGGGTTGAGAGAAATTACGATCTGAGAAATCAGGAGAAATGGTCTAGAGCTGTGATCTACAGTCTTTTTCTCTCAAGAAACACTGAAGTCCCCGAGAATCAGCACAGCTGTCTGAGAATTGAGTATATTCTTGATACACCATCTAAACTCTTGTCTGTTTCCAGATGAGATGCACAGTTATCCAATATATTTCTTTAAGACTTTAAAAGTAATTTTTAAATGTGTGTGTGTATGTGTGTGTATGTGTGTGTGTGTGTGTGTGTGTGTGTGTATGGAGGAGCCTTAGGAGATTGGAGCCCAGAGCTGAAATTAAAGTCATTTGTGAGCTACCTGACAAGGGTTCTGGGAATCAAGCTCAGTTTCCCTGGAAAGCAGATGTGCTCTTAACAACTGAGTGGTCTCTTCAGTGGCCCCAACACGAATCTTCTACAGACATCTGACATTAGTGTTGAGCTGGATGTTAATAGCTTACCGCTGGTTCAAGTGAAGCAGGACTGTGAAGCCTACGTTCGTGATAGAGTGGACTAACTGTAATCCACTAGCTGGACTTCTGTAGCTTGTCTAACAGAAGCCAAGCTTTAGGAAGGTTAACATGGAATTACCATAGTAGCTCAGGCTACAAGGGATCCACAGAAGCAGAAGGGACAGGGTTCCCATACTCAGTTTCTTCCTAATTTTTTTCAATAGGAAATCTAGGACTGTACGCCCCTCTGTAATGGCATATTATATATATATATATTATATATTTATATATATAAAAAATGATGTTTTTAGGTTAGCATATGAAGCAATGGCTTCACCGTGGCATTTTCATGTGTGCATTACTATGTTTTGTTTTTAGCCAATCCCCTCCCCACTGTGGCTCTTGACCACAGTTAGAACAATGTTTAACATTAGCTCCAGTGGCGCTTTCATCTTTGGTTTACTTTCAGCTCCTTACTCACATGCTGACAAACAGCTGCTTTCACAAACCCTTCGGTCTCTGAGAACGGGCAATTATACCAAATGGACTGACCAACATTTAAGTAATATCCTTGGCTTTCCAAAATTCACCTTTCCCACGTTCTTTGCTTACTGATAATTGCATTTTAGACATTGCATTCAGAGTTCGACCCTCATTGTGTATCTGAATGAAGAAAGAACAAGCCAGTGGTTGTTATAGCTCAGCTTCTTACCACATCCTGCAGTCTCCTAGTGGGCCTGGGGAGACTCATGAGAAAGAAGAGGCTGTAGGTAAACTAAGAAACCCCAAGTCTTTTTATTCTGAAGAAAAAATACAGAGACAACATAGTGCACATGGGAAGCCATTGTGTTGAGATCATTCTAAAAAAAGAAACAACAACAACAAATGAAGAGGAATACACCACAGGAAGGGGAACACGAATCAATTAATCCCACACCAGCTCCAAATAGGGTATAATAAGGCGTTCTTTATTAAAGGGGAACTAGTGGATCACAACGAGGAACAGGAATGGAACCCAACATCTAGACGTGGTAAGTGAGGAGAGAGAGATAGAGCAAGCAAGCAGGCAGACCCATGGACTTTTTGGTACCCAAGGCCACTCTCAACCTGGTCCAGCCTTTCAAAGGCCATTGCCTGAAGGAGGCTCCCCATCACCTTCCCCTTTGTGTAAATAAGAGAGTTTCAAACTCAATACAAAACTATATACAATAAGAACAAATATCAAGTATAAATATTAGAATTATAATCAGCATAAACAATATTAAGTAAGAAACATATGATAAATGTTTTAATAATTATTTTATCCTAAGGAGTCTAAGTCTTGTATTAGAAATGGCTTGGTTACGTTATAAGAGGAAAGTAACTATGACTATCTAGTCTTTAACCCTGTTGAAGGCCTGAGAAGGGAGATAATATTACTTGAGTAGGCAGGAAGTGCAATCAAGCAGCTTCCAAAGTGTGCAGTAGATGACAGAGACAACTGGCTACCTGGGCAATCACCCAAAGCCTCATTTGCAACATTGGAACAACCAACTTTGACTAAGGCCTAGAGTAACTGACAGATCATTTTCAGAGGCAGGAATAATTTTAAAAGCATCTTACCCTGTAATGGCAAGGTTTGGTAGTCTTTTTGCTTGTAACCTGCTTGCTCAGTCCAGACACTGTGCATTTTGTCAGTGGTACGGGCAGTTCCTTGTCCAAAGGCCTGTGATGCCAAGAAAAAAACAAGCTCCAAGTGTCTTTGCTGCGTAACATTTCTCAGGAATAGACTGGTCAACAGAACCCTAAGTTATTTAAATGCCATATTTTACTGGTTTTTTTTTTTTTTTGAAGTGATTGAAGATTGCCTATATATGTAGAACACAATTTTTATGTATGTAAAGAACCTGATTAGTCTAACAATAATTATGACAAACATGGGTGATTATTGACCTATAATACTTAATGCCTGTATAACTTAAAGACTAAGACTTTCTATCAGAGTCTTAGGCAATCTTTAAACATCTGGGTAGCAAATGAGGACAATGACCTCAAAATGTAAACAATGTTTAAGTATCTTGATCAGAGGTAGAAATGTACAATGTAATTTGATAAATACATCCTAAAATTGTATCAATATATGAAATGTCTTAATCAGAGGTGGAAACATGCATGCATACAATATGAAAAAATAACTTTGCTTAGGTGTATAAATATTTTAAACAGAATAAGAATATATTTAATATAACAAATATAATTTGAATTTGTATCAATATACAAAAATCTATACCAATGTAGGTTGTCTATAAACAATAACTCACAAGTATTCACTCTATTACTATTGTTATTATTAGAAAAAGCTCACACTTGTCTACCTATTATCCCATTCAAACCCAAAACTTGAGAGATTTAAGAGTTTGACAAATCATCCACCTAAATCTTATTACCTCTTAATTTTGATATGGAAAAGTTGATATTATTCTCAGGTCAACAATTTCAAGATATTTCTTACAATATCAAAACACAAATGAAAGCACCTTGCAGAGTCACTAGGGTAGCATTATTCTGAGAATTTTGGCCGTAGCTAGTGCTTGCTGGCTGAGAGAGTGGATGGTGCTGTTGCAGCTTCAGCCACGTGAGCCTGGTTTTGGACGTCGGTCCATATGTGGTCTTCAGAGTGAGGTTAAGGATGCCCATCGAGTTCTCATCTTATTCCTTTTATCACCCCAGGCATTTATCTAGATCCCTTCCCCAATGAAACCTGAAACTTGCTAGCTTCTTGCATATGTCTCTGAAATTCTATTTCATGTCTTCTTTTAGTTCTTGACAGCTGTTAGATTCTCATTTATCAATCCATAGCCTGGCAACTTCCCAGCTATCAAATGCATAGTTTGAAATGGGGAAGAAGGAGCAGGCAGAAGACCCTGCCGTCTAAGTTAAAACTGTGTTTTATCTCTAAGGGAAGATGAAACCTTAGGCCCCCAGTATGCTTTAGGAATATGTTTTCCTACAGAGACTACTCTTATTTTAAGTAGCCTGAAAATAACTAGTCCAAGGAATAAAATAAAACCTGTTCAAATCAAAAGCAAAGGTGCTAACAAATCCTAAGATGCTATGGTTTTTCTGAAGGAAAAATTCAGTAGGGTTCTCTCACTCAAGAAGCACATCAGGACTCTCCGAATAGTGTGTTAAAAAGCCCTGGACACTCCGACCAGTGCACGCTGTTAGCAGCACATGAAACTGCTGAGATACAATTTGTTGTGTCTTTAGTAGTGAAGATCAAACAATCCTTGAAACGCAAATTTACCTCATCTCTTCACCAACAGATCATTTCAAACAACCAGACAAAAGCTGGAGGAAGCCCCCGGAGAGCTCCCCAGCTAGGAAGAGCCAGCCGTGTCCTGACTGCAGGGATGGACTGTCTGACAAATGCCACTGCTGTCTCCAGCACCATGCTTAAGACAGGCCAACACAGAAAGAACATCCTCCGAAGACCGTTATTGGACCGAAACACAGTGCATTCACACCCAGCAAGGAGAGCGCCCTCATCCATGCCACGTGAGGCCGCCGAACACTCCTCAGTGCTTCACACCAGCCCTTGGTGATTTCTTACAGATATTTACTTAGCGCATGGCATATAGAACATTAAAAGGCTTTCGAAAAAAATCCCTCAGTTTTCAACTTCTGAAGGATTATTAACTTCAAAGTCTGAAGAAATGTCGCCCTTCTATCTCTGGAAATGCCAGGAGCCTTTGCATATCCTTACCGCAGTACCAAGCAACCCCCAGCAGAGACGAACGATTACTGCCTCAGTGGCGGGAGGATGGCTTTTGATCTCTTAACATATTGGAAATTACTTAAAGGTAAGCCATCTGCTAGCTGAGGAACAAAAACAGATTACATCACACCCTGCTAGAAAGATTGTGTTAAATCCTGTATATCAAGGCTTTTAATAATTCTATATTAAGTCAGCTAATAGGATTAGTTACACATTTTCTTTAGGCTTATTTCCTCAACTGTTAAAAAAAAACTTTTTTGTGTGTTTGACGACCTGCAAAATTCAAGAGTATTCTACTGTGACTATAAAGGATGCTTTCAAGAGGAGACGCATCTTATATCACCACTGCTAGGTACCACCCAAGTGCCTTTCCAAGCGAGCTGGAGGGGGCAGGAAAGCCAGTGTGTCTGTTGCTGCCAATATGAAACATCACCTGTGCATTCCAAATCTGCCTACATGGGGTCCACGCCTTCACTGTTCTTCTGCAGGTCACAGGGAGATTCCAACAGAGAGAGGAGGAGAGGTGGCTGGTCCTCTCCACGATAATGATTAATGGTAACTATGGACACAGTACATCATGAAGCTAGATGGCCCACAGGTATTGTGAATGATAAAAGTGTAAGCTCTGACTGCTAAGAACTAAAGTATCTGCAAGACTGAAAAGTCCCAACCTGAGAAATCTGGCATTGTGAGCAAAATCATTTGCACAAACTAAGTGTAGGTGTTGCCTGTCTTGCGTTGAGTACCGGCTCACAACAGAACATTAGAATATATTTGTATGATGGCACATGGCAATAAAAAGAAAGGCTGTTACACTTTAGCCCTTGTTTCAACAACTTGTTTAATGCTGTTCTATGATGCTAAATCATGAAACACACACACTGTAAACAACTTCTGCTCACTGCTTCTCAGTCTGGGCTTAACGGTGCGTCTTGTGCGCCAGTCACTCCTCTGGGACACTAAGCATCGAGGGTATAGCCGCGACAGCAACAGATACACTGATCTCTCAGGGGTACTTCAGGTAAGAGACAGAGACAGAGACAGACGGAGAGAGGAGCCTGGAGCTAGGCTAGAGGCCAGCAAGCTCCAGCAGTCCTCCTGTCTCCACTCCCCAGTTGTGGCCAGCCTTGTCGGTAGTAAAGAGATCTGAAGTGAAGCCCTCATGTCTGCACAGTAGGCTCTCTCACCGAGTCACCTTCCCAGTCCCCTGAGTTCTTTAAAAGGACAGAGCAAACCTCAGCTCAGCTAAGACACGGTAATTCTTATTTATTGACAACACAGCCTCACAAAGAAGTGCAGAGGGCCAGATGAAAAGGAAAACTCATTGTGTTTAAAAAGCAGTGCAAACCTTTTTCAGACTTAAGACATTTGAAAGGCATTCGTTGGATCACATTTTCAAAATTTCTGGAAATGTTTGCATGGGATTAATTTGTCATGGCACAACAAGCAAAGGAACCGCGAAAGCAGTGCCCTGAACATTTAGTTGTTACCAATTATGCCTCGGTGCAAATGGCCCAAACTCACTGTGTGTACCCTTTACAAACGTGATGAGCACAATTAAGGATAAAGCTAATAGCATCTCCCACATAAGGAGATACACTACTCATTAGCACTCTGAATCCTTATCTCTAATCCTTATAATTTTTTAATTTTATTTATTACTTTGAAATTGAAGAACTGAAATTTGATGCAAGCAAGGAGTCATCAGATGAATCACTAACCTCCCTTCCTGTAGGGTCTCAATAATGATTTAGCAAAGGGCGAAATCTATAGTCTCACAATGAGAAGCAATTTTTAAAAAAGATATATTTTTATTTTAGTCTTTGAGAATTTCATGCATGTCATGAAATTATACATGAAATGTGTACCTTGTATTATACAAGGTATTTAGGCCATAGCCTTTCTCCAAACCCCCAATTCCTCCAGCCCCCTCCACACCTTCCTCCCAGCTTCTGTCTCCTTATGTAAATACACGGATCCCAGTTAGTGCTGTCTGACTATACACTGGTGTAGGGAGACCCACCGGAGCACAGGTGATCTGCCAGGGGCTGCATCTCTACAGATAACTGTCTTTCTCAATGTAGCCACCACCTATTAATGGCTTCTTGACAGAGTGGGGATTCTTGAGCCTCTCCTCCAACTGTACTGGAGTTCTGACTGGCTGATCTGACGCTGGTGATGGCAGACATCATGTGCCCATGGGTGTAATGACCCCCATGGGCACATGGGCACTGCTTTGTTAGAAGACACTGCCCCCAAGTAGTTCTCCCCAGGCTTCAGCTTCACGCCTTCTCTGCCCTGTCTCGTGTGATGTCCCCTGTCCTTTGGGGAAACGGGGAGTGTGAGCAATCCTCATTTACAGGAGAGAACACTGGAGGTTTGAAGTGGCTAAAAGAGTCCAAAGCGGATGTAAGAGTAAGGATTCAAAGGAGAATTTGATACCAAAGTCTTTGTCCTTTCTGCCACCACTGGCTCCGCTGGGAAAGGGCCAGGGAGTCTCTGCGTGCTCAGTGACTTACTCCAGCTCCCTTTGTTTCAGATCTCTTCATAAACAGACATGGTGATGTTCAGAATTTGGATTAAGGAATCCACAGGTCTCCTTTGGGCCAAGCCTCACTAGCCCCTCTAGGTTGCTCCTTCCATTTGCTGACTTGAGGCAGTCAAAACAGGATGCACTAGGAGGTCTTTTCCAAGGCTATGGATTTTTCTCTTTCATAAACCATCAACTTTAAGTTTACAATTTTATTTTTTTATGTTAAAAATAATGCTTTACTAACTTATTTGCTTGTTAGAATATCCCAGTGGAGGACAAAGACCAGTAAATACATAAAACAATAGTCATAAGAAATGCAGAAATACAATTTTAAATACCTCTTGCATGAATGATCATTGAGATGAAGTGACATATACCTAAGAATAGGGGCATATCTGCTAGTAGAAATACTTTCAGACACTCGAGCCTTAGATAGGTAATCGCACTCAAAATATTTCTTTAACATGAATGCTAACATTTGTGTTATAGCAGTACTAGCTGTTACACAAAAAAACCCACCCCCAAATTTTAATGTCTTAAGCTTATTTTTTGCTCACAGAATTCTTCAGTGTTGGGTTCCCAGGAGGGTAGCCTTCCATGTGGCATTCTGGAACATGAGTCATTTGCATGCGCATCTCTGATGTCTTTAGAATGTGGGCTATAGGGTCCTTACATCCGTCTGCACCATGATGGGAAAAGGAAAGAAGCCTCGAGAATGTCCCATGGAGATGCCTGTGCCCAGCACCCCTCCCTTGGCTAAAAGTCGTAAGGCCACATCCAACTCCAAGGAAAGCTGAGAAATGTGCTCTAAGTTTGTTCCCTGGGAAGAAGAAACCTGCTTGGTGGTAAATAGGCCATCTACAATAACCCTGACTTCCACATTATTGCCATTGAGACCATCGCGAGAATCAAAAGGTAGATACACAAAATGTCTTCACATGGGAATACCCGATGCGGACCAACAGCTGTAGTTGGCTGATAGAAATGAAAGGACTCACCATAAACACAACGGCAATCTGATGAGTATATTAATCAGTATATTGACATATCAAAACTCCTCCCAGCTGTATTATCTATACAGCTTAAATTTTCCTCAGTTTCAGCAACTACAATAATCCTGGTGCTGAGAACTGTAACACGAATGGGGGCCTGCTTGTTGTTGGGGTTTTCTGTCCTGCCCAGTATCCCCAGCTGTTTAGGTCCAAAGAAAATCACACATAGGTCTCCATAAATTATAAGCTGATTGGCCCATTAGCTCTAGCCTCTCACTGGCTAACTCTCACATCTTGATTAACCCATTTTTCTGATATATGTTAGCCATGTGGCTCAGTACCTTTTTCAGTGGGGCAGATCACATCCTGCTGCTTTGGTGATCTAGGCAGGAGTGGGGAGAATCACATCCTGCTGCTTCAATGGTCTAGGTAGGAGTGGGAGGAATCAGCTTCCTCCTTCCCAGAATTCTCCTGTTCTCCTTGCATCATTTCTATTTCTCATTTGGTTTTCCCACCTATACGTTCTGCCTGGCCAATCAGCGTTTATTTAAAACATGATTGACAGAATACAGACAATTCTCCCACCCCAGAGAACTAACTCCACTTTCATGTTTCATCCATGCTGATACTTGTTTATAATAGCCAAGGTATGGAAGCAGCCTAGATGCCCATAAACAGATGAACAGGTAAAGAGAAGGTGGTGTGTAGATGCAGAATGGAGTTTTATTCAGCCATAAAGAAGAGCTAAGTTGTGTCATTTGCAGGAAAATGGACGGAAGGGGAGACCATCATGTAGGTAGAATGAATCAGACTTAGAACCCAAACCATCACATCTCTGTCATCTGTAGAAGCTAGATTTGAACATGTATGGAAGTTCATATACATGTGTGTAGAGATGGGCAAGGAAAATGCAGATGAGGTGAGAGGAACGGGACTAAAGAGGAGTGGGGAGGGGAGAGACAGGAGAACAATGGTCCTGAATAGGGAAGGGGAAGGGACTAGGGGAGTATTGGGAGAGAAGGGGGTTAGGGAAATAAGGAAGGAAAGAGTGTGGGGGATAAAAGGGTGAGTATGAGCCAAGTACGATGATAAAGTTGCATGAACATAAAAATAAAACCCATACTTTGTACACAAACATTAGTTATAAGGAGCATAAATGAAAACTTTGGGAAATGTGTGCTTCATGGGAGAGCAGTTTCTAGGACTGTGCACAGTCTTCTGTGGGCTGTTCATGGTCTTCTGTACACTGTGCATGGTCTTCTGTGGGCTGCTCACGGTCTTCTGTGGGCTGTTCACAGTCTTCTATGGGCTGTGCATGATCTTCTGTGGACTGTTCACGGTCTTCTGTGGGCTGTGCACAGTCTTCTGTGGATATTCACGGTCTTCTGTGGGCTGTTCATGGTCTTCTGTGGACTGTTCACAGTCTTCTGTGGGCTGTTCACAGTCTTCTGTGGATTGTGCACGGTCTTCTGTGGGCTGTGCACGGTCTTCTATGGGCTGTTCATGGTCTTCTGTGGGATGTGCACGGTCTTCTGTGGGCTGTTCACAGTCTTCTGTGGGCTATGCATGGTCTTCTGTGGGCTGTGCATGGTCTTCTGTGGACTGTGCATGGTCTTCCATAGACTGTGCAAGGTCTTCTGTGGGCTGTGCACAGTCTTCTGTGGGCTGTTCACAGTCTTCTGTGGACTGTTCACGGTCTTCTGTGAACTGTCCATGGTCTTCTGTGGACTGTTCATGGTCTTCTGTGGGCTGTGCATAGTCTTCTGTGGATTGTTCACAGTCTTCTGTGGGCTATGCACGGACTTCTGTGGGCTGTGCATGGTCTTCTGTGGGCTGTGCACAGTCTTCTGTGGACGTTCACGGTCTTCTGTGGACGTTCAAGGTCTTCTGTGGGCTGTTCACGGTCTTCTGTGGGCTGTGCATGGTCTTCTGTGGATGTTCACAGTCTTCTGTGGGCTGTGCACGGTCTTCTGTGGATATTCACGGTCTTCTGTGGGCTGTGCATTGTCTTCTGTGGACTGTTCACAGTCTTCCATAAACTGTGCATGGTCTTCTGTACCAAGTAGCAGAGATGGCAGGCCAGATGTCACAGCAAATCAACTCTGTTTGTTGCGGTTTCATTTGTTCTGTACTCACAGCAATGGCCCAGATCTTAGTTATCTGACATTTCAAAACTGCATATCCCTCTCCCCTGTAATTCAGTTCCTGGCACAATGCAGAGTGTTTAGCAAGCTTGCCTTTGCCTACTTAGACTCCCAGGTGAGAATCAACAACTATGCCCTATATGGAAGGAACAGAGAGAGGAGCCTAGAGTAATCTCATTACCTCAACCTCTGCCTCAGACAATGCCTTATTCCAGGGTTCTCAACCCTCCTAAGGCTGCAACCCTTTAGTACAGTTTTTCATGTTGTGGTAGCCCCAACCATAAAATAATTTTCATTATTGATACCTAATAACTGTCATTTTGCTATTGTAATGAATTATAAATAAATTCTGATATTCAGCTCCTCTGATATGTAACCCCTATGAAAGGGTAAACCAACTCACAGGTTGAGAACCACTGGCTTATTCCTTCCATGCTTCAGTTTCCTCGTGGAGCAAATGGAACTAATTACACTAATAACACCCACTCTGCCTAGTTTTAAACATAGAAACCTGGATCTGAAAGACTCAGAACTAAGGAAGCACCTTATAAATGGTCACCACCACCATTATCATTTTGAATAATAGTGGTTGATTAATGATATGCAATTATTAAATGAAACAAACACACACATTGCTCCATACTGCCTCACGTTACCCGAAGTCAACAAGAAAGCATGAATAACTGGAACGGACACCATTATAGAATTCTGATCACAGAAGAGCCTATTTTGGCCTCTGTCTCTCTGCTGAGTCCCTCTAAAAGACATGTCTCACTGGGAACAGATGATAACACATCAGAGAGTGTGTTGGACTTCTGTTTGCCTGGGATTGGACCACTCTGCCTCAAGCTTCCCCAGTGAGAACAGTTCCCAGGGACACTCGGATGCCTCCCGGCCCCGTGCAGCCTTATTAGAGGGTCTTATCTCTGTTAATACCTACCAGCAGGAGTGGATTATTAGAATATGTGTACTAAGAATTGACTGCTGTTTTGAATTAGCAACCATGGTTCAAAAACTAATGACATTTTTATATCAAAATAACAGAAGCTTTCTTTTCCCTCTCTTCGCTGAGACACTCAACAAGACAGGAATGGCCTTCAGCTAAGGCTGACCAATTTCCACGCGGCTTCACCCACCAGGTCATGACTGTTGACTTCATTAACCCTTTTCTCTTCCCTTGCGGATTATATTTTCTACTATTTTGCCATAATCAAACTTGAGATCACATAATAAAGTTTTCTATTTTTTCTTGTTTTACTCCTTTTATTGTGCTGAATTTATTTCAAAATAAATTATTTTCAGGAAATAGAAACTTTCAACTTTATCTCTCAGTTCAATTTTTAGATCTTGTGGATTTGTTTGTTTGCTGTGTGTGTGCATGTCTGTGCGTGTGCATGTGTGTGTGTGATATGTGCATGTGGAGGCCAGAGGAGAACGTCTGGCATTGGTATCAACCCTGGCTTTTCATGTGGATCATGAGTTCAGAACCCAGGTCCTCAAGCTTGTGCAGCAAGCACTCCTTCCCCCGACCGCATCCTCAGTCCTAGGCGCCAAGTTTTACTTGAAAAGAACATATTTCTGTTTCTTCCATCCCATTTCACAACCCAAGAGGGTTCTCAGAGAGGAGTTGGCTGGTCTGTTACATTTCTGCAGTATTTACCTGGGTAAGCTTGCACTCTGGTACACATGACAAAGCAAACTAACATCTTAAGTAAAAAACAACCAGTGGTAGCACAAAGGGGAAATCAGATGTTGGGAGAGAAGGAAATGCAGTCGTTTTTGGTTTTGTCTTTTGAGACAGGGTTTCTCTGTAGCTTTGGAGCCTGTCCTGGAACTAGCTCTTGTAGACCAGGCTGGTCTCGAACTCACAGAGATCTGCTTGCCTCTGCCTCCCGAGTGCTGGGATTAAAGCCACCACCCCCTGGCTAGAGATGCTTCCTTCTGGTACCTGTGTTATCACCACTGCTCTAGCAGGTTAAGGGTGGGGAAAGAGCTTGGGCCTCAGACTTAGATGCTTCCTGGTTCTTAGCTTGTGCCTGCCATTCTGTTACCTGTCCCTAAGCAAGTCCTTGGTTTACCTGCACTTGTCTGTTTCCTTCTCTGGAATATAGAAACATTTTTACTTCTCAGGATTGTCTTGAAGGTTAAGCAAGGCTATGATGTAGTGAGCGAGAGTCAACTTAAAAGGATCAGAAGTCTGCTTTGACTCAGTATCAGAAAGAGTCCACTGCTGCTTGCCTCGTTGCTTTGGGCCTTGTGGAAGCTGATATCACTGTGAGGAGCACATGGCAGCACAAATCTGTATGCCTCACAGTGGCAGGAATGGAGGGAGGGAGAAAGGGATGAGGCAAGAAGAGAGCTCAGGAATAATAAAGAGTTTCCAGTGGAGTACCCTCAAGACCCCTCCTCTCAACGGAGTCCCATGGCCTAAGTTTCCATCACCCCCACAGAGCCCATTGTCTTGCAGTTCTATCATTGGAGAGATTCACTGTTAAAGCCACACACTTCACCATCCAGTCGTTTCTCTGAAGTCCTATGACATTGTTGCTCTGTCACCAAGCCTTCATCACACAGGCCTTTGCAGGACATTTAGTGGTTAAACAATGATGCTGCATTCACCAGAGCTGTCTGTGCTCTCGCTTTGACAGCAGGTGCAACGCCTGGGAGACGACAGTGAGTGACAAGGAGCAGGAGGCCGAGAAGCAGACAGACTCCAGGCAAATGTGTGAGCACAGCACACATGAGCAGGTCCAGCTCCTCAGTGTGGCTCCCAGGCCATTGTTCCCCCCACTGTCTACCAGCAGACCTAGTTAGAGCAACAGGTCTAACTTTTTCTTGGACGTTTAGCCCATCAGTACAAGGACGCCAAAATGTCAGAGCTGAAGCCTCAAGCTCACTGGGAACTTTTCCGGTGCCTTGTGGAAGTTTCCCTTTCCTTCTCCACTCTAAAATGGAAACTGGGACATTCAGCTCGTGGGGACAGAGAGCACCGTTTCCACAACTGGGTTACTAGTCCCCAGGAAGAAAGGTAAATGGTTCCGACCCGTCTTCCTTAAGAGCACAGAAGAGGATACCATCGCCAGATTATTTCCACAGAACTTCTATCAGAAGATTTGCTAGTCTGCTCACAGTAAATCACGGGGCATTTGGCATACATATGGTTACCTTTCTGATAAGTTACTATTACCACTGTCTTAATTAGGGTTTCGTTGTTGTGGTAAAACACCATTGTTGAAGTGAGCTGCAGGCTGCGTTCCTGCCGCCCGGCTCCTGGCTGCCTGGCTAGCTTATGCCCCGAAATAACAACACACAAACTGTATTCATTTAAACACTGCTTGGCCCACTAGCTCTAGCCTCTAACTGGCTAATTCTCATTATTTTGATCGACCCATCTCTAATAATCTGCATGGCTTACCAGGAAAGATTCAGCATGTCTGACCTGGCGGCTGGCTGCATCGTGTCTGCCCTGGGAAAGAGCGGCATGGCGTCTGTCTGAGGCGTCTTACCTCACTGCCTTCTTCCTCCCAGCATTCTGTTCTGTTTACTCCACCCACCTATGTTCTAACCTATCAGGCCAAGCAGTTTCTTTATTAATTAACCAATGAAATCAACAGTTGATATATGACACTCCCACATCACACCATGACCAAAAGCAACTTGGGGAGAAAGGTTTATTATTATTATTATTATTATTATTATTATTATTATTATTTCCTCTTACACTTATAGGTAACAAAACATCCATCACTGAGGGGTGTCAGGATAGGAACTCAGGGTAGGAACCTGGAGGCAGCAACTGAAACAGAAGTAATGGGGAATGCTGCTCACTGGCTTGTTCCCCATGGCTTGTCATCCTGCTTTCTAAGCCAGGACCACCAGCCTAAGGTTTCCACCTTCCGCAAGGGGCAGGGCCCTCCCACATAGACCGCCAATTAAGAAAACGCCCCACAAGCTTGCTTATAGGCCAATCTTGACCTGACTAGTCAGGTCATTCACCACGAGTTTTAAACTGTTCAGCATCATAGAAGCCCTGGGATGAACACACAGGAGAACTCAATTTGGAATATAATGATACTATCCCTTATATCCCCTGACTCTGTGGTCCTGGTCTTGAAATCCCTGTTAGTGTTGCCTGTAAAATGGAGCGAGAACAGAATAGAGTGTTTTGGGGCTTCTGACTTTCTTCTTCGCTCCTCATCGTCTGGCAAACTGTTAGGGTTTCAAAAGATGATAGATAAATTTATCTCAGTCATGTACTCAGGTGTAAATAATGTTAGGTTATGTGTGGGAATACTTTAAGGTACTTTGAAACAATCCCAGGTCAAAAGTCCCTTATCACGTTGTGTGGAAGTGTTTACACTTAACTGGAGACCTTTGAAGGTACTTCTGGTCCCTTGATAGCATCTCAACCCAAACTTCTCTTCTCACCGGCTTTAACATGTTAGAGTTTCCCCATTTTAACAGTTACTCCACCACACGTATATTTGAGGCAGAATCAAAGGAATATTTCCTGTGTATCTCATGAATCATCGAAGGACACTTCCTCAAAGGATTCTGACCTCCTGACCAATCCCTGGCGCTGGGAGCTGATGTAGATCTGGAATGGGTAATGAGGTAGAGATGTTAACATTCTCTTCACCATTTGTGAAAATGAACATGAACTGGCGTGCTGAGATTTGGTTTGTGCTCTAACAAATAAAACTTGTCCGGAGATCAGAGTGTGGGCTAGCCACTAGTTAGCCACGGAGGGTAGGCTGTGGTGGCACACACCTTTAATCCCAGCACTAAGAAGGTTGAGACAGGAATAATATGGCTGGGCAGAGAGAGGAATATAAGGCAGGAGGAGATAGGAGTTCAGCGCATTCATTCTGAGTTCCTCACTCCATTCTAAGACCTCGAGTTTGTTTCTGTGTGCAGAGCCCCCTACTCCTACCAGATCACACGAACACATCCTGAATGTGGGTGGCACCATGCCCTGATCTGAAGATTTGGGCCAGCTAAGGGCTAATAATCCTCACTTTCTGCATCCTGACAATACAAAGTGACAGTCGCCTCCCACTCCTGCCTGCCACGCCTTCCCCACCACGCATCCCTTCTCCAACCAGGAGTCACAAGAAATCCTATTTCCCTTAAGCGGTTTCTTCTCGGGTGTTTGGTCACAGAAATAAGACAAACAATACATACAGTTTTTGTAAGCATCATATTTCCCATCCTTTAAATCATTGTGGCCCCTTCGTTTACCAATTGCACCTCAGCTTCACTGGCCACAGAAGAAAGTCTTAGGATAATGCCACCGGCACACTTGCTTCAGCAGTGTGGTGTCTATGAGTCAGAGCCAAAATGCCTTCCTGAGGACCTGCTTTCTGGAGGTTCTGTGATTTCAATTATCTTCACCTTGGTCTGCATTCCCTGTCATACCAAGTATCTTCACATGGGCCTGGATTCCCTGTGATAGCAATTATCTTCACCTTGGTCTGGCATCTCAGTGATATCAATTGTCTTCGCCTTGGTCCTTAAGAAAGCAGAGCCTGAACCGAAGGTCTGCAGTGTAGTGCTTTGTCAGGGAGGGCAGTACAGAATGAGAATAGATTAGGAGAGATGGGAGAGGATGTTGACCATGCCGGCTGCTGCAGGACTAGCTTATGCTGCACCTTCTGAGGAACTATATAATTGCCTCTCAGGGAAGGTTCTGGAGGGGAAAAAAATAAATCAGTTCACGGACTCCTGTCCGCTACCCATCAAATTTTCTTCCCATGGGAGTATTAACTTCTATGCGTTTTGAGAGTATCTTTGCATAAATGCCTAGGAAGTTCCTTTGGTATCACAAACCTCTGTAGTATGTAACAGAGGAACCTTGGCAAAGTCAAGGTCTTTGCTTTCATTATGAGATCGATCTTGGGTGCACTTTACCCATGCACAACCCAGCCACCACAGTGGTTACAAAAGTTGGGGACAATAAAAGAGAAAGGATTCTGTGTGGTCATGGTAGGTGTCTGCTACAAAGGTCTTTCCTCTTTTGTTTCTCTGTTACCTAAATAAGCATAATGTCCATATTCTCGGTTTTCTCTTCAAAAGGAGTTCAGCTTTGGTGTTTTTATCTGTTTCTATTCTTAAGTTAACTCTTCTAGGCAGGTGGAAGCTGAAATTAGTCCTATATGAAGCAAACTAAGGTTCAAAGTGGCCTTGAATTATTGGGAGGCGGGAGCAATGAATGTCATGTCTATATTCATAGCTTAATAGATTTACCGAGAAAGTGCTTTCAGGGCAAGGTGTGTATTGGTGGGTATACCACATAGTCGATTATTTCTCACTCACTCTCAAATTCTGATTCTTATGGCCCTGACTTCATGGGCATGTTATTGTAAGACAGGCTCCTACATCCAAGTGATCATGAAGATTTGGATTAAAAGTAAATAGAAGTTCATTTTCCATGGTTTTCTATTTTCAGTTTTGCCCTCCTTGGTTTGTGTTTGCTTGACTTGAGAATAAAAGAGACTTTAGTAGGACACCAAGTAAGGGTGGCCCAGACAAAACGGTAAGGCACATTGAATACTCCATGTACTACTCCAAAGAAGACATAACTCCGAAGTCTTCTTCAAGGGAAGTTGGTATCACCTGTGCCTGTTGGTGCCTTAGTCTTTGCCCAGAAAAACACAACTATTCCAGATGTTTTTGTTAAAAAAAAAATCTTTAAAATGTCTCCTTCTCAGATATACGCACACCCTCCTTTCTCCCTTCTCTCCATTGTCAAAGGTAGTTTTACAGGCTACACATATTTAAAAGAAGCAGGTTCCAAATAAATAGAGTCACCTTAGGCATTAGCATGACTATCATGGAGGTCAAAAAAAAAAAAAAAAAGAGAGAGAGAGAGAGAGATTATTCTAAAATCCTACATGGGTTTCATGACATAGCAAGCCTTCTTTCAAAATATCAAGTAGGTAGCCAAGGAAATAGAAAGACTTCACAGTCTTTCCCCTGAGGGCACTGATGCTTTCGTGACAACCCTGAAAGGGCCATTGAGAGGACACACAACTTACCTCCGGGCTCAGGGACATTTGCCTAGAATCATTAGCCAGTTCTTCCCTGGGTGACTTGACCTGTTTCTGTGATGTCCCCTCCCCTTTGTAGATAATGAGCCCCAGGCATCAGAGCTGCTAAACACCCGCACCAGACAGCGAACCCCAGCTCTGCCTCCCTTCTACTGCAGCCCCTCGTGTGCTGCACCTGACGGCTGAGTGGGCACGAGGCATTGCTTGTGCCAAAATCTCTCTAGTGGGTGCTACTATTTTCCTTTGGGATAGTATATACTTTCCATTAACCAAAAGAAAGCATCCTGACTCTTTGGAAACTGATATTCTGAGGTTTGAAGCCCTTAGCAACAGTCCTAAGCCAAGACAGAGGCTACATACTGACAGAGGGTAATGTTTAAAGTAATGGAATCCTGCTTCTGCTGCTTTTCCCTATGTTGGCCGGCTTGCCATTTATCGATGTGAGAATGTAAAGCAATATAGGACATACCCAATAAGATCACGGTGAGGAATAACTAGATGAAATCATGTAAAACACTTAGCTTAACTGAGTGCCTAATACCTGTGTTTACACCTGCCAGGAGCTATTAACATTATTAGCACAGTTAGTCACTGTCAGCTGGAACAACTACCAAGGTCGGTAGTGACTATATTTGGGAAAGCGTCCACAGGGAACAGTAGCATAATCCCAGCCTTTGGGAGGTAGAGGAAGTCTATCTCTGCGAGTTCGAGGCCAACCTGGTCTACAAAGTGAGTTCTGGGACAGCTAGAGCTGTTATACAGAGAAACCCAGTCTGGAAAAACAAACAAAATAATTTGTCTGAGAGACAAAGCTATTACAGGAACTGCCTTTAAAATGCTCAGCTCTGTACGTTTTCTCACTCACACAACTGGAAGCCAGCATTCTTTCAAGTCTTGAAGGAATTATTTGTTACAGACAGGGTCAAAGTTAATACCCCTCTCTTTCTATTTCCTTAGGAGCTCAGCCTTCTGTGGGGTAAGTGCTAGACTCCAGCTAAGAGCATCGTGGGGATGGATCACCCTCTGTACCCTGAATTGGCAGCATGTGCAGTTCACATGATGAATTGTATTTTTTTAACCAAATCAGGAGATGCAGAGAGACAAGGAAAAGGTCCTCAGAGGAAAAGTCTTTAGTAACAGTCTTCAGCAACACAGACCTTTCAACAGTCTTGCTTGAAGGACTCCACATGTTGAGTAATGCAGCTACTTGTTTATTTTAGCTGCGTCTTTCCATAGGTATAGGTCACCCGTGGCAATCCAGGATGTCAAAAATACATGCAAGTATAAATGAATACTTCTAGACATGAACACTAGAACACGTGAACATATTTAGAATCCTTCTCGAAGTGAACATGTATGATTCCTATGTGCATATAACATGCTCTTTCATATAAAGAGAACCCTGGTCTTCTATCTTTCTTATAGCAAGTTCTTATCTACCCTTTGGTCTAGTAATTAAAGACTTAAGTGCCATTTATGATAATTACACATTACAGCAAAGTGGTAAATAGGCCTTACCTCACTTGAGAAATATGCTCTCTGTTACAGCCAATATGACCACACAGTAGCAACCACAGGCGAAGTATCGGTGTTTGGCACATGGTTCAGCATTAGCACCATTGCAGAAGACAGTTCTCCAGTTCCTGGGGCAGAGGCGGGGGAGGCCCATGCCAGGTTTAGTGAGAAGGACCTGATGGTTTGCTCAAAAAAAAAAAAAAAAAAAAAATCACTGTTCCGTTAGTGCTTCTTATTCCTGTGCACTCTATGGGAGTAAGAGAAGGACACACATCATTCACACACACACACACACACACACACACACCATAAAAATTGTCATGCTTTTCTTACTTGCTTATCCTGCATGAGTTTGAATGTCCCTCATGAGTCTCAACGTTAGAACTTGCTCCATTACTCCCAAGAGGAGAAGTGATAGACTTTAATTCTATCCGACCTATACGGTCAGTTCTTTGTGTGTGGCCACACACATATTTGTGGCTTGTCACTGATCAAGACTGAGTATCTTCCATGTCATGAGCAGGCCCAGCCTTCTATGCAGGTAAGGGGGAAGTTAGAAAGAAATATCTCAGTAAGCCGTGTCAACGACGTTGGAAACTAGAAACGAGTACTCGCTCATCCTACCCACTTCAGAGGGTGAAATCATTACAAGCAGTTAGAAGAACCAAAACACTAGAGAAGACAATCGTAGCAATAATCACCACCAATGTGTGCTGATGTCGCCACGGGTGACAATAAGAGCACAACAGTATGTGCGTGTGTGTGTGTGCATGAGTGTGTGTGTGTGCACGTATGCTGCAGGATTATTGATTCTTGCAGTGTTCCAGGTTCAGCTTTGAAGTGCACTCTCTGAAGGACTCTAGCACATTATCTGAAACTTCAACTCACAGTTTCAATACAGGAAGTAGGTAACGTTAGTGTGCCAAACCGTTTAGGAGGGCTCCAGACTGAGCAGATGCTGCCGCAGTGGTGGTGTTATCTGCCATTCGGGGACAGAAATAAAAAGGGGCAGTTGAAGAATAAGATATAGAGATGAAAAAGTTCTGCCTATAATACAGAGACAGAAGTCAACTGGGTGTCAATGTTGCCTTCTACAAAGATGGAGCCTTGATCTAGAGCCAAGCTCCTGGATCTATTCTGGCTAGGATGTTGGTCTAAGGTGTTGGTGTAAGAATCTTTCTACTGATTTAAATAAATTTAATGACCACAGATAGAATTATTTTATTAAATAATGTCAAGAATAAATCTATGAAAATGCTCCAAAGGTACAAAGGCCACATTAGGAACACTTGCAGCATCTCTGTCCCAGAGGGCCACAGCTTCTGGTGGACGTGCATGACACTTCTTTGTTTATTTAGAGCAGAAAAGCTCTTGGGAAAAATTCTAAGATGAATTCTTCAATATAATTTCATTTTCCACAAACCATCATTTCTTCTACTTAAAGTGGTCATGAATATGCGGTTTCTTCATTGCTGGGAGTTTGTCCGTGGGTGCCATCAAATGAGAGCAGTCAAAGGAGGCTGTGCACAGACCACTTGTCAGTTTTGCCACCATAACAAAACACCTGACATAGGCTAATCATGAGGAAAAATAGGCTTATTTATCTTACAGTTTTGCCAGGTCAAAGATGCAGTATCTGCATGGCTCAGCTCATGACATGGCGTGCTGTATGGCAAACAGTGGCACACTGTGTCCTGTCTTGTTGTATGGCAGAAGGTGGCATACTGTGACATGGCATACTGTATGGCAGACAGTAGCATACTTATCTGAACAAAGTACCTCACCTGAAGCCAGAAGCAAAGAAAGAGACTTAGGACCCACCATTTCCTTAGAAGGCCTACCTTCCCCAACCCTCTAACGATTCTGTCACCACCCAATAGCATCACCCCACAGCACAAACCTATCACAACGGACTTTGGGCAGAGACACTGGAGCAGTTCCAGAACCTGTACTCTGATCGCCGGTTAAAGACTCTAAGACTCATTCATGAACTATGTCTGTCCGCTGTGCGCAGAACGGGAAGGCGTCTCTCTCTGCTGTGAAGCCAGAGCTCGAGAGGATGGGGGTCCTTTGGCCTTTTTTAGAAGCATCTTAGAAGTAGGGCTGGTGGAAGTGGTGAGGAAACCAGCAAAGATTTCAGGTCTGTTTAGCATGAGGCACATCCTGTTTGGCCCTTCGTTGTATGCTGGGGCAATTCAGTTTGAGATAACTAAGTTTAAGATAACTTGAAGTGATTCCTTCTAGCCAATAGCATGCTGCATGTCAGAATTAAAACCATAAGACTGGAGACCATACACACTCTTTTTAAAGTTTTATATAAATAGATACAGTTGGGCATTTTATTTTGTAACGAAGAAGCCCCACCAACTTACAGAAATCCCTTGCAGTGGCCAGTTGAATAGAGAGAGAAACAGGGAGGAATGGATGGTGCTGTAGTTAAATGGGAAGGGAAACCAAGTCTGCTGGGAGCTCCATGCTAAGAGACCTGTCCCACTTACCAAACAAGGTCACAGCTTGTGTCGCAACAAACTAGGTTTCTCCACCTTTTCTCAATAAGCCAGTTAATAGACCCAAATTAATAAAAAAAATAATATTAGAATGGAGAATTTTAAAAATGTGGACACACTGGGAACAAAGAGAAGCAGCAACTGTCAAAACTATCAAGTCCATATTCAGGTCTTAGCATGTGGGTTAAATTTAAGTAGAAGCAAAGAGATAGGCATAACCAGGCAATCCAGCGAAGATGCGGTCCCATACGCTTTCTTAGCCCTGTCTCTCCTGCAGCGTCATCTGACGAGTTGTAAATCTGTCTCCAAGAAAAGTCCCTCTTTGACTCTTCTAGGTTTTCACTCCTGCAGCAAGTGATTCCTTGGGAAACCCCAGTCCCTGCCGTCTATTGTTTCGTAGTCTGGTAACCAAAGGTAGGAGCTCAAGCCTCTTTAGAATACAGATATTCCTGCCGGGCAAGAAGGTTTCACATTTGTGGATTAAGTTAGATTAAGTCATTCTCACTTTAAATCCAACACAATATTTTGTGCTTCAAAATGGTCTTGGGAAACTACTCTGTCCTAGGTAGGAGACTGCTCATCTTGGACAAGCATAGGGGAGTCGTCGTTTTATTTCCCTTTAATTCAATACAGTGCCAAGGATATCTTGTGGGGACAGTCACTGAACAGGGGTCTCATCTTCCCCAAGACATATTTCCCTCTGCAAAAGTGCACCAGAATGCCCCAGTGTAGTTTGACAAGAGTCCTGAGTGAATCTCCTCCTCTCCTGGGTGAGCCTCAGCATCCTTGTTCATAGGGAGCAGAGGAATAGGTCCCTTAATTCCACAACTTTGATTTTCAATATAGTCAGCAGTTTTTAAAATGTGAAATGTTTAAAAACAATTATAGTCCACTCCTGTAAGTTTCCATAGCATCTCTTGTAGAGCTCCAAACAAATTCTTTCATTTATTTTTGCTAAATAAAAAAGACAATCAAAGAGGAAAAGGGCACAGCCAGAAAATCTGTCTATATCATAGAGAAGTAAGGGAGGGCAGCATCACTAGGGTAGGTCATAGAGAAGTAAGCGAGTGTTGCATCACTAGGGTAGGTCATAGAGAAGTAAGGGAGTTCAGCATCACTAGGATAGGTCAGCAGTGATTGTGAACTTCGGAAGATCAACTCTGCCTGTTCTCAAATCCTGAGGTCCTCTTTTCTGTAGCTTGGATGTTCTCTGTTACAGTAACGAATTTTGACTGCCCCAAAAGACATTATCTTGGAACAAAATATTCTAGAATGCTAACACATCTATTACCCAAAGGCAAAGGAAGGGACTTTACAATGGATCTCTGGCCTACTGACAATTACTACCACGTTCTGTCTCAGCTTATCTCCACAAAAAGGAAAACAATGAAGGGACTGAAAATACAACACATGTAGCAAGAATGGTAAACCAATAGATCACAAATTTGGGAGGGACAAGAATGAAGGGTAAGAGTGATGTATGTACAATGCTCATGTTTATAGTAATAATAGAAGAACAAGACTCTTTTAAAACAATAAAATAAATACATTTTAAAATGATACAGTGGGCCTGTGCAAATGTTCCTAATGACATTAATCTACTTTTAACAGCCTTCTCTGCTTATGAAGGGAGCATCAAAGCTCCAGGACACAAACTACAAATAGCCCCACAAGAGTAGCAGGATGGCATTTCAAAAGAAGGCATCAAAGAAAACTCACCAACAGTGATACTTTTTCCTAATGGTTCTGAGGGATAATTAAGTTGTTTATCACCTTTGATGCTATAACCCCCAACACAGGTGTTCCCTGGAAACCAATTAAAAATACTTACAGCTGATAAAGAGTGCCTCGCAGCTCAACAAATTTACTAATAATTCCAATCCCATTTGGAAAACAATCTTGTCAAGTCTGTTGACACCAAAAGGCAACTTTCACACTCATTTACACTTCAGTGCCCACAGTGATAAGCACACAAGGGGTATTTACTCAGCCTCCCTTGATCTCAGGACAAGAGTCCTCCAGACAGCTTCCCCCTGACTATTGAGTGACAACTTTTAGTTTTGAAGTATGATTTGCGCTGGGTAGCTTAGGTTGCCTTTGAAAGGAAATGGTCTAGGATCTCGCAGATGGTAACTTCGGGGGAACTTTTAGGAAATAAAATGCCTTGAATCTATTGCTGTCAGGTCTGTAGCATCCAGCAGGTACACATTTGATTGCTTTTAGGCCTCATAAAAGAAGGGAAGGGTTCCCTGTGGAAATCCCAGATGGTAACAAGTGGCATGTGTGGTAGACCCGTAGAAGGAGGAATCTAATTCGGTAGATTTAATTAGGTCCTACTTATTATTTCCCAATTCCTGAGAAGTTGCTCCACCACCTCACCAACCCTGAATCTCTCCCTGTCTGTTGATGCTAGTGCTAAAGCCTATCTGAAGCATGAGAAGAATATGTGATATCTTGTTAGTCCCATGTCTACTTCTCCAAATGACCACTGGCTATGTCGAAAGGACATCTCAAAGTTATCTTGAACCCATTGCCCAAGATTGGACAAATTTGGTTCTAATCTGTTGCTCCAGCCTACAATTAGAGGATGTTTTAAAAATAGCTTTAGACAATTGAGATGCTTTTGAGATACCTAGCAGTGATTTGGATATGCAGTTATGGAACTAACAGAGTAGTGTGGACTGGATGTGTGGGTTTCAACCTGGTCGACAAAGTTCCTGATTCCTGTGTCTTGAGGAATTGCTGGTTCTCTTGTGGATATGTTTGGTCAACAGCCTGGATTTAGACTCCTTTTTTCTACTCCATCCCTTACTGGTGTTCCTGGTGTTCTCCATGCCTTTAGAACTGCAAAAGATCTCTGGTCACTCTCTTCCTTATTAGCTATCTGTCTTCTGCTGGGGCAAAGGTGTGACGTTGGGTTCAGGCAGGCTTAACTCTGTAACTGCATGATGTTGGCCAGTCTCTCCTTTTCCCTGAGCATTCCAGTTCCTTTATTTGAAAGAAGAAGAGCGACCCCAGGTGATACATCAAAACCTCTTTAGGTTTAGGTTTTATATAATGATTTTGGCTGGTGCAGATGGCAGATTTTCATTTTACTACCTTTCTCTTGTAAGCCAGTGAATTTTATCATTCATCCTCATCTAGTCCTCTTGAGTATGTAGGTGCATTTAAGAAACCAATTTTTGTTCACCATTGCCATAGTTAGAGAGTGTGAGAGAGAGAGAAGTAATGGAAACTGGAAAGAGATGCTGGGGCCTCTTAAGACTCCAACAATTTTCCCCACAGATAGTAAAACCATTTTAGCTGTAAATGTGGAGAGTTCAATGGAAGGAAATCTGAGACAGTGTATTTACCTCTTTTGATTAATAAGCAAAAGCTAACTCATTTGTACCATGTGGCCATGGAGTCACAGACAAAGGAAGGGTGTAAGAGCAATGCAGAGAATGAGCTACACAGGAGCTGAGGATGTCTGTTGGCTTTCAAGATAACTCCATTAATTGCCTAAAGACATCACCACTGAGACAAGGCAAAGTAGGAAAGGATCAGGGGCAGAGTAAGCAGAAAATATTTTACTTACTTTTAAAACTTCTAGGGGGGAGTTTAAGACAGGGTTTCCCCGTAGCTTTGGAGCTCTTGTAGACCAGGCTGGACTTGAACTCACAGAGATTCGCCTGCCTCTGCCTCCCAAGTTAAAATTAATTTTGTTATCATCCAAACCAACAAGTTTGAGGTTTCACCACAACATTTTTCTATATTTGACACTGTACTTTGCTTGTATTGACCAATCCTGCTGTGGGACAATGATCTGTACCCTGTCACTTGTATTTAAGTAAATGCTGATTGGCCAGCAGCAAGGCAGGAAGTATAGGCAGGATGACCAGGCAGGAAGTATAGGTGGGGCGATGAGAACAGGAGAAATCTGGCAAGAGGGAAGCTCAGTCTTTAGTCATCACCCAGACAGGGAGGAAGCTAGACACAGAGCAAGCAAGATGTGACTGCCTCACCAAAAAAGCTACCAAGCCATGTGGCTAACACAACAAGAATTATAGACTAATATAAGTTATAAAAGTTAATAAGAAGCCTGAGTTAATAGGCCAGTCCGTTTATGATTAATGTAGACCCCTGTATGATTTCTTTGGGACTTAACGACTGCGGGAACCAGGCAGGACAGAAACCTCAGTCAACACAATCCCATTATCCTATTGCTTCTTTCCACACTGTGTCCCCTTCTTCTGTCTGATTAGTATTATGCTTTCATGTCATATTGTACATGCACACACACACACACACAAACCTAGATTCTACACATGAGGGAAAATACAAAATGGTTTTATTTTAGCCCCACATCTGCATTTCAAAATTACCACTGAATATGTCAAAGATGTCGCAAAACTATCTTGAGCCCCCTGATTGTCTAAGAGCATACAGACTTGGTTTTCTAAGACATATTTGGAGGATTCTCAAGGCATGTTAGAGTGAGATGGTGTTGGGATATCGAGTGTCAATTTGGCTTATAGGTATACAACAAACAGGGCAACATGAACTGGGTATGCAAACTTGGGAGTCACCAGGAAATAAATCGTCCCTGAAGTAAGGGGCGTAAATGAGAGTTCCTGAAGGAGAAAAAGAGTGACTAGAAAAGAGGGCCTAGAACTAACTCTAAATTCTAATGCCCCCAAAGGAAACCATGCCCGCAACTGGGTGCTGGGTATTTATCACACAAGCAGGAGTCAAGGCGGAGGAGAACATGCAGGCTTACTTCGTCAAGTAGGGAGTGTTCAGTACCATCCAGTTTCTTTCAGAGACTAGACTGAGGGTAATTTGTGACCACACGGATACAATGTGACTACGTTCAAATCTGTTTTGGTGGAATGCTTCAGAACAGAGGCAGACTGAGGAAGGAAAAAAAGAACCTAAAGAGAAAGCAGGGGACAGAGGTTATCAAGACCTCATTAGACATCCAGTTCTGTAGAAGGGAGAGATGAAGGGGTAGACTTAGTGTTTGTGGGATTTAGTGACAGTTACTTCTTAAAATGACAAGTATTCATTGAGAACTATCTCAGGCAAAGCGTGAAGGAATTAATAGAGAAACAGAGAACTTCAAAATTCCACATTTGCATGGAACCTAATAGTGGGGAGGTGGAGAGAAACAGGCAGTAAAGAAAAGCACTGTTGAGAGAATTCCTCATCCAGGAGACATAAACAGATGTTTACTCCTTCCTTATAAGGACCCAACAGCAAGTCAAAGTACACCCTAGGGGAGACGAGTGAGCTCATTGTGCTGATTTATAGAGCATGGGTAAGGGGCTACTTCCAGGAGTGTTGCTGACCCCAAAGCATCTGGAAAGCGTCACCTCAGCATGGGTGACAACTTCCTCACAGCGGCATAGATGGAGCCCCTCCTCATCTCAACCTTGCACGGTCTATATGCTCAAGCTCATATGGACACAGTGAAGCCCCAGGTCGTTTAGGCTGAATTACATGTAAGTGGCTGAGAGGTGAAGGACGGAATCTCAAGCGAAGTTCCAGTGACCCTTCTCATACCATTCTCCAGATGGAATGTCAGTAGTCAACAAGCCTCACATCTCTCGGGGGAAGAGTCCTCTTATAAATCCTCACGATCTGTTGATAATGCTGGCTGTTCTTGGAGGATAATGCTCCATCACAAACACAGATGGGAAGAATGTACCACAAACAACAAATGTCCACGTGGGCTGGAGTACTTTGATTTATACACCAAGTGATTAAGAAAGAAGTATAGTGTGACCAGACCCCAATTGAAATTTGGGGCACAATTATATCCCATATTTGTTTTTAAATCTAAATTCAAATTTAACTGGGTATCCTGTATTTGTCTAACTAGATTACTCAATGTTTAACCTCAGAGATAACCCTACAATTTTAAAGGGCCAGTAGAATATAAATAAAATAGAAAGGAGGTTGTATTTAAGGGATGCAATGACCTGGTGGAGATGGAGGAGTCTGCCCTGTACAGTGAAAGGGAGAAGTTGTGGGTGTGCATGGAGTAATGAAAAGATGGAGATATGACCTCATGAAGAGCACAGGCTAGCCCCACAGGAGAAAGTTGTAAGGATAAGAGTGAAGGAATTTCATTCAGAGTCCCCATAGCCATTACTGGGAGCCCTGGACACAGGAGAGAGGAACTGAGTATCTTCTCTCCCACCTCCTTCCCTCTCCACCAGCATCCCTGCAGCACAGAGGTTGTTAAGTACTGATTTCAGCGTCTTTGCCTGGGGTCAGGGCGGGGCTAGAGAACAGCAACCTCTGCTGAGAACCGGACCCTTATAGCACTGAAGCTGTATACCTTTCCTGGAAAGGCTGCTACTGTTGAAGCCTGTTAATCGCTCTCCTTTGGGAAGAAGATAGATGAATTTGAAGATAACATCAAAAGAGTCACTTATAAGCATCATCTAATTTAGACACAAGGCCCATCTATATTCTTTGAAGAGAACTGGAGATTTGGAAGTTATCTCTGTCTTTTGAATAAGGTGGATAGCCAGTGTGGATAGGTAATTGAACTCGCCTCTTTGACTTTTGGCTTTTTTTTGTTTCTGTCGTGTTTAGGTTTCTGTCATTTCTACACTACTTAGATGTGGCACCTTATTTTGGTTTCTTACACTTCATCTAGTAAGGAGGCAAATAATTTTGAACAAGTTGAGACGGATTTTACTCATTAACACTTAACATTTCATAATCATATTGCTGCATTCTTAACAAGCATAATAATTGCTTCACATTATTTCACTTATATGTGGAACATTTTTTGACATGTGCCTTCATGTCCCATAAGTAGGAGGCTAAAGTCAGACATTCTAGAAGGAAAGTGATGTGAATGGAACCATCTTTCATGTGAAGGTTAGCTCAGGGGACCTTTATCATACGGCTCCTGCTGTAACAAAACGGCGCCTCAGCAAGCGGCAGCCCTCAGCGGCATTTCCCTGCATACCCAGGACTCAAGTGGTATGACCTGCTCAGCAGAGGTGTGGATATCCACCCGCTGTGGAAGGGTGTATTTACCAATGGAAGGGAGCTCAATAGAACAAACCCCACCCCTCCTTTTCCCAAGGGAAGGGCAACACTGGAAACCTTCAGAATTACGTTTTCAGCACAGACTCTGGGTAGATGTCAATAGAGAAAAAAGACTATTTGTGAAAGAACATCATTTGCAGGTCAGAACTGAAGAAAAGGAAACTGATAAAACAAGGACATGATATTAGAATATTGATTGAAGAGCAATACCTCGTCGATTGTCTTGGACTTTGTCCTCTTTTGGTCTTCCTGTATGCAGTTTTAGATGATCCAGACCTGGGTTTCCATCTATTGTCTGTATTCATCTTACCAAAATGCAGTCTTATCCAGGGGGAGAAAGTCCTTTGGAATTTGTGGACTCAGTGTGGGAGAATGGACAGAGGGAAATTCTGCCTAGGCAGCCAGCATGCTAGAAAATGTTGCCTCATATGAGTGGGAGAGAAAAACCCACTTCTAAGCGAGCCTTCTGGATGCTTTTGTACTAAACGACACTGGTTGATCAGGAGTCTGACAAATTGCTTCTTAGCTGTGGCTGCAATGTAGATGTCTCTATAAAGAGAAATTATTCCGAGCTGAAAGAGACCTGACCTTGTCCAGTGGTCATTGTACTGGGGCAAGCTGGTGAGTCACCATCAGCTGAGAACAAAATGCCCAAGGCTTTGCTTGTCAGAAGGGATCAGCAACTGTCTCTATGTCCATGCCTGCTTTCCTCATTCTGACATTTCTGTTGACTGGGAAGCCAAGTGAGAATATAATAATGGAACACCAGGCACAACCAAGAAATCTATGAATGGAAACTGTCTGATTAAGTACAGCAGGTAGGAGGCATGAGGTTTATTTCCAAAGAGGGCCCTCCCAGAACAAATAAAGCAAGGGGCTTGTGTCACAGAAGACTATCCATACTGAAAGAGGAAAGCACTTTAAAGGTCAGCATGTTTTGGAGAATTGTGAGTGTAAGGACGTTGAACAAACATTTGTTAAAATCATAGACAGAAAGGAACGCCAACTATCATTAAAATTTGAATGGGGGCTCCTCTGGTCATATTGATTTTTCTCAAATTGTTGTACTTGAAACAAAAGGAAGGGGCACAGTAAAGGCACATCATTATATAATTTTTCTCTTTATGATGCTTGCCTTACTTTGTGACCAAGTAGACCAGGGACAGTACCTATGGATCCCTACTTCCTAAAGATCATGGATGTCTATGACCTTGAACGATGCTGTTGATGATACCCACCAAATAAGAAATAAAAGGGAGAAACCTTAAGAACCATATTACTATTAATGGATAGTTGCATCATATCTAAAAGACAGATGGTGACATAGTTTACAGTCCTTTCACTTCAGGGTATGTCCTAAGAGATCGAAGAGGTAGCTAGAAATCTTCTACTTTTATAGAGTGGTAGTTAGCATCAGGACCGTCATTTTTAAAACTGTCTTCAGCCTTTAGACAAGAAAAGTGACTATTGGGAATGAGGGCTCAATCCATACATTCCAAGTCTGTCTGTGAAAGATGGTTGTCATTATTTTCCCAGAATCACCAAAGGAAGGCAAATTTTTACAGAGCCTTAATCTTATGCATAGGCAATGGGATAGAAGTCGGACTTAACCAATGTTAATAATCAGTGCACACAAGGAATTGAAAACTGGGTACAAGATTCATATATTCTTATCTAAGGAGGCTGTGGGATCTAAGTACACCGTCATAACTTTATTTCAAATTTATACAGAGTGTAATGTGGGTGGGAAACTGAGTTTCCACCTTTTTAAAACTTTATGTATTTATCTTTTTAAAAAATTATCTTTTCTCATTTTACATGCCAAATCCAGTTCCTACTCCTTCCCCTCCTCCCACTCCCCGTGCTTTCCCCTCCACTCCACATCCACTCCTCAGAGAGGGTAAGGCTTAACATGGAAAGTCAACAAAGTCTAGCACATTATTTTAAGGAAGGATCAAGCCCTCCCTGCTGTATTTAGGATGAGCAATGTATCCCTCCGAAGAGAATGGGTTCCAAAAAGCTAGTACAAACAGTAGAGATAAATTCTGGTCTCACTGCCAGTGGCCCTGCAGTCTGCTCCAGTCATATACAACTGTCACCACATCCAGAGGGCCTAGTTTGGTCCTATGTTGATTCCCCCACTGTCAGGCTAGAGATGGTCTTGACATTTTTACTCATTATTATTGCTCCTCCCTCTCCTTGACCGGACTTTGGGAGCTCACCCCAGTGCTCCTCTGTGGATTTCTGCCTTTGCTTCCATCAGTTGCTCTATGGAGGTTCTATGGTGACATTTAAGACAGTCATCAATCCAACTACAGGGCAAGAACAGTTCAAGCACCCTCTCCACAAATGCTTAGGGTCTTTGCTGGGGCCATCCTTGTGAATTTCTTGGAATTTCTCTAATTCCAGGTTTCTTGCTAGCCCCATAATGACTCCCTAAATCAGGATATTTCTTTCTCTGATCTCCCTCTCTGTCCTTCCCTGATCTTGTCCAGCCAGTTCCTTCCAGTTGTCCTCATCCCTTTCCTTCTCCCCTCCTTCTCCCATTCCACCCTCCCTTCCCCCTATATCCATGCCTAGTTTCATCTTCTTAATAAAAACTAAAACTTCTATTTCCTGGAAATAAAATACCTACTGAAATTTTACTTTGTTTTCAAAGACCTGATATAGAAAAGATAAAGAAGATAGATTATTAAATCTACTTTAATCTAAAAAATAACTGTTAATCTCAAAATACTTTCCATTGGTATGGATTTTGGTTTGCTGATACAAATTTAAGGTCAATTTTGTCATCATATATATATTTCTACTCTTATTTAAAGTATTATGTTTATGCACTTCATTTAAAAATGTAACATAAAGTTAAAAATACAAATTAATAGTCATCTATAATAGCCAAACATATAGTCATGTTAATTAGGCTTTCTAGATATGCCCAGATATATTTCAGATGGATAGGTTATCTTCAAATACTTCAAAGATCTACAGAATATGGCATTTAAAATGTTTGAAGAACTTAGACTTTTCTTGAGAGTAAGAGACATCTGCTCCTGGCAGCATCAATTACTTCAACTAGGATGATGGAATTGAAGAAGTTCCTTACAGAGTTTGCTTTCAGTAGGCAAAGCTAGCCATTGGGGCAAGAAACTATTGTTGCCTGGACTGCTTGATTGTATGCCATATTAATTGTACATGCAGGACTCAGAGGAAAGCGATTGACAAACTGCCAATTTAGGCAAGACAGTCTTTCAAATTTTCCGCTTCATTGAAAAGTCTGCCAGATACTATGGGCCAATAGGCTGAAGATGGATACCTCAACAGCACAGCAGAATTTTGGGTGACTGTCCAGGCAGCCAGATGTCTCTGTCATTTCTAGAGTTTGGAAGTTGCTTACAATATACTTCTTATTTACTTAGGTAATATTATATCTTTCTGGGGGTCTTTGATGGAGTTAAAGGCTAGATAGTTAATCATTATAGCTTTCCTTAATTATGATAAAATATAAATTAGATATGAAACTTTAGACTCACAAAGCTAGAATGGATAATAGAGCACTTTCTCTAATTTTGCTAAATACAAATAGAATAAATAGTATAACTGTAATTCTTGTTTGATACCTGTTTTGTTATATGTAATTTTAAATGTTAAAGTTGAAACCTTCCTTTTAATTAGACAGAAAAGGTGAGATTATGTAGGATGCCATTTTAGATACTATGAATATGTTTTATTATCATTGGTTAATAAAGAAGCTGATTTGGCCAATAGCCAGGCAGAATTGAGCCAGGTAGGAAATCCAAACAAAGATACAGGAAAAAAGGAAGGTGGAGTCTGGAAGATGCCAGCAGCCACCATGAGCCTCATAGTGAAATATTGAATAATAGAAATGGGTTAATTTCTGGCAGGCAGGAGAGAAACTTCCAGTTACAGGGACCATTAAAAACAAAACAAAACAACAAGCAGATAAATTTGCCAAACAAAACCTCATAGCCTATCTTCATTCATGCATCAGATCACGTCAATGAATGTTATGTCATGGGTGATATCAATGTGCTCTTTCTACACAATTCACTTTAGCATATTTAATATTTAATTTTGTTTACTTACAAGAGTAAAATGGGCATATAACTACTAACCAGCATACTACATTAAACTGTAGTACTATATATTAATGTCATTAAAAATTATCCTGAGGCTTATGTCATTTTCCTCATTCTGACGACTTTTGTCGATGAGAAACAGCTCTAATACGGCTGAATGTGATAGGGTCACATCAAGGTAGTGAGCTGTATCAAAACAGATCCCTACATTTAAGTTAAACGAATGGTTGCAAGACACTTTCTGACACGTCTTCTTCTTTGGGTCTTATTAGATAAACATTAAAAAATAAATCACTTAGTAATCTATGCAAATTCATGCACTAGAATATTTATAACCATGAAAGCTTGATTAATGTGAAGTGGAGGGATCAGAAATCAAAGAAGACCTTGCAGAAGACTGTACAACCTGACTCCATTTTAAAACTTACTTTGCAAGTGTATCCACACTCAGTATCATGTTTGAGCCTGGAATAAAATGCATCAAGCTTTGAAATGGCACGGAAAGGCTGGAGGTACACCATTATAACTTTATATATTCCCCCAAAGGACAGTGGGATTATGGGTGGTTTATACAGCATACTATTTTATGTTCTGTGTCATTTTGCCTTGTGACACATCCTCGACTAGTCTTCACGTGACCTGCCTATCTTCACCTTCCACGTGTTGGGATTGTATTTTTAAAATGAAAGGTTTTCAAAAAATATTACCTTTATTTTAAAGATGTAGACATGAGCCCCAGAAAGTGACTTTTATAAAGTCATGCAGCTCCATCAGAGAAAACAGCCTCATGGTTCTCTAGCAGTTTCTGTAGCCACCATTTCATTAGAATACAACACAGGAGCTTCAGCTAGCACAGCTGGCTTCCAACCTGACCCTTTGGTGTACGGCATTACCTCAACACTTCCTGGTTTACAGCAGGAATCTTCCAGCATAGTTAGCAAACAAAGATGTCAGTTTCTTAAGTGCTTGCGTTTTGCTCTTTCTTGGAAGAAGGCCTTCCCTCTGGATGAGTTCCTAGATGGAAATATGAAAGTGTGTTTGTGCCCTGCCTGTACTTGGGGGGCCACCAAACACTCTGTCTCAGTTTCCTCACCTGTGAAAATATTGTGCTGACCTACTTGTGTGGTGGAGCTGGGTGGCCTGCTTCATGGCTTAAACGTACTTGAAAACACAAAGCTCCATTGAAACTTCGTCAGGACTTCCTCCTGGCTTACCCATTCCTTTCTGCTCACATTCTTCTCTGTAATCTAAGCCATGAAGCATTGATGTTTCTTACGTCGGATCTAAAAGTCCATAGAATTAAGTAGCTGTTTCTTAGTTGTATGTTCTCTAGCATTTGGTTTAATGATACTTGACAAAGCATTATTAGAATGGAAATCTACCCTCACACCTCAACCCCATCTGATGCCAGACCTGGAGCAGTTGGGGATGCTGGCATTCTAGAGGCAGCTCTCCTGCCACTGTGAGGTTTAACATCACCTACACAGTGAGAATTAATAACCCAGCTTTAAAGTAGGGGTGTGGAAATTAGTTTCTTCTGTCTCCTCAAGTTCCCTGTCCATGCCTGTCCCATTATGGCTCCCTCCAGCCAGCTGGTGACTTGAATGCCAAGTATCAGGCAAGCCACACAGAAACAAAAAGCAAAAAAAAAAAAAAAAAAAAAAAAAATTTCACAAAGTGAAACTGAGTTTTTAGAAACCATCAAATGAAAGGGAGAGCCCCAGCAAAACCAAATGGAGTTCTTGCTCCATTTCACTCCCTCTCAAACCCTGCCGGGTCCACGAGATGATTGAGGCAATGTGCACTGTCACAGGGAAGGTCTCTTTCGTGGAGCGCAATAACCCACAGGTATGAAAGGTATCCAGTTGTCTATCCTTTTAAGTTAGAATAGGGATCCTCTTTAGTTGTTCTGTTTGCTTTCAGTTGTGAACATTTTCAACATTTTCTCAATGTTGGTCTTAAGTTTTGGGTTAGTAAAAATGTCTTTCTCCAGATATATTACACTCTCCTTGGGCAATAAACATCTTGTCACTCTTCCCATACCTACACCAGTGCTCTGTGCACAGCGGTCAAATCAGAATGCCTAATGAAAATCCTTTGATGGTGTCCAAGGCGTTGTTTCTGGTAGGTCAACCCTGTGTGTTGCACTGCACTCACGCTTAGGAGAGAGAGAGAGAGAGAGAGAGAGAGAGAGAGAGAGAGAGAGAGAGAGAGAGAGAGACTCAGAATGGTGTAAGTCTTTTGAAATTTCAAAGCCTACCCCTCCACACCTCCTAATCCTTTCCAAACAGTTCTAACAACTGGGGACCAAGTAGTCAAATATATGGGCCTGTGGGAACCATTCTCATTCAAACCGCTACACTTAGGCTTAAGTGTAAGGATTTGAAAAAGGATAACATTAAAACCTTTGTTATTAAAAAAGGTCTTTCTTCAAAGAGATTTGGCCTTTTCTTCATTGAAGAAGTCTGGTAACTGGTTGATGGTCATGAGTCTCCATTGATATGATTCAATGTTTCTTTCATTTGTTCTTGAATTTTCTACTTATACTGATCAAATAAGAATTTACTAGCTAGTGTCAAACCACCTGAGTTAGGCCTTTGTAGACATTGTTTTGTCTGTTCTAGCCATGCCTTTGGAAATTCAGGGTTGCCATGTGGCCTCCGCTACTCCAGAATCCAGTACATTTAATTCAACCAATCAAGTAGTTACATCTTCCACCCTCATTCCTAGTACAAGGCAAAGAACAGCAGTAATAGTCTTCAAAGGGTCTGGTGCTCAAATTTCTGTCTTATAGCATTAGTGAAGACCATGTCTTCTGGGTCCCACATTGTGGAGGATTAGGTTTTAAACATCCAATCTACTCAAGCATTCTGATTTCCAAGAACCTTTAAATCCCTTTACTAACACTAAACCAAGGGAGACCAGGAATCTCCAGCTCATTCTCATTAGGCCGTCTTTTGACAAATCCTTCAGTTATCGGGTCAAATAAACTCATGGCATCGTTTTTAATCTGTGAGCTTTATTATTAAATTAGAATCTCTGCTCAATGGGTCCATAGGGATAAATTCAGGCTGATCCAGCTTTATGTTTTTCCTACCATTCTGCAACCCTCTTAAACATCTATTCCCACACGTATCCCCAAAACTTCTGTTTGAATGAGTTATAAAATTCACAAGTATAAAATTCACCAGGAGCCCGATTGCTATCAAATCTGATTATACAGGTCAAAGGTGCCTGGGTAATGAAGGTCATCAGCCTTGTCTTGTGTGTAGCATTCCTTCAGAGAAGGTCATTTCCAGTTCTGCAGACAACTTTTTAGGCTGGGACTTAACTCTATGTTGTAAGTCAGTTAATCGCATGATGATGGTTCATTTTGACTTTCGGCAACTTGAGCTCTACAGATGCCAGGGAGAAGATTCTCTTCCAGGAAACACTTAGCAACCTTTAGATCAGCCATGCACCTCTGGAACTGGGTAACTTTGCCATGGACCTCGTTCTTTTCCTTTGTTGCTTTATCCAGATACCATTATTTTTCCCCGTTTTCCATAAATGTTCGAAAGTTCTTTCCCACAGAGTCACTAAATTCCTTACTCCTCATAAGAGGAGAGCCAGGAGCACCAAATTAGTTGATCTTGCAGCTATTAACTATGCAACATAGTTCACACTCTGAATCTCCAGTGTTCTCCATGCTACCAGGAGAGTGGTTAGCATCATAGGCTTCATCTAGTTGGAGAGACAACGCCCATGCCACCAAGCTCATGTTTCTCTAGAACACTTCTGGGTACCACAATCTGGGTACCTAGTCCAGGTTCTCTATATGAACAGAACCTACAGAATAAATATATACTACCAGGGAGTTTATTAGATTGACTATATAGTCTGGGGTGTCCAACAAGAGCTACCTTTACAGTGGAGAGGATAAGAACCTTAGAGTTGCTCAGTCCACAGTGATAGATGTCTCTGTAGTACGCATCGACAGCAACAGGCCTACAGGCTTCATGAAGAACTACTGGGCCTCTGTTGACACCAGCCCTCTATTCAGCTTGGGAAAAGAATTTTCCTACAGGAGAACTGGAGCATGCTGAGTAGATAGACACGATGAATGCCCATGAACACAGGTGATGTTGTTCTCATTGTACAGATCAAGAAACTACCACAGAGAGAAGCCAAGTAACTCTTCCAAGGTTGTAAAGACAATAAGAAGACTATAGCTTCAATCAAGACCTCCCCAATGCTGGGACCCATATCCCTTCCACTCTCCCTCAGTGTCTCCTTGCCTAGAGCGCATACAGATGTTGCCTTTGGAGTCCTGCCATGCTTGATAGGCTTGAACTTTTCTGCAAGTCCCAGAATTGTCAGTGTTCTTGAGTCCCAGGCCAGTTCCTAGGGGATAGCTCTACACATGATTTCTGTCTTTCTACATGAACTCCTCTTGCTCTGATGCTCTAGGAGGAGACAAGAGAGAAATGAAACTATTGCTCATCCTTCCAGCCCCTCAGCTGATCCTGTTTTTCCCTTGGGAGCAACAATACCTCCCTTTTTACGTGCTGACCTCTCAAATGTTTGAAAAGAGCCCTCTCCCACCCAGGTCTTTTCTTCACAAGCTAATATCCCTGTTCCTTTAATAGTTCCTCACCCTGCAATCCCAGAGCACCACACGGGGATAATTTCCATATGTCAGCTAATTTTCTCAGACTTACATCAGATCAGAATCTGGCCCCGTATGAAAAGAAACCCTTTCTCCGGCTCTCTCTTTCTGATTCATTAGATTCCACATAAACCTTTCTGATGACTACCTGCTGTTTCCAAACTCAGCAGCAACTCGATTTGAATCACTAGGCAAGACTGGCGGTTTCCAGTTTTCGCTGGTCATTTCCTAGCCACCCAAGGCCCCCAAAAGTGCCCTTCTGGGGCAGTACCCAATGGGCAATGTGCCCATGAAAAAAAAAAGTCAAGTTTTGATTTGTGATCATTTTTAATTTATATAAAGCCACATGACTTTTTGGAGTCGAGTGATTTGTTTTCTTCTTCTTTTTTTTTTTTTTTGTCCAATGTAAGTAATTTTAAGTTTGAACAGCTGTAGTTACATCCTCCAAACAAAATACCCCAAAAGGTGGCTGAGAGTGTTTTGTGCCAGAGCCTCCCCTACAGTTTCTTTAACTGTTCTCTCACATTGGCAGAAAAAGGGGAAGCAGAAATCCGAAAACTGAATTGAAGCCTCGAGCATTTGCCGGGACTTTCCTCGCGATGATAGCTGTGCTCTTTGTGAAGCCAAGTGTTTGGTTATTTCAACAGAAAACTCGAAGCTTGAAGATGGGGGAGAAAAGGAGAATTGTGAATGACGGGAAAGCAACTGGCATTTTACTACTCACAATATTAAAGCTGGGCAACTCCAAAGACTCTATATATAAATTATGTATAAATTATATGTATTATAGAACTGAATAAATCCTGAAAGCTGGACTGAATGGATGTGAGTCCTGGGCCCAACAAACAACTCAGACACAGGCAAATACTTCCCTTCACACAAATCCAAGGCCTTCTGTTTATGTCTGTACAGCACAGAAGATGAACTGAACAAAGGGATATATGATTTTAAGGCTCTGCTCTCAAAGCCATGAGTCTAAACAAACATTTAGTCATTGTTCTAAGGAGATGGTCTTAAAGGATGACAAGAGATTGACAGAAACTGTTGAATGGCTTCACTTAGAGTACAAAGACACAGCTTCACTCCCAGGCCTCTGCTTGATCAAACTGATGGAGTAGGGATTGTTTAATAAGATGGCAACTCTGTAGTCACTGGTTATCAGCTATAAGGAGTCATAGAGGTCTCAGATTAGGGAAGCCCAAATGTCCTCTGGTGCAACTTTCGGCCTGATGCAAAAATGCCCCATAGATTAGGAAGCACTGGTACCTGTTGTAGGGAGCTGCGGGCTGCGTTCCTGCCACCCAGCTCCTGGCTGCCTGGCTAGCTTATGCCCCGAAATAACAACACACAAACTGTGTTCATATAAACACTGCTTGGCCCATTTCTATTAATGTGTGTAGCACCACGAGGTACACTTACCGGGAAGATTCTAGCCTACGTCCATCCTGGGTTGGAGCTTCATCGCGTCTGCCCCAGAGAGGAGAGCTATCGAGTCTGAGCTCACTTAGTCTTCCTCCCAGCATTCTGTTCTGTTTACTCCACCCACCTATGAAATGGGTTGGCCAAGGCGGTTTCTTTATTAGCCAATGACCTTCCTCCATAAGGTACCTGACTGGAAGATGATTTGGTGTAGTGGATGCAGAGTTCCTGCGCCTCCACTGAAGCCAATTCTGTTCTGACTCACGATCCTCTCAAAGAACTGAAATCTATCCCCTGCTGACGCTGTATACTCCCTATTCTGCCACAAAGTATGATAGCCACAATGCCCCCAAACCAGCAACTCTTAGTCTGTAGGTTGCTTGTGGGGGGAGGGGGGGAGAATCAAGTGACTCTTTCCCAGGGATCACCTAGGACCACAGGAAAACACGGATATTTATATTACAGTTCATAGCAGTATCAAAATTACAGTTTTGAAGTAGCATCAAACTTAATTTGAAGGTTGGGGAATCACCGCTACATGAGGAGCTGTGTTGAAGGGCCCCGGCATTAGGAAGGTCAAGAGTCACTGCTGGAAAATGTGTATTTCATCATTGTTCATGCTATATAATCTTTACTATCTTGATATCATTTTTAATATACACTTCATTTTGTTGCAACCCTTTGGACATAGTTTTATTAGAAGAACATCTCAGGTTTCTGGGTGTCCAGACTATAAAAACAAGGCTTTATTCTTTGTAGTCTCCCAGTAACTAGAAGTACCTGAAAGCTTTTAGACAGTATGTATGCGCTGAGTGAGTGAGTGAGTCATCTACTTTTCTGCGGTTGTCTTCCCTAGAAAAGGAATACAAACAACCCACTGTCTTCCTAATAGGGAGGGAATTGATCCTTTTATGTTTCAGTTACAATAAAGGCAGATCCCGCTCTCTCACTCTGTCTCCCTCGTGTGTGTGTGTGTGTGTGTGTGTGTGTGTGTGTGTGGTGTGTGTGTGTATGTTCATGTGGTGTGTGTGTGTGTGTGCATGTGGTATGTATGTGAATGTATATGTTCATGTGGTGAGCGTGTGTGTCTGGTGTCTGAGTATGTATGTGCATGTGGTGTGTGTGTGGTGTGTGGCTGTGTTGTGTGGAGTGAGTGTGTGTGTTTCTCTTCAGAGTCAGGTTAGATTTACTAGAAGGCTGGTAAATTTTGCTTTAACGCTGTATTAAACTACATGAAGACATTATTGCTAGAGCATAATTTAAACATTAGACAAATTGCATTCTGCATGTGTTGAACTGATGTTTGCATGTGACTTTGTGATTCACGAAACTTTCTGGGACCTTCTGATTAATAAAAGTTCATACATCTGCGGGAAGATGAATCATGGATTTTCCTTCAACTTAATCTGCTAAGTAATGATTTGAAATCTTCATAAGGCCAACTCTGGCACCTGGCTTTCCAAGTGACCTGGATCATTCCTGAATTACCTCGGCGCGTACCTCTGTAAATGACTGTCAGAGTGGGTGGGTGTTCACGGGACTCAAGCAAAATGAAACACAGCTGTCGAGTTATTTATGTTCACTTTAAAATCAGAGAGCACAGAAGTCCTGTGATTCCACTCACAGGTTCCAGGCTCCACAAATAGACTTCAGCTGGTCCTTTACCAAGAGAGGATCCAGGCCACGTGTGCATGAGGCCAAACTGCAAGGTGTAACTTTACCCTTCGTAAAGGACTGCAAGCTGGCATGTGCCTCCCTTTGAGGAAGAGAAAATAATGTCCTAATGGGATTTCTTATTGCGCGTCCCACTTCCAGGGTTAGTGAGATCAGGTAACTGAGGAAGGTTTTCCCGTGGTGTTACTTGCGCTGAGCTGGGTGCCGGTGTGGGTGAGTGTGCTCACTCTGTGCTTCTGCTTTCACAAACAGCCAGGAGACTAAAGGGGGCCTGGCCAATTAGTCCTCTGCTTCCTGGCAAGGAATCAGAAGCTGAAGGAAATCAGCTTTAAAAGCTTTTTTGGCCCCTTGCATCATTGTTAAGCTAAACCTAACAAGGGTGTGGGGGTTGGGGAAGCACACTTTCGAAGGAAACTAGCCTGAAGCTACTTAGAATCATGCTATCTATAATTGCTATTTTAAAAAGTTCTCAATGCCCCTTTCTCTTAAGATCTGAAATAATCCTTAAAGCCAATAGAATTACAGCATTTATTTCCAGACAACATCTATTTTCTTAGCCTTTTCCAACCTCCGTCTTGCATCCCCCTGCGTGTTGGAAACCACTTCATTTCAATTTATAAAGAAGAAATTGCTATAAAACAAAAGCAGAGCAAGGTCTCATCGTATGCAGTCCCAATTCTCAGCAAAGACGAACTCCAGAAACTATGGCATTCAAAGATGGGTCAATGTGTTCTGTCCTTGAGTTAGCTGGCCTTTGAAAAATGGATTACCAAGCAGTACTTACTGAGTGGTAGGGTTTTGTTTGTAAAGGAATGATTATAAACCATGACATGTCGATTAATAAATTTTTCATTCTTTCAAACACGTAAACAAAACTTATTAGCATATGCTTACAGGGCTCCTGAAGGCGAGCCTCCTTCTGCGCTCACCTTCCTTCCCGTTCTCCGCCAGCTTGTCTTCATTGCGAAGACCTGATGACCAGACTCGGCCCAGGGGCTGAGGAAACGGCTCTTCTCACCACGAATTTTAAGCCTTCTATAAAGTCAGGAGGGACCGACAGTGTAACTATTGCCACTTAAATATAAACCCGAGGAAAAGGAAAGAGTGTTCTGGAAAAACATTTGGGCTTTGTAGTATTGGGTCATTTTGGGGGGCTCAGAAGACAAACACAGAACAGAACACTCCATCTCAATAGCGTTTACTTGTTTGCAGCTGTGTCCCCTACACAGCTGGAAACTTTATCAAAGGCGAGAATTGTGCTTTTTCCACTGGCTTTTTTTTTTCACCCCCCACAGCTTTGTTTGGTCCCTGGGACATGGCCAATTCATATCTGTCAAATTAATCCGTGAAGGTAACTCAAAGTACACAATGTGGCATTAATTGTTTGTATTGGCAAGGCCTTTGGGAGCCAGTAAGTGGGTATCCACCATGGGCTTGGTAACCACGGTGTTGGGCACTCTCCCCCTCTTCTTGCCCAGCTCATAGTTAAGGGAGCTTCCATTTAATATCCACATTTGGAGCATGCTGAGTGTAGGCCCAGTCCTATCCTCCGTTCCATCCGGAGACTATGGGCATCTTTGGAGTCAGGAAGTAACATCTGCTGCAGTGAGCTGATTACCAATGAGAAGAAGAAGGTAAAGGGCAGCAGTAGGTGGGGTCTGGCTTAGCTTCAAAGCAGGCATATGGCTTCTATCTTAATGAGAGAATTTCATATTCAGGAAAGACGCATCTGAAGAGCAAATTAACTAATTCAAGGCAGAGCACATAAACACCGGGCGGATCCCACCCATGGATGGCACCCAGTCTTGTAAGAAGCTCACAGCTGCGTGGAACCTCTTTCCGGGTCCCCACTGTGCCATTTTAGTTGGCACCTTGACTGTCTAACGGCTGGATTACCGCAGTGCGGCACATAATCTGCCTTTGCCACATGTCCCTTTGTCCCAAGCCTTGTTCCATAAACTGGAATCTTAACTTCGCCAGAGCACTATATTTATTTGCTTAAAAGCCTCCGAAGTTGTAGCTCTGTCCAGAACATTGAACTACTTCCACGATGATCTAACCTTACTCCACATTTTGACACACACCTCACAACAGAATCCAAGGCCTGACTGCTGGCCATGCAAGGGCTCCCAAGTCCTTTGTGCTTTGTCCTGTTTGCCTGTGTGTCCCAACAAAATGTTTTCCTTGCAGCCGACAACAGTGGTGGCACACACCTTTAATCCCAGCACTTGGGAGGCGGAGGTAGGCAGATCTCTGTGAGTCCAAGGCCAGCCTGGTCTATAAGACCTAGTTTCAGGACAGCTAGGGCTGTCACGCAGAGAAACTTGTGTCTTTAAAAAGAAAAAAAAGAAAAAAAACCAAGTGTTTCCCTTGCACAAATCTTGCCTCTCCATCTTGACTCAGTCTCTCCTATGTTCTGTAATGCCCCCCCCCCCGTCACCATTCTAACCCTCAACAACAGTTCCTTCTCTGAACAACTCTAGGCAACTAATGTGAAATTGGATCTTAAGTAACTCTGATCTAGATATAGTTCAGTAGGATAAAAGCATAGGTTTTTGTTTGTTTGTTTGTTTTACAAAACTCAGTGTCAGCGCGTTGACTGTCTACTGTGCAGATGTCTGGCATACAGAGAACAAAAACCCAGACTAATGGGATTTGACAAGTACAGCAGGGTCAGGCATTCCATCCGCGTCAGCGTATCCAGCCATGATAGGAGGGTCTGGGTCGCGTCTTATTGTATCTTGTTAGGCTATGGATATTCCTGACCAGTTTTTTTTCTTTCTTTCTTTCTCTCTCTCTTTTTTAAGGGAAATAGAGGAGAAGTTGATCTGGGGGAGAGAAAAGGTGGAGGAGAGATTGGGAGGAGTGAAGGGAGGGGAAACTGTCGTTGGGATAGAATGCATGAGAGAATAAAAATTAAAAATAGTTTTACTTAACTTGATATTTCACAGGTAAGAAAAAAGACATTGCTAAGGTAAGAATGACATATTCTGGTATTTAAATAATCTTGTCTAGTCTTTTAAATTATATTTATGTGTATGATTGTATTCCTGTTTGTCTGTATGTGCTGATACTGGAGGCCAGAAGAGGGCAATGGATTCCTTGGAATTTGAGTTACAATCGGTTATGAGCTGCCTGATATGTGTGTTGGGAACAGAATCAAGGTTTTCTACAAGACCAGTAAATGCTCTTACCCACTGAGCCACCTCTCCAGCCCTTAGTCTAGTCATTTTAATTAGAAAAATGTTGGTCAAGACTTACAAAATTGACTTCATGACCCACTGATGAGACAGCTATGTTAGAGCCACTAGGAACTGCTGACCTTCAACACCAGAGAACTGAGAGAGATACAGTAAACCCAGCCCCCAAGAACAGCTTGAGAGACCGACAGGGATGTTATTTGTGGAACAACTTCAAAGGCTTATTTTGACCCTCCATCCTTTGTTGTTTTGACTCTGCTGCTGTAGGATGGTCCGCTTAGAAACATGAGCGTAACCTAGAACCCAAGGATTTGCACTTCAGGGATTCCTGTGAAAAGAGTAGCGATGTTCACAGCCAACCCAAGTCCAGCCTTTGGCATCAGGCCCATGCATTTATGTTTCTGCATCATTTCCTTGTTTCCCCAGCCTTAGATGAGCAAAATGGAACTTCACTGGGTTAAAAGGTTTCACGAGAGTCAGGATTTGTATTCAATCGTGCAGATTCTGAAGCCTGCATCCTTCCTATGTCTTCACGATATTTCTGAACTTAGGAAGACGGACACTAATGTGAACATAAGCATGAACTTTGTCTAAACTTCTCCTGTATTAGTCAAACCCCTTGAATCTTAATTTTTCCATTTCTAAACCATGGAGCATCCCTCTGTATAAAAGGGCGATTGAGAAGATTATATGAGGTGATAACTTACATTAGTTATGAACTAAGTTCTGCTTTGTAAATGTAAGGAGCCATCGAAGACTTGGCTTCCCATGAAGGGCTGATGGTAAATGGAATACTTTTGTAAATTGTGTGGTATCCTGCCTGAAAAGTGATACACGCCCAGTGCATTTACCTTTCCTTTTCTTCTTTTTCTGTCATCTTCCTCCTTAGGATATTGGTATGAGACATCTACACATCTCATATCCAATAACCAATAAATAATAATAACCAATAAAGCATTGTAAGTAAACTCCAGACAGGCAAGGAACAAGACAAGCACCTTGTGGTACCTACCAGGAACCACCAGTCAGAGCTTATAAACCCAACCTTAAAAGATTTGTAGCCACTGGAATCCTATGTACAGATGGAAATACTTGGATTCAAGCTGCCAAGACAATTTCCCGGTTGATCTGTGCCTTTGGAAAACTGGCTTGAGCAACATTTATATCTCTCTAGCCGTAGGCGACCTTACCAGTATGCAATTCTTGGGAGCGAATCAGCAAACAGGAGAGTGGTTTGTTTATATTTTAATTAAAGGTCATCAGCAGAGGTCATTATCTCCTCCCAGTGGCCTTATGGTTCTCCAGATGCCTCAAGAATATACCAAAGAACACTGGGTTTATTATAGATTTCAAAACTAGACCTTGTCAGTTAGAAGTTAGAGGATCAAATGAATGAAATGTTGCTCTCTCTCACCCAGCATTTCTGCCAAATCAGAAGCAAAGTGGAAAAGCCGGCTCCTAATCTTCATGCCCAGTCAGCTGTGGAAAAGAGAGCAGAACAAAGCTCATAAGCTATAGCATCCTGACTCTGCCTACAGTTACAACCACAGCCCCTGGATCACCGTGTGGGGTTTGACCAGCCATCCTCTCTCAAGGAGGAGAAGGGAATCAGCTGAGAGCCAGAGAAGCCCCCAGCAATCCCTAGAGAGGAGAGGGGAAGAATACCAATCATCGTGGAAGGTGGGATGGAGAAAATTAGTCTTCCCTTTGCAACATCGACTTTGTCTCTTCTGTGTGAAGCAGAGATTTCTAATTAATTTTGGTGGTGGACATCTTGTGTCTTCTTGATCTTCCAGCACTTCCCCCTCCTTGATTCACCAAGTTTAGTCAGGAACCGTGAGCTCCTAGCGGGTGAGTTAAAAGCAAGCATTTGGATTGGCGTAATGACCCGTGCTTTCCCACACAGCTAGAGCTATTAAATGTTTATTTTCAAGTCATTATTTTATGTGTATGAGTGTTTGACTTGCATGCATGTCCGTGCACCATGTGCATCCCTGGGGCCAGTGGAGACCAGAGCAGCCCTGGATCCCCTGGGACTGGAATTACAGAAGGTTGCAAATGGCCATCTGGATGCTAGGAAATGTAAGGACAAGCGCGCTTAACCACAGAACCATCTCTCTAGTTCCCTAAAACTTTATTGCTGCAATTCATGTTGTAAGGAGAATTTTCTTGCAGCCTTGCATCTGATAACCAGGTTTAAGCTGCCTGCAGAGCCCAGAGTTTTGTGACAGTGACAATAAGCATATTATGGCAGACAGAACATATTTTGTTCATTAAATACCTAACTATCTTACGTCTTTTAGACAGTCTGGAGGATCAGGAATTGAAGACAATATAGTTTACTATTTTAAAAGCCAAGCAGAAAGAATAACCAAAAATGCCAAGAATAACAGTATGAGCTAGATGCACAAAGCTAAAACTCAGCCTGGAATCGAGTAAAAACTTGTAGTGGGGTTCATTGTATATTAAGTAACAGGGTGTTAACAGTTTGGGAGTCAAGTGGAGGGGTCTTCGGGAAAGACAGAGGTTTGAGATTTGGGGGGAAGAAATGGAATTCTAGCTGAGTCTTCCACAGGCATCTGTTGTTTACAGGGTAGCTAAGACATGCTAGACAGAGGAATTTTTCAAAGCAAGGATAGAGGGAACATTAGCGAGGGTGGAGGGGAAATGCCTTGTTATTAGACTGGGCAGTGAAAAAAACAGAAACCTCAGTAAAGGCCAGTAGTGGAGAATTTTCCAAGCCAGTCTAGGGTACTTGGATGGTTCTCTAAGGCTGTGGGTCCTTGTAATGTACTGTGAGCCAACTGCAGGAGATCATGTCTGCTTTGCATATATGAACCTTAGCTTTGGCTACCAAAGGACTACAGGGAGAGACAGAATCCCTGGGAGGTGGTCATCCTTATCCAGGCATGCTGGAGGTGGGATTGTGGCTGTGGGATCTGGAAGAGCACAGATGGCGCTGGTGATGCTGATTATTCATGATGTCACCCAGTAACAGCCATATCCCATGAACTTTAACAGAAATTCCCCTTGGTCATGCAACCTGTGAATCATTTCTTCTCTCGTGAATAAATATAGAATCACTAAAATAAATGCAAATAGTTTCAATACAATAGTCATATTTTGATAATATATTAATCAGTGAGAGGCTTAATAGTTTGAGAATCAGGTGGAAAGGTGATTGTACCTCTGTGTGTACAAATCAGCAGCAGCTCTGGTCAAAATGCAGATTCTGATCCAGAGGGTGAGGTCAGACCCAGGCTTTGGGGAGCTGCTGGTGGTCTAGGGACTAACAATGCACATTGAATTGTGAGGTGGTAGAGTGGTTTTTGTGCTCTGACCCGTGGAGTCTGGCCATGATCACAGGGGCTCCTACATCCATAATGAAAATGTTTTTCCTCCCAGGCAGTGTTCCATGAAATTCCCCAAAGTCACGGGCACTGCTGAGGGAGTAGGCTAGGAATTAGAAACGAAATCAGGAAAAGATAACCAGGACACTGTCCATGAGCTGAGCTAAGGAGGTTCCACTTAAGGTCCAGCATAGGCTAATGCTTAAAGGAAAATTACCCATAGTCAGACAGGAAGGACAGGATTGGAGAGAGGGCTCGGAGAGGGGAAGGGCTTGCTGCCAAGGCTGATGCTCTGAGGTCCATCCTGGGATCAATGCAATGGAAAGACAGAAGCGACTCCTGGAAGTCATCCATGATCTCCACACAAGCCATGCATGTGCCATGGCATGTCTCATGCCACTACACACATGTACACATACATAAATTAAAACGCAGTAAAAAATTAAAATAATAAAGATGTGGAGGAAAATAACGAAATGATGGCTTTCACCTTTTCTGTCTACTATTCGTGAAGGAACAAGGCTTCCTGAGAATATGTTATATAGTAGTCTCATACACTTGGTGATGTGTTCACGAGCAACAGAGAAGATAGCATGGGATTCTAGAGCTGTGCAGAACTATGCCTGAGTTATTCCACACAGCCCATGCTTTCTCTCCCTGTTAGAGTTGTGTGCTGTGTCCTAGTCTTAGGGGTTAACCTATGTCTTTGTTGGTGAAAGCTAGATAATGTCAGAAACTATTCAGTATTTGCTAATGGACTCTGTAAAGAAAGAGTGGCTAAAAGGTCAACACACATAAAACAATTGTATTTTTATATATGAATCAAATGAAAATTGGCACACTAAGATTAAGAAAGATATACCACATGTAATAGCTTCAAAAATTGAAAGCATTAGGTTTATAGGAAGATGATGGCCATTTCCATCATCTCTGTATCTAGATTACACAGCAGCAGGAAGAAGATGAATCCTCTCACACACAAGCAGGGATAACTTGGACATTCCTCTCAAATTTACTCTTAGTTAAATTAGTAAACACATGAATATTTAGGGTTATTAGCTCCTGCAAAGGCTGATACCTTTTATCATTATGAAACTGAATGTGTAGCTCTGGCAATATTCTATGTCTTGAAGTCAAAGAACGATTTTTAGGCCAATAGAATAATTGGTTGATAAAAGCAGAGCCCTCAAAATCCAATTTCATTCCTAAAGCCCATTTTCTGAACACTGCTTTCAATATCAAAAATCACTTTTGGTAGTTAATTATTATATATAAACCACAATATCCACCTCTACTTTCCGAAAGGCTCACGTCCATCCCATAATGTAAAGTCCATTTAGCCCATCTCCAAGAGTTTTAGGATCCTTCATGTTTAGAAGTCCCCAGTCAAGTATCTTCTGAGATTCAAGACAAATTCTTATCTGTGAGTTGCTGTACAACATAAAAAGATGATGTTTTCAACCCACAATGATGCAGAATAAACATTGCCATTCGTACAGAGAAAAATAGGGGCGCAGAAGGAAGAACTGAACCAAAGCAAGAACAAAAACCTTGGAGATGGGGGGAAGATTGAATTATGTGAACCTACAGCTGACTTTCAGGTCAGGTGGTCCAGTGATATGAGCTCCAAGGGACTTCTGCACTCCTGGGTCCTTGTTCTTTGTATCCCACATGGAATCTCTCTGGGGATGGATTTACACTGCCTCCAACTTCCCTCCACAAATGTTCCACATTCATGATGTTGCTTACTTCCTGGAGTTTCCACGGAAGCTTTGACATCACCCTTCACAGCTGTAGGCATCACCTTTGCAGCAGGTGCCTGCAGGGATCCTGATCTTGCAACACATTATCTAGCCCCACAAATCAGACACAGGCTTTACTTTTAAATGCAAGCGGGGGCCCCTTAATCCCATAACTCTTACATAGTGTAGGAGGTCCTTCTGTTTATGTATTGCTTTCATTGGCTAATCAATAAAGAAACTGCTTGGCCTGATAGGGCAGAACTTAGGTAGGTGGAGAAGACAGAACTGAATTCTGGTAAAGAAAGCAGAGTGAGAAAGCCGCCATGGAGACTCCAGGTCAGACATACTAAATCTTTCCCAGTAAGCCACCACCTCGTGGTGAACACAGATTAGTATAAATAGGTTAAATCAAGATGTGAGGGTTAGCCAATAGGAGGCTAGAGCTAATGGCCAAGCAGTGTTTTAATTAATAGTTTCTGTGTGATTGTTTTGGGTGTAAGATAGCCAGGTGGCTGGGAAAAACAAGCATCTACACTTACGCAGTACAGCCTGCAAAACCAGCGCTGCCCAGGTCACATAAGTGTTTTCTGTCAGCCTGTGCAGCCCCCTAGGACAACCGAGGCAGTGGCCTCTGAAGGTACGTATGGCTGAACAGGAGGCAGGATTCCTAAGGGGTCTTATGTGAACAACAGCTCTGGGCTACTCCATTGGGAAAAGGCTTTCCAGTGTTTCAAAACCTTTATATCCTTGAGTCTGCAAGGGTAGGGTAGTCAATTCCAAAGGTGCTCTCATTTCCAAATGAAAAGCGATTCTTTTAAGTGGACCCATCCTCTTTATTAGCCTTGCTTTCCTTGGCCCCAACTTAACATGTGCTTCTTTGCTGGAAAAAGTTCAAGTTTTTAAAATGTTTCTGCTCCCTTTTTATTTATTTATTTTGTCATTGTCCTGGTGAAAACAGTTAGCAATTGTCATCTAGCCTGTAGCTACCATGCTAGCTAGACTTTCATCTAAATTCACCCTCACACAAAGTCTCAGGACATGAACAAAATGCTAATACATTCCTTGCCAGAATATTATATACACGTGTTCTAAGTTGGATTCCCACTAGTCCTTGTTCCATCTGAATGCCATGATCACAGACTTTCATGTCCACATCCCCACTGGCTCCTTTTCAGATCGCAGTGAAACTACCCATTAAGTTCTGCCTGCATGCTAAGACTTCTGTAGCCCACACCATCAACCTTTCCAAATTCTTCTCACAAAGCACTTGGAAGGCTTCTGAGCCATATCATCTTTGGTGTGACAGTCATTACCCCTCCTCCATATTACCAATATTATGGGGTGGTCACTTCCACCAATGTGACAAATACATGAGAAAAATAAACCTAAAAGAGAAAAATATTTATTTTGACTAATTATTTCAAAGGTTCAGGTTGTTGTTGGCTGGTTCATTGATAAGGGATCGAGGCAGAGTCAGACATTACGTTTGGGAGCAAACATTGAAGAAAAACTGCTAATCTAATGGTGGATAGGAAGAATTCATGATTAGATACAGTTCAGGCTTAACGATACTGGCAAATGATTATGTTTCTAAAACAGAAGATGGAACTAGGATTGGGTTATTGCTGTAACAGGCTGAACCATGCTGTTTGTTGGAGGAATGTGGGAGACTTGGGGCTTTGGACTAAAAACTATTTGGATGCTTTGAGCAGAGCTTAATAGGGAATCCTAGCAGGAGTATGGAAGAAAATGTTGAGGGTAGTGTGGACTGTGGGGCCCAGCTCAAGGAGTTTCCAAAGGGAGGAATATTAGTAAGTGGCCCAGATATCATTTCTGTGATATTTTGGCAAAGAATGTTTATTATTGTTGTCCTAATCCTAAACATTTGCCTGAGTTTTGGATTGATGGCATTGGCAGTGGAGATTTCAAGACAGTTTAATATCGACTCTGTCCTGTGGTTATTAGTATTCACCCTTAGGCCGATCTATAATGAAAAGGAGAAAGCTGGACAAAGAGAATACAAATTGCATAGTTTGAGAAGAAAATGAGCACCAGGAAATGTATTAGAGCTAAGTACAGTGTTCAGGAGATGAAGCTCAAAAAAAAAAAAAAAAAAAAAAGCCTTCTGCTAAATGGAATAAAGAAAGAGGTAACCTCAGGGCACGGTCCCACTCATTTAAGCTTCCAACTTGTGAAAATGAGTTAAAGGAAAGTTTAAGCAGTGAAGAAAACCATCAACCACAGAAAGCTGCTGCAACTATAATTAAAGAGGGGCCAAGTTCTAATAGAACTTGCCAGTTTCCAGTATGTTTCTGGTTTTTGAGTCAAGGGTATATAAAAGGATTGCAGAAACCCCAAAGAAGTCAGGTAAAAAGTATACACAGAGAGGGCCCTAGGAAGGGGAAATAATTAAGATCTCCTGGGTAAACCAGGAAGAGGAGTAGAGGGGAAGGAATGGGGGAAGGAAGCATGAGGGTTTGAGATGACCGATTTGGGGAAAGGAAGAGAGGGGAAGCAATAGAAGAGATATCTTGATAGAGAGAGTCATTATGGGGTTAGGGAGAAACAAAGTGATAGGGAAACCCCCAGGAATCCACAAGGATGACCCCAGCTGAGACTCCTAGCAATAGTGTAGAGGGTGCCTGAACTGGTCTTCCTCTATAATTAGATTAGTGACTACCCTAATTGTCATCATAGAACCTACATCCAGTAACTTATGGAAACAGAGTTGAAAAGAGGGAGGAAGGATCATATGAGTAAGGGGGGTGAAGATCCTGAGTGGGAAAACCACAGAGACAGTAGACCTAAGCTAGTGGGAGCTCACTGACTCTGGGCTGACAGCCAGGGATCAGCCTGGGACTGAACTAAGCCCTTTGAATGTGGGTGACAAATATCTGGCTTGATCTGTTGGTGAACCCTGGCAGTGGGACCAGGACATATGCTGGATGTATGAACTGGCTTTTTAGAGCCCATTTTCTATGATGGGTACCTTGCTCAGCTTTGATACAGAGGGGCTTCGTCCTGCCTCAACATGGTATACCAGATTTTGTTGAATCCCCAAAAGAGACATTCCCCCCTTTGAGGAGTGGATGGGGGTGGGATGAAGGAAGGTAGGGAAGAGAAGGGGGAAGGAGGGAGAATTGGGACTGGTAAGTAAAATGAAAAATTAATTTAAAAAAGAAAAGGGTTATAGAATCTCCCTCCATGCCTAAAGAAAGCCATGGGGGCCAGGCATGTGTCAGGACTGTTCCAGAATGAACAGCCACCCACAGAAGTCATTGTATGAACCTGTGAAGGTGAAGCCTGGATTGTATTGGAGAACCCAAGATGTTGGAGATGCCAGAGAGGAGACATGAAAGCTGAAGACCAGGCACATAACAAGTCCAAGAGAGAAGTACATAGCAATCCATTAACCTAGAAGGAATCGGAGCTCTGATGAACACTTTGACACCAGACATGGAGTTGCAGAATTGGATTTTCTCTGCTTGTTTTCAGTCTTTGTCTGGTCCAGTATTTCCTCACTGTTGCCTTTCCTCCCCTTTGGGATGGTAATGTATATTCTGTGTCACTATATGTTGGAAGTTTGTGATCTGCTTTTCTAGTTTGATTTTATAGAAGGATACCATTAAGAGACTGTATGGGTCTCAGAGACTAAACAGTGTAACAGTAACAATAAAAACACAGAGACAGTTATTGGGGTTCAAGTTAAAAATCAGAAAGCAAAGCAGCCAAGCCACTAGAGAGATCTTCCCTCCACCAAGGCTCAGACAAACAAAGGGATGATCCTGCAATGCTCTCCACCAACCTCATACTCCACACTCTGCTGAGTTCCTGTCTCTTCCCCTTTATATTCTTCAAACTTCTCAGCTTTATAGCTCCTGTCTTCACCTCCCTAGTGCTGGGAATAAAGGCATGTGATCCCAAATACTGGGGTCACCTTTGTGTGAGTTCTGTTTCTCTTTTAGACAGATTCAATCTTGTATAGTCCAGAGTGGCCTTGAACTCACAGAGATCCATCTGCTTCTGCCTCCGGATTTAATCCAATCCTGGGATTAAAGATGTGTGCCACCATTCCCTGCTTTATGTGGCTGACTAGTATGATTGCTTTGCCCTCTGATCTTCAAGCAAGCTTTATTATTAAAACAGAAATAATATACCACTATAAAACAGTATTAAGACTGTGATAGACTATGGGATTTTTGAAAGTAGACAATGCATTTTCTGAATTATGATATTGCTACCAATCTAAAGGAGCCAGGGAGTGGAATGCGGTGGCTTAAATAAGAATGGTTCCATAGAATCATAGATCTGAATGCTCAGTCTCCAGAAAGTAGAACTCTTTGATAGGATTAGAAGGATTAAGAGGTGTGGCCTTGTTAGAGGAAGTGTCACTGGGGGTGGGTGGGCTTTAAGGTTTCAAAAATCCTCTCCCTTCCTCTCTCTCTCTCTCTCTCTCTCTCTCTCTCTCTCTCTCTCTCTCTGTCTCTCTGTCTCTCTGTCTCTCTCTCTCTCTCTCTCTTCAGATTAAGATGTAGCTCTCAGCTACTTCTCCAGCACCAAGCCTGCCTACTGCCATACTCCCCACCATGATGATTATGGACCAAGCCTCTGCAACTGTAAACAAGTTTCCCATTAAATGCTTTCTTCCATGAGAGTTGTCTTGGTCATGATGTCTCTTCACAGCAACAGAAGAATGACTAAGACAATGCCTTTCCAGTTAATGTACTTCTTCCAATGAGCTCCTTCCTTTCCCCACTTCCTGAAAGCTTATTAAAATATTATATCAGTCAATGGATTAATATGTTGATGATGGCAGAATCCTTAGAATCTAATCACTTTCCCACAGCCCCACCTAAGAACACTGCTTGCAGTAAAGACTAGGCAACTTTTGTGATCCTTTGGAAGATACTTCATACCCAAACCAAACCATAACAGATTATTAACATGACTGCTTCAAATATCTTTTACTTAACATGTACATGACATATCAAGTCCCATCATTTAACTGTCAATCTGTGTACTGATATTTAAAATTCCTTCCCTGTATCCAGTGTTTAGTTGTGTATTAGTTATCATTATTTTCCTGGTCTGACAATCTGGGAGAGTTGAGTTCATAAATTAGAGGGTAGCTTATTCACATTTGATCACATTATTGGTATAACTGTATTTAAGTCTATCATCTATTTGACTTTTTCTTTGGCCCCTTTACACTTTTGTCTCTTCTTTCCTGTTATATATTTAGCAATAAACTAATTTTTAGTGTTGCAGCTGGATTTGTATTTATAATTCTCCATACTGCTTTTTAGAAATTAGCACATGTGCTTAGACTATCCTAGTCTACAATCAATTCATGTTATACTCATGGATAAAATACAGTTTCATTTATATGCTGACCTTTTCTTGTGCTGTTGTTGCTAAATACTTCAAGAATACATACATTACAATTGTCTAAAGTGAATTATTTTTATTATCAATTCACTTACATATCTTTTCAAAGACAGTATTTTATAACTTTACCCATATGGCTGTGACCTGTATAATGATGTTTTGATTAATAACAGACCTCAAGTGTGCACTGATCCTAGAAGATTACAATGGACATGCAAAATTTGTATCAACTGTATCAACCATAACATTGTAGTGAAATGCATGACTCATGAGCTTATGATGGTGTTAGATTGCAAACACACTCATTGAGCTCTTAATTATATAAAAGTATAGTGTACACTATTATGTATGGTTCATACTTGATAATAATAATGAATGACTTTATTACTCATTGAAATACTAACTACACCCTTTGCTGCTATTTTAGAGAGTATATTTTAGAGAGTTTGCTTACATACTTTTACAGTTGATTGTAAATGTAGGTTCTTTAGAAGATCTTTAATATCAAAGCCCTGATCCATTATAACAACACAGTTCTAGCTGTACTCTTTCCACTAAAGCAGGGTGTGAAGCTGGAGAAGGTGAGTTCAATGGCCCTGACCCTGTAGGCCTAGGATACTGTGTGTTTGTGTATTATTTTGCTTTTAAACACAAAGAAAGTTTAGCCCAGAAAAGAGTTTATGGCCATACTACCCTGAATGTATTTGATCTTTTAAGACTGGGAAAATAATATTTAAAACACAAAATAATCTTATCTAACAAGGATAAAAAGAAAAAATATTTTTGAACTGTTAAATGTGTTTTTAAGATAAATGTTATTACAACAGGATCAAAAACTTGGAAAAGAAGAGGAGGTTCATAGTTTAAAAAGTTATTATAAGCTTTAGTTAGTAAATTTATTACTGAAGAAAGAAAAATATTTGTGTGCACACATTGTAGCTAAGGGCACAGTGTTCATAACGTCCCCAGTGCGTTAGACTCCTATCGGAGGGTTCACATCCACTTCCCAGAGTCAGCCACTCACTGACTCACCTAGAAAAATTTCCTGAACACATTTATGGTAAGTGCCCTAAGAAGACATGCCACTTTTAATCTTTTATTTATGTATTACCATGTTTTTTCTATGCTTAGCTATGGTTAAATGTATCAATATGTACCCGTGTTGCAATTACTTATTAAATTTAATATTGTACTAGGCTCTAAAGTTTGTAGCCTGGACTGAATAGACTATTCCATGTGGGCTGTGATGCAGTAGATGTTATGGTTGGGCTAGTATAAGAAAAGCTGCAATGTTTTCCGTGGTCTAACTGCGCAGAGAACGGTTTCTCAGAACACATCCTGTCATTACAGGAGATAGGACCTCATGTGTGACCTCTGCTGCTCCCCCTGCCCTCCTGGAGATCTGACTTTCTAGCCTATGTTTTCCTTCTTGGAGGAATTTTTAGTATTTAGCTGGCAGAAAGCTTTTAAAAGCCAGACATTTCGGATCCTTGCTATAATTTACATCATGTTCTGGTAGTACTAATATTCTTGCACTGATCTGAGGTGACTTTCAGTTTCACTTGATAATAAATTTCCAGAATATATTGTTATCTCTAAGTTGCTGGGGCCCAGATTCCCCATAGACACAATTTGATGGAGAAGTTCATCGTGGTTCATGGTGTTCAGAGATTTCAGCCGCACAGCAATGGAGAAGGCAAGACAGGGTGGCCCCGTCCTTGGCAGAGGAAGCGGTCTCCTCCCAGCACAGTGAACCAGGATGCAGACCCTGGGCTTATTCAAAAGTCCGTCATTCCTAAGGACCCTCATGCAGCCAGGCTCCAGTTTTCCATCCTGCTCTTTCCCTGGGCTGGAGCAGAAGCATTTAAAATATGAGCCAATGGGGACATTTCAAAACATAGCAAAATTAGTTTGGGTTTGATTTTAACATCATTCGGTTGGGTTCTGGCTTCCACTTCCTTTGAGGTTATGACTCTATTGTCCCTTGTGCTCAGGTATCTGCTTTTCTCTTCCTCAAATTCTTTTCATTCTTGGTTGGCTACTGGTCATTTTTCTGGTGATGTGCTCAGTTGCAGCCATTTTCAGTTTTATCCTTGGGGCTTACTGAGCATCCTTGATCTAGGGGCTGTGCGGTTTATTTTTTTATTTTTTTTAAAAATATTGAGCAATTATTAAAAATTCTATTCTTTCCTCTGTGAAAAATCAATTTGCATGTATGTAAGGCTGCTTAATGTTGACCCACTTGTTACTTTGACTACTCATTTCTACCCATATCTGTTCCCTCTGTATTTCAATTTGAATAATCTGCCTTCAAGTTCATTAATTTTTTATTCAGTTGAAATGTGTTTTTAAGCCCATCTGGTAACTTTCTAAAAGTTTCAGACAGTGTGTTTCTCTGCTGCAGGTTTCATTGGTTTCATTTCAGTCTTATGTCTCCCCTAAACTTGTGCATGTTCATGTGTTAACATGTGTGTCACACACACTCACTCACACACACACACACTTTCCTTTAGCAGCTTTAACTTAAATATGATAAACATTATAAAATCCTAAACCATACTATCTCTAATAAGTTTTTCTTCCTACTTTGCATCTTTCCATTTTTGTATGTCTAGCCGTTTTTAATTGTAAACTGGATGTTGTATCCACATTGCAGAGAATGTAAAGATTATAACCTGTTTTCGTGACACTCTTCCAGAGTGTCACATTTTTTTCCAGCAAACAATCAAGTGACTGAGAAATTACTATCAACTTTTATAACTTTGACTTCATGCTAACCTGGATCAATTTTCATTTTCTCAGTTTCCAGGTAAACTAATTTTTACAAGCCCTTTATTCTTGAGGACTCTTTGCCATTTTGTTAGGAATTCTAAAGTCTCTTATCAATGACTCAGACTTCTAATTCTAACTCTCCTCAGCCTTTCAGCCTCCTAAAGGCCTCTCTTAGTTAGGGTTTCTATTGCTGTGAAGAGATACCATGACCACAGCAACTCTTATAAGGAAAATATTTTATTGTGGTGGCTCCCTTACAGTTCAGAGGTTTAGTTCATTATCGTTATGGTGGAAAGCAAGGCAGCATGAAGCAGGCATAGTGATAGAAAAGGAGCTGAGAGCTTACAATTTGACTCAGAGGCAACAGGAAGTGGTCTGAGACATTGGGTGGAGCTTGAGCATGTATGAGACCTCCAAGTCTACCCCATTAGAGATACACTTCATCCAAGAAGGCCATACCTACTCCCACAAGGCCACACCTTCCATTAGTGCTACTCCCTTTGGGGACCATTTCTTTCAAAGTACCACAAGGCCATTTCCCCTATAGGATCTTAGGAATCTTATTCATGCATCTACTGTTCACAAATGAATTAAGCAACTTCACCTTTTTGAAAGAAAAATTATGGGGGTCTTATCTATATAAAGAATGGTTGCTTTAAAAAGAACACATGCCTTCCTGTGGTCTCTTTCATGGTCATAGAGGAAGTGTAAGGCTCGGTTAGGGCTGGGAAGTTCATGCTGCTGCTTTTGGCTGTTCTATGACTGGGGCATCATCTGAGAAAAGACTGATCTGGTCTAGGACTTAGGCTGAGGTAGAATGGAACTGTACTAGAAGAGACGACAGAGTTGATAGTTCACGAGCTCTGACCTAGGTCCCTTACCAGTATACAGGTATGTCATCCTTCTCAAATCTTGTTTTCCCTGACCTGAAAAATACAGAGACTATTTTACAAGGTCCTTTAGAGAGTGGAATTGAAGAATGAATGTGAAAGCACTTTGAAAATTATTCAGTATACATTTTTGTGACATCTTCCCCACACAAAAATATACTTTGTAGGCTGGTAGGGGACAATCAGGTTGACCTTTTATGGCGATGACTTGACGGTATTGGTGTGGGAGGTCCTTCTGTCTATGTGTTGCTTTTATTGGTTAATGAATAAAGAAACTGCTTTAGACCTATAGTAGGGCAGAACTTACTTGGGGAAGATGGAACTGAATGCTGAGAGGAAGAAGGGTGGAGTCAGAGAGATGCCATGGAGCCACCGCCAGAGTCAGACATGCTGAAACTTTGCCGGTAAGCCACTGCCATGTGGTAATACACAGATTAATAGAGATCAATTAAATGAAAATGTAAGAGCTAGCCAATAAGAACTTAGAGCTAATAGACCAAGCAGTGTTTTAAATAATATAGTTTCTGTATGATTATTTTGAGTCTAAGCTAGCTAGGTTCCTGGGAATCAAACAAACACCTCCTTCCAACAGGGTATGATGGGTTTATGCTGTGATTGCTCTGACTATATCCCAGAAGTTCAGACACTTGAAGTGTGATCCCAGTGTAACAGTATGAGAGGTAGTAGACTTTAAGAGGTTGGGCCCATGGAATGACACCATTTTTGGAGGTACTCAGGTGCTTATGGGAGCAGGTTAGTAGAATGGGGAGTTTTGAAGCAATGCCACCCTGATGTTCTTATCATTTTCTGCAAGCAGCAATGTCCTTTTCTGCTTCTTTACAGTATTGTGATATAGCCCCAGGGACCCCTCAGCAGACCTTATAACTATGTTTGGATTTTCCAGTCTCCATAATCATACGTCAAATAAAACTGACATGTTTTTGTAAAGTTCTCAGATTCGGGTGTTTTGTAACTGAAACAAAAAATTAATTAAGCACCCATGTTGGACAAGCAAGGTTATCAGCACCTTGACGAATGACACTAGTTGATTTGGATAACAGACTTCCGATTAGGTTGGTTTGTACCATTTCTGTAATGATGGGTTCAGTTTTCCCCAAGAGTTATGCGCACTCTCTTATATCTAGCTCACTTGCTCTGCCTTTGCTGTCGGACCTTCTGCTGACTTGAGCAGAAACACAACCACTGTTCTGGTCTGGAGCCTGTCAGCTATTTCCAGCACATTGCTGCTTCTTGTGGAATTGTCACAGAAAATCCATGACTAAGTTCCCCGTGGTCACCAAACTCTCCCAGTGAAAAACACGACGTGTACCCACACACAGCATGGGTCTGTGGAAGAGTCTATCAGCCCATGGCTGCTTAAATGCTGGTCTGGCTCTTGGAAGTCTTTTCTAAAATACTGTTTAAAATAAACTCTGCTCATCCCCCTCCCCTGTGTGTTGACTGTGGTCAAGGTTTCTGTCTTTTGTATTGAATTGTATCTGTTGGATAGAAAACCAAATTGGGGGTGGGGGTGGGGAAATTGCCTGCTGCACATTTTAGTTAATGCAGTGACCAATAGAACCAGTCAGCTTGGACCTTTTCTGTTTCCAAGGTAAAATAAAGCATTATCTGTCAAGATTTACATATGCTTTAGTTCTTGCCTTTAATATATATATATACATACATACATACATATGTGTGTATACATATGTATGTATATATACTTTGTTTTTCTTTTTAAAAAAATTAGAGAGTTTTAACTTCTTTCCTCCCCATCCTCAGCTGACTTCTCCCCGTACTGTTGGTCTAAGAGAGATGACCCTAAGAAAAGGACCCCATTCTTCCAAGACTTAGGGGCACTGAACATAATCCTGTCAAGTAGAAAGCAGGTAGCAGGGATACACTTGGTTGTGTTAGAACGGCTTTACAGACAAGTACTTGTCCATTCTAAGAACGCATGAGCTGTCAAAGTGGGCAAAACGCAATCTGTATACTGTTTAAATGTTGATTGCTGCAGAGTTCTCTGAAACTAATGGCTCTACTTCCAGATCATCCCACCTCTTAGATGTGTGACCTCAGGAAAGTCCCAAAGGGTCCCAAGCCCTGTTTTTTTAACCTGTTTATTAAACAATGGGGTTCATCTCAGTCATGCTTTAGAGTCAGTCTTACGTGATTTCTCTTCTGTGAAATGTGAGTCCATCAGAAATATCTGACCCTAGCCTGTCCAATTGAGCTGCAAAGACAACATTATTTAGATAACCAAGGAAAGGGAAGTGCCTACTCTTTGTGAGGTTGCCAAGACAAACTGAAATTTGCCGTTGAGGGATGGGGTATATATATATATATATATCTTGATTGATATTTTAAAATATTAGCATAGATTTTCATTTCAAGTACACAATAACTCTACATAAGAGCAGTGCAAATTCTAGCAGCGATGTCAATAGGAAGTGGGGAATGGGAAATCTAGCAATTATAGGACAGTCACGATATAAATGGTAACGCACTTTTCCATGCTGCTTGTGAGAAATTAGCATGCGGCTAAGACAATTGTGTTTTCTCACTTTGAAATGGGAAAGCTTGCTTTGCTTGCTTGTTCGCTGGTTGGTTTGCTTTGAGGTGCTCGGGGAACCGCTCTCCAGGCCTTGTGTTCACTGGGCAAGTGGTCTAGCACTGAGTCGGGCCCCAGTCCTCTGCATCTAGCTCTTACTTCTCAGATGAGCATGATTCCAATAGAAGTTAATACTCACTTCCCTCCACAGCCCCAGCAATAACCTTTTATTGCAGTTACTACATCATCTTAATGAATGCAAATTTGAAGCCATGCCCAAAGCTTTTATAGGTAGCGTTTTGTGGTCACTGAGTTCTAAATATTTTATAAGTTCCATTATCACTTATTCTCTGATTCATAAATATTAATAAGATTATTTTTAGGCTCTGAACATAAGGAGTTTTCCTGGCCCTTTGGTTGTTGTCAGTGTCTGATATTGTATTGTGGAAGAAGAAGGAAGTTTGTGTTATCTGTTCTTTGCTATTCAGATTACTGCTTTAGTTTGCTATGTGGTCAGTGTCTACTTGAAAAGAATGAATTCTTTATTTATATAATATGGGCTTGTCTTCCATATAGATTTGCTTTAAACTGAATTGTGTTACTCAAAATATCTACTTTTTATGTATTGCCACTTGATCTGTTTCTAAATGGAGGATACAAAACTACCTTCCATTTAGTTCACTGGGTCCCATTCACTGACCACATCAGGAGCCTGATCTGTTAAAGCCATTTGGGTTTCGTGTTGCCAGTGCCTCTGACAACTGCCCTTCATCATTCTGCCATGGTTTCTCTTCACTTCTCCGGGCTTTCTCCACCTCTAAACTTCACCATGTTACTTTTTCTCCCATAGCAGCAGGCAGATGGGTTTATTGTCTACACCTGAAAATCTCTACTTTGAGTAAGTTAACCTGCTCACACTTACTAAGACCCCTGATACATAGTTTCAATCTCTGTTCAGTGCCTTTTCTTATCTCATTTTTTTTCTACTTCTGCTCCTTATTAGGTGATACAGTATTCTTTAGTCCTTTCTTTTCCACATGTTTTCCCCTCACTTCTAAGCTTTGAAATACATTCCTGCTTATAGTCCAGAGTGAAGCAGGTGTCTTTCTTCATCCTAAGTGCCATAATTTGTACTTTCTAGTTTCCATTTTACCCACTTTCTATGGCCATGCTATTGTCTTCTAGCATTTCAATTTTACATTTGGAAATCCCTTAGTTATAATTTTTAAAAACATACTTCTTAGATTAACAAACGTGTTTAAAAATTTTTGACTCATGGTTCTCTATTGATCTCCATTTCTTTGGGATTAAAACTCTGATTTCCTAAAGCATATCTGTGTTCCATCGCTGTGAAACTCTGAGCAAGAAAACTTATAGATGAAAACATTAGATTGGGAGCTGGCATAGAGATCCATGGTAGAGCATTGAAGCAGGCAGACAAGCATAGGGCTAGAGCAGTATCTGCGAGATTACATCCCTATGCACAAACATGAAGCAAAGAGAACTATCAGGAAATGATGCAGGCTTTTAAACCCAAAACCAACCTCCCCTGACGCATCTTCTCTAAGAAGACCATAATTCCTATCCTTCCCAAATAGCTCCCACAACTGTAGTACAAATAATCAAATATATTAGTCTATGAGGGCCATTTTCATTCAAATCACCACAATCTTTAATAAATTCTTTTGGTAAGGACCCAAACTTGATGATGAACTGTTTTGATCTTTATTTCTCTGAAAATGCCTTTCGTTCACATTTAAATAATCAAGAACAGTATATTATTCTATAGTTTTAAAGATATCATTAATTCAGGCATCATGTTGCTATAGTGAGACTACTGTATATTTAATTTGGCATTTCCTATCTCAATAACTGTATATTATTGTATCCATGGTTATACTCCTTTACTCAGCATATCCCTCTAGCAGTATTTTTTTTTTAAAGAGCGAGTTTGACAGACTCCCACGAGAATCTGATAGCAGAAGTCAACTCCACAGTCCAGGCATATGAGATGAGAAGAACCAGAAAACCCTTGAAGTCTACCTGCAAATATAATTAAGAATCTTCGCCTAAAACAGTAAAAGTCAATTTAATCAATGAATGAGTTGAAATCTGGATAGGTGAGGCAGTAGATCCATAGGCATGATAGCAAAGTCACCTGACCTCCTGCCTGGCATTCCTCAACATGACTGAGGAGGACCCTTTCTTAATCTACTAACGTAAGTGTAACTCACATAGGAAAAATTGCTATTTACTTCTTAGAGATATGCTCCTATTTAAAGGGACTGCTTGCTTGTTAGAAACAGTTTCATCAAGAAGCCAAAAAAGCTAATCATTGTTTGTCTTTCAAGAATTCTAAATATGTTCTCTTTTTCCTTCCTCCCTCCCTCCCTCCCTCCCTCCCTCCCTCCCTCTTTCTCTTTCTTCTTCTCCCCCTACTGCTCCTGGCTATCTTAGAAAGCTCAAGCCATGAAGGAATCTGTGTGATTTTTCTATTGTCTGATTTACCTCCCCACCCATCACTTTCCTTCATCCGTCATCATCCTCCCTGACCCACTTTCCTAATGAAAGACTCATCCCCTAATACTATCACTTTGAATATTAGCATTTTTTTTCATGTTATTTAGTTATTTAGTGTATGGGGTGAGGGTGCTCACGCCATGATGCTTGTGTGGAAGTCAGAGGACAACTTGTGGGTGTTGATGATCTCCTTCTACCATGCATGGTCTGCAGACTGAACTCGGGGCGTCCTACTTCCTAGCAAATCCTTTTTACCATTTGAGCCATCTCACCAGCCTGAACGTTAGAATTTTGGTGTATGCAATTTAGAGAACAGAGCATTTAGTTTATGATACCTTAACCTCAGAAGTACTCATCATCAATGTTAGGTATTTGTAACACTCTAGCAAGGCAGCCATGTATTGAGAAAAGAGGCAAGCCCAAGCCTCCAGAGTGGTCCTTCAGACCTAGGTGGTACTTCGGCATGCTCCATGTAGACAGACGGGAAACCAGAGAGTGGGGCTGGGTGGTTTTCCAGTAGGCAAGTTGTGTGCAGAATACCTCAGATGCGATCCAAATTCACCAGGCTACCTTCTCATACGATCTTTTTTTTTTCCACTGGGCCTTAGTTTTAGAGTCTTTTCCTTTAGAACAATGGCTCCTGCTTTTCTTATCCTTCAATGCCCTCTAAATTTAGTGTGCATCAGGCACCATGCTTCAAACTTTCATCCCCTTTTTTTTCCTAGCACTGACAGGAGTACAAATTTGTGCAACCTTTCATGAAAAGCGTTTGACAATATCTAATAAAGTGGACACACACACCACTCTTAGGCATAGACATATATTCACCAAGAAACACAAATATCATCATCCATAATATTGCTAAAGCAGACAATATTTAAAAACCTCTCAATAGTAAAATGATAAGCAATATGTACTTGGCTCATACAATGGGATATCATATTATCAGTGATAGTGAGCAAATTGCAGTAGGATGAAATTTACAAACATGATCAAAGACAGCAGAGGCACAAAAAGCCATACACACTATGATGCTTTCAGACTCAGTACAACAGAGGCCAAGTTAGTCTCTGGATAGAAATGAAGATTGTATCTCTCTTTAGATAGAGTAGAAGTTGGAGGGGAGACAAGGGAATATTTCGAGGTTCTGATAATATTCTATTTCTTACTCCACTTATTGCCTGAGGGAGTTCAGTTTGTGAACTGTCCAATTACATGCTTATTTCTCTGTATGTACATTATATAGATAACAGAGTAAAAATTTATCTCTGCCATAAGTTAATCTAAATATAACCACCTAAGGACTTACATATGCCATACAAATGTTCATAGATTTAAAGATTGTAATACATTGCCTTAAAAAAATTATCAAAGTAAGTCACTGCTCTTATCTCCCAGCTGGGGCCAGAGCTGGGTCTTTAACTCCTTCATTTCATGGGATATTATGTTAATGCCCTCCACCAAACTATGCCAAGATCAGTAAAGAAATTATGTAAATACAGTAGCCAGCCCTGATGAAGCAGCAATTATATATCTTAGCAGCTGTGTGCTTCTGTTCATGTTAGATAATTAGCTAGAAAATTGTTTGTATAATTATTTTATGGAGCATTTGGTGACTTAACCATTTACCTCTGAAGGCTTATCCAAAAGTCATTAAACCATTGGAAGTGGCAGAGATCGGGCTCTACGCAGTCTCAGCAAACTTAACAAGTCCCAAATGGCCTCGGAATTCCACAGCTCTCCTCTGCACGGCCAGTCATTGCAGTTGGCAGGTCAGAACCGGCTTTTGCTTTTTAGAATTTTATTATTTTCTCTCCAAAGGACACATGGGTCGACTCTTTCAAAATGATATACAACTGAAATGAATTCTTGGGCTTGCCACTGCTCTTTCTGATTAGCCGAGCACACACTCAAATCACTGCCCCGGTTATTAAATCCACGTGCTGTGTTCCACGCTTGAGATAGAACATACTGAGAAAGAGACACGGAGAGAAGTTACAAAGGGTCAGGGACAATAGGGAAATAGGTCATCAACTTGAAAATTAGCTCTCTCCATCCGATACAATCACACATGTTAACATCCGAGGGGTTTTCCTACATACTCTGAGTGCCATAACGATGTAGTTCCGGTCAAGCTGTCCACAACGTGGGGAGGGGAATGAAATGGCTAGACCTGTTGAAGAACTCACCTCTGCGAACCTGGCAAGAGATCTGTGGGGACTCTTAGTTGGTAATGGCATAGGGCCTGGGTTGTGACTACTTGCATTCAGGTTCTAACTTGGCCCCTGTCAGAATCTGCCTCTGAAGCAGGAAAGTTGAAGCCCTGAGAGCAATGTTTAGAGCCAAGCCTAGAAACACCCGGCACCTACCCTTGGCCTCTGCTCTGCCTTCTGAGCTCTATGACCTTCAGGCTTCTTGTCATGGAAGCTCTGTGAACTTATCAGACCCGGTTCCTCAGAGGGTGAGAATCTGCCTTCTGTTTGTTTTGCTGTAATAAACCACCTTGTACTAGGTAACTTAAAATAATAGAAATGTCTTTTCTCAGAGTTCTAGAAATGGAAAGATCCGGTATCAAAGCCCACCTTCCATGGCTGATGAAGGTCTTCTTGTTGAGTCCTCAATGGGGCGGGGGGGGGGAGATAGAGGGGATGGTTTTGCTCCAAGAAGCCCATGGATATGGAAATAATCCCTCTAGGTTTGACCCCCTCCTAAAGATTCTGCATCTCCACACTATCACAAGGCTGAGTAGGTTTTAGTATATTCACTTTGGGAATCCATTATGACTAAGAGAGCATTAGATTAATTTTGTAAATATGAGAAGCTCTTAGGACTGCCTGGACCAGAAGGGCACCTTATAGATACTGCTATTTTTACATTTAACTGTTGCTTGGAAGCATAAATAGAATTGTGTGTCTAAATGTGTGATTTAAATTGTAAATTCTTAAAAAGATGATTCATACATCCTGTAGTTTCCTAAGGACAACCCAACCATGATTCTCCAGGGAAAAGAGAGGAGAAATTCAAAAATCAAATTTACCAAGAACAATATAAGGTTAGTGCTCCCTCGGGAAGAAAATCCACCCGCCATCAATTAATTAAGTCTTTCCAGAGAGACCATTGTAGGCAGTGCTCAGCGGGAAGATCGCGAATGAATAGTTAAGCCCAGGAAAAGAACAAAAGATGGGCAGCTATTGCTCAAGAGACACATGGAGCCATCTTTTAAAAACCTCCCTTGAGAGTCACGGCTAATGCGGTTGGGCTTCTTTTTAGCGATGAAGATGTAAAATTGATTGTGATGGTGGTTACATTAATTCAAATGCATTAATTCCACCAAATCACATATTTTTAACTGAGTGAATATCACTGTGTGTGATATAGAGCTCACTGGAGTTTTATTTTTAACTGCCCCTCATGCTTCAATTCGTGTTACATATTTTTTTTAAATATTCATAAGTAGGAGAGGAAAAGAGAATGCAGTTGGCATCTCTGGAGTAGACTGAGGCTTCTGCTCCTAAGACTGATGTCAATGGCTGCAGTACGGCTTTCTAAGAGATGGTTGGGTCCTGCAGAGATGCCCCAAACCCTCACGGGACCCTGGACAAGTAGGAAAAGAAAGACAGTCTCTTCCCTCTTTGCTATTTGTTTATAAGAAAAGCAGAAGAGACTGAAAATCAGTGTCCTGCCTGAAGTGTGTCCCCAACTCTGGTGGTCAGAGTCCCAGGGACTTTCTCACAGGAGGCAGCGTGGGACAAGAGAGCAGGGAGGCTGGCCATGGAGCTGTGGTGTGCAGATGCCTAGAGGAGCAGGGATTGCTCCCAGGGGGAGGGGTCTCCTCCGCACATGGCAACTTTCCCCCAAGTTGTCTGCATTTCCACATGGCCTCTGAGGCAGAGGCTGAGCTCCAGGGTGCTGGGGGGAGGGGTGGGCCAGGAGCTCTCAGTCGACAAGAGAAAATGTGCGGTATTTTGTCTATGCTCTTCCTTGCCTTCTCTTGGTTTCTCCCTTTCCCCTTCTTTAGTCTTCTGCTCCCCATCACAGGCCTCCTTTTACACACACACACACACACACACACACACACACACACACACACACATATATATATATATNATATATATATATATATATATATATATATATGAGAGAAGAAATTGGGGTGGTGGTGAATCTTGCTTAGTTCCCTTAACATGATTTAGTCTAGTTCTGCCCATTTTCCTAAACGTGATACCATTTCATTCGTTGTTATAGCTAAATAAAAACTCTGTGTGTGCATTTTCTCATATATATTACATGAAAGCAACAGCAAGAGTGGGATGGGAGAAGGTAGATGGACGTGTGAACACAGAAAAGCACAAGGCCACTCATGTATGAAAATGCTCTAATGACACCCACTATTTTGTATGTTAACTAAAAATACCTTGCAACACAAACTGCCAGAGTGAGCCTTCAGGCTGGAGGGAGGCTGGAGCCCATTTCCTGGGCCCATTGGTCCCTCTTCCAGCCTGAAGAATGGAAAGCCTGCGGAGACAGCGTTGTCTCCCAGAGATAATGGAAGGAGTCTTTGAGGCTCAAGAAAGGACAAACCAGGTGTCAATCGGGTGTCTCGTCTGGGCTAGCTTTACTGCCTCAATGTCACCTTTCCAGGGTACAGCTTTCTGGGGGAGATGAGCTTTGGTGAAGTTTTTATTTTTCTTACGTTTAGTCAAAAATTACACAGGAAGGTCAAGTTCTAAAATACTCTAAAAGGTTAAACTACTAGAGGAAAATGAACAGAAACACAGTATTTATAAAGCCTCAGTATTCCTCCCCACGAGATTTGTATTAATTGCCAAGAGAATAATAACATCAAGATTTAGAAGGTCTACTGGGGAAAATGGACATTGAGCATAGAAAAGAGCCTGCAGTGCCTTCTGGGATATTTCTAACAAATGTCTGTGGTTTGAATATAGGAATGAGAAAACCTCCGGCCAGCTCAAATTAGAAGTACAAAGTCTTAAAGGGAAAAAAAAAAAAAAAGGCAAGAGTTCAAGTTTAAAGAAGCTCTGTCTGGTCCTGAGTCAAATCCTTTTGTCATAGTTTATTGTTGGGACAGTGTCAAATCTGAAGACGTGAGGATTAAAGTACAGCAGTGTTAACCATCTTATTATGGTCATATTGCTATATTTATGTCTCCCGCTTAGGTACCCATACAGTAGTATTTAGGGGTAAAGAAAGTTAATGTCTGGTGGTTGCTCTCAATCAGAAAATAAGGTGACAATTCTGTGTAATTAGTGAGAAAAGGCAGAAAGCAAAAGTGCTTAAAAAATTAACATTTGAAATATCTTGGTGAAAGATCTGTGAGATCCTCTGCATTATTATTGCAATTCCTTTACAGGTTAGAAATATCTCAAAATAAAAACCACTAGATGAAACATTAAATTGCCCCACAGGACAATGTAAGGTAGATCCGGTCTGACAGTTGCACTGAACTTCCCAGCTAGAGACTCTTAGAGGAGAAAGCAGTCTGGACAGAGGACTCCTCAGACCTTCTCACACACGGCCCTGGATTTCTGATGGAGCTCTGGAATTCCATGAAGTTCTGTGGGCTGCCGAGCCCATCCCTTCCCCCAAAGGGAGCCAAATAGTTTAATAGTTAGGAGAATGGGAAACACTCCCTGGACATTCAACATTTGGAAATAATCACTAGTGTGATCGAGGGGCCTGGTACTCTGTCCACGGAAACTGTTTTTCCTCTTCCTCCTGTATGAGGCATCAGAAGGCTGTTGTTTGGGATTGTTAAGATAATGAGAGGCATATGAGAGATTAAATTACAGTTCTATAGACTCTCAAAATGCTGTTCTAGTCGTGCGTGCGTGCGTGCGTGTGTGCAGATGTGGGAACCAGTGTGCAAGCACACGTGTGCCTGCCTGTGGCAAGCAGAGGCTGATGTCAGGATCTCCCTCCACTGCACCCCATTTTATTTTCTGAGCCAGGACTATCACTAAAATCACAGTTCACCGAGTCAGCTAGACTAGCTAGACAGATTACTCCGGGAATTCCTCGGCTCTGATGAACTTACAGATGGACTGCCAACCAGCTGGCTTTTACTTTGTTTCTGGGGATCGGGGCTCTGGTTCTTCACCTACTGAGCCATTGCCTCAGCCATTGCTCTGCTGGGTTCCAATGATAGCATCCGCCTTCTAATTTATTTTATTTTATTTTTTACCTATTATAAGTTCATTAGTTCATTATCTGCTGCTGCCAAACACCCTAAAAAGACCTTAGGACTCGTCATTCATTCTTTGCCAAATGCTTTTATGAAAATCAATAGAACATTTCACTATCCTTTCCACCCCCGGCCCAATGTCCACAACTAACCGAAAGAAAGAGAACAGAAGGAGAGAAAAAGGAAAGAAAGGGGTAAGAGGCATGATTACAAAGAAGGGAGGGAAAGAGAAGTAACAAAGAGACTCATTTCAGTATTTCACTTAATCCTCAGTCTTGTTGTGAAGAGAGGTGGAAATAGCCATCAAATGGCTAATATGGTTCAAAATGGAATGGAAATATGGTTCAAAAATGCCAAGGGACTGGACTTCTGGAGCCAGCAGAGTCCACACTGCAGGTTCCTGATTCGTGCTGGCGCATGGAAATGGCGCTGAGGCTCAGCTGGTAAAGTTCTTGCCAGGTATGAATGATGGCCTGGGTGTGATCCCTAGAACCTAAGTAAATGGCAGATATGCATCTGCAAATCCAGTGGAGGGGAGGTGGAGACAGGAGGACCCCTGGGCCTGCTGGCCAACTGCTAGTCTACTTAAGTTGGAAACTCCGGGATCAGCGAGAGACCCTGCCTAAAAAATTAAGGTGAAATGATTGATGAAGACGGCCACAAACACATGTATCCACATGAGCAACCATTCATGTGTGCACACACAGGAACTATACATAAATACAATGTACATGTTAATGAATATTTGCAATAAAACTTTTCAAGAGAAAAGAACGCGGTTTCCTGTTGTTTGAAATTTTGATATACAATTGTTTTACTCAACCTATGCTTACAATGCATACAATTTTAGAAATCCAAAACCTAAATTTTATTTCTCCCTTCAATAAGAATGCATCTACTTTAAAAGTCTTCAAAACATACTCTTATGAATATTAATTTTATGAAACAGTTTCAGCATCTAACTTGTTAAAATTTCTGTGTGAAGGTGATTTAATGCAAAAGATGATGATGTCATGCCTGCTTCTGAACTTTGGGGCTCTACGCTTTATCGCGTTTATTTTTCCTCTCCATTAACTATCATCCCAGATGGGATAAGAGTCATCCATATCCATGGGTTTACTTACCTAGAAAACCTAGATTTCCTAGCTCCCTGGCTGGGTGGCTTGGGTGCAGTTCTTCCACAATAGGTAGGACGGGCTAAAAATGGAGGAAGCTGAGAACTGTGAACTAAGATCCATTCTTCTTTTCTTCAGCCAGTTGTGAACTACATCTCTGTGTGAACTACATGGAGAGAAAAGCCTGAGGGGTGAGAGAGTTCCTCTGGCTCGCGGTTGCCGAGATTTCAGTCCGTGTCTGCTGGCTTCTTTGCTCTGGCCCTATGAAGAGGAAGAGCATCATGGTGGCGGGGTATCCCATGAAGAGGAAACTGCTCACCTCACTGAGGCTGGGAATATCAGGTTTAAGGAGTTGTCGTTAGATATATCCTTAACAGTACCTGCTTTCCTTCACCTGGCCCAGCACCACTTCCCTCAAACACCACTGCATTATGGGATTCCGATGATGAAGTAGACTGTTAGGGTTCACCTCCTTCCTCAAACTCCATTGGTTGGGAGAGTCTTCTGTTTTGTGTTGATTTCATTGGTTAATTAACAAAGAAAGCTGCTTGGCCTGATTAGGGCAGAATTTAGATAGGTGGAGTAGACCGAGCAGAATGCTGGGAAGAAGGGAAGTGAGCCAGACACTACAACTCTCCTCTCCAAGATGGACGCAGGTTAAGATCCTTCCTGGTAATTGCTACACTCATTAATAGAAAAGGGTTAGTCAAGATGTGAGAGTTAGCCAGTAAGAGGCTAGAGCTAATGAGCCAAGCAGTGTTTAAAAGAATACAGTTTCCGTGTAATTATTTAAGGGTATAAAGCGTGCAGGAGCTGGATGGGAACGCAACCCGCTGCTCTCACTACACTCCATCAGTTTCAGCTAAGTCCTTAACACGTGAGTGTGGGGAGACATTTCAGAGTCAAAGCCCAGCATACACATAGCACATCTACCTTTTCCCTTCAAAAGAGGCAAAAAGAGGCCTGACCTGCAGAAACTGCCCGTTCACACTGCCTCATTCTCTTTTTCTTCTGACTCATTTGCTGGCCGCCTCCAGGTGGATCTAAAACTGCTGGTGGAAGGGGGCAAACTTTCTTCCATCATTCTGCGTCTCCATTGACTGCTCTACCCACTTCTGATAATCTGGAACTTTCCCTGAGGCTACAACATTGTTTCCGTGGCTGCCTGTACCCAAATCATAACAGAGATCTACAGGTCCCTTCTAGCTGTCAAGTGCTAAAATAAAGAAACACTGGAGATATTCAAGTACCCTTATTTGTGTGAAAGAAAGGAACACTTTACACTGTCGGTGGGAATGTGTCTAGGTGCAGCTATTATGGAAAACAGTGAGGGTATTTTCAAAAAATAAAAATAGAATGATCACATGGCCCAGGCATTTTTCTTAATATATATCCAAAAGAAACAAAGTGCTGTGGTGTATGTTAATATGTTGTATATGTTTATTTATTTTAGCCATAAAAAAGCAATAGGGTTAAGAAGATGGCTTAACCTTTTGTTCACACCCATGGGAGGCCTGCCCCTCTCTGAATGGAAGAAGAGGAGTGAATGGGGAGGGGTAGATAGGAGGTGGGGGAGGAAGGGAATGGAAGGAGAAGGAGGAGAAACTGTGATCAGCATGTACAATAAATGAGAAAAATTCAAAAAATAAAATAAAGTAAAGAAAATGGCTCGCTTGGTAAAGCACCTGAGGCATAAGCATGAGGACCCTGAGTTTGTGTCCTCAGCACCTATGTCTGGGCGGCATGACAGCTGTCTGTAAGCCTACTACCGGGCTGAGAGCTGACAGGAGGATCCCCAGAGTTCCCCGGCTAGCCAGTCTAGCCAACTGCTGAGTTCCTGGTTTTTTTTTTTTTTTTTTTTTTTTTTTTTTTTTTTTTTTTGATATCCTGTCTCAGAAGTTAAAGTGGAAAGCAATCAAGAAAGAGATATAACATCATCTCTGGCCATATGTGTGTCCCAGGTAAGTCCATCCCCCACTTAAACATGCACACATGTATGTCACATACATGCATATTAAAAGGAAATTATGTCACTTGTGACAGCATGGATGAACCTGGGAGACATTGTGATAGGACCCAGAAAGACCAGTAACAAATATACTATTTCATTCATTCAAATATGATATATTTGACATATGATATATATTATTCCTTGAAAAAGCATAATTCACTGAAGCAGAGAAAAGTGGATACTAGGGACCAAAAGAAATTATTGGATATCTGTGAAAGGTTAATACTACTTGCAGCTATATACTAAATAAAGTCTGGAGGCCCAATGTATAGCCTGTGATTATTGCTAATAATATTGTATTGTATATTTAAACCTGCTAAGAGAGTACATGTAATATGGTTTTTCCATATGCACAAAAGTAGCTATAAAGTGATAGATATTAATCAAATTGACTGTGGAGATTATTTTGCACTGTATTTATACAATGAATATTTGTTTTATACTTAATTATATACTGTTTTGCTTACCATAGTAAAACTCAAAAAAAAATGAAGTTTGAAAGAATTTCTTAATGGTACAGGCTGCATTTTGTTTTTGTCCTAATCTCATATTGAGGTTCTGATACTTGCCATCAAAAGACAAACTATTTGAAAACAGGACCCTTTGCACGCCTTCAATCCCAGCACTGGGAGGCAGAGGGAGGTGGACCTCCTATGAGTTTGAGGCCATCCTGGTTTATAGAGTAAGTTTCAGGACAGCCAGGGCTACACAGAGAAAACCCTGTGTGGAATAAACATAAACAAAAAGAAAACAAAAAAGAAAGAAGAAAGAAAAAAGGAAGGAAGAAAGGAAGGAAGGAAAGAAAGAGAGAGAAAGAAAAAAAGAAAGAAAAGGAAGGAAAGAAAAAGAAAGAAAGAAAGAAAGAAAGAAAGAAAGAAAGAAAGAAAGAAAGAAAGAAAGAGGGAGGGGGGAGGGAGGGAGGGAGGGAGGGAGGGAGGGAGGGAAGGAAGGAAGGAAGGAAGGAAGGAAGGAAGGAAGGAAGGAAGGAAGGAAGGAAGGAGGAGAAAACAGGGTCTTCACACAGGAAAGCAACTTAGCAAGGTCTCTGAGGAAGGCTCTCATCAGCTGACTCATGGTCTTATAAGATGACGTCACCAAGGATCTCCACAGAAAAGACCGTACAAGCTGAGAACTGGAACACAATAAAGCTAGGAAGAGAAGCCTCAAGAGAGGCCAAACCTATAGTTGCTTGAACTGTAGAGCTGCTAGAGCTCTGAGGATTCCTTTGTTGGGTTATCATGTCTTAGGTGTTTGATTACGTCAGTCACACAGACTAAACATCTAGTATTTCATGGTTTCTATCTTAATTCCATATTTTAAAAACCATTATTACCAAAAGTTTTAGAGTCACACTGATCTAATTTTGAACCATGGTGGATATATTGAACTCAATGGTTTTGCAACCCAAGATCAATAACCTAACATTTTTGTTTCTCAGCTTCTTTTTCTATGAAATGGAAATGATAATACTTAGACCATACCCTTGTATCCTATATGCCTGGGACAGTACATTTTTGTTAAAGCTAAACAATATGATTTAACTTTTTTGCTACTGAGTCCTAAATCCTCTTATGCTATAACCATTCATACTCATAAACTCCAGGAAGCATGAACTCAGTAGGAAATGTCCTGTAGGTGATAAAAGCAAGGTATTTGTTAGATTTTTTCTGTTTTAACCTCAAAGACATCAAACATCAGTGGAAAAAAATCTGTAGCTTCCCTTTTAGTTTTCTAGAGAAAAATGCCTAGAACACAATCACATGCCTTTTGAATGCTGAAAAAATGGTGGGTGAGTAGGGTGGGGACACATCTCTTTTTGTTAGATAAACAAGACATCCAGAATGAAGACTGCTTTCCAGCACTTCAGAGAAGACTGTGTAGGTAGAGGATGCAAGGAGTATCTCCATGATGTTAGGATTGGAGGATGCTGGCTTGCAAAGTTTGAATCATAACACACAGAGTCAGCACCTTCGAAGCCTTCACTGTAGAACTTGCCTGCATCCTCACCGATGCTCACCAGACCAGAACATTATACCTAGGAGCGGTTCTAGGTTGGCCAAATGGCAAAGTCCAGCATCCTTCAGTGATTCTCCAGGCCATCTACCAGCCAGGCCCTGGGTCTGGCATTGACAAAACTGTAGCCTTGAGTTTTACGTTTGCAGCTCACATCCTCTCCTCTTTTCTGGTCCACATCATCATCAGTCGTTGCCTTTAGGAAGAGCACAGCTACAGGGTCTTAGCTGTGTTTACACCACAGAAGGCTCTGACACAAGAAACTGTTATCTCACTGCCCTAGGCCATACATGTCTTCACCATAGGCTTTGATATAGTTTGTAACTCTCTTAAACACACACATTTTCATTGTAGGAGAGGCCGCTTGTTCATTTCCCAGCTTCCCTGACTCGAAATAATCACACAAAACTATATTATTTGCAGTACTGTTTGGCCAACAGATTAAGCATGTCGTTTGCTAGTTCTTACATCTAGAATTAACCCATCTACATTATTTTATACTTTACCATGAGGTTCATGGTCTACCAATAAGGTTCCAGCTGGCAGCTCACATCTTTCCCCTCTGGCGTTTACGTGGCATTTCCTGACTCTGCCTTTTTTCTCCCAACATTCAGTTTGGTTTTTTTCATCTAGCTCTGTTCTGCCCTGCTATAGGCCCAAAGCAGTTTCTTTACTAATCAGTTGTAATCACAGCACACAGAGCGGAATCCTACATCATGTTTTCATTCACAAGTCACTATTTTTCTTTTTCTTTATTCTTTTCTCATGCAGCACACCCTGATCTCAGCTTCCCTTCTCACCCCTCCTCCCAATTCCCCTCCCACCTCCCATCTCCCCCAGCTTCACTGCTTTTCTGTTTCCCTTCAGAGAAGAGGAAGTCTCCCAAAGATATCAACCTAACACCATATAACAATATGCAATAAGACTAGGCACAAACCTTCATGTCAAGACTGGATGAGGCAATTCAGTAGGACAAAAGGGTCCCATGAGCAGGCAAGAGCCAGAGAAACCTCCACTTCCACTGTTAGTAATTCTACAAAGACCCAGGGTAGCTCTGAGTCTGCCGCCTCAGTCTCTGTGAGCCCCTATGAACCCCTATGGTTAGTTGATTCTGTGGGCCATGTTTCTCTTGATGTCCCAGACAACTTTTGCTCCTACAATTCTTCCTCCCCCTCTTCTCTGGGGTTCCCTGAGCGCTGCCTAATGTTTGACTTTGGTTCTCTGCTTCTGTTCCCATCAGTTGCTGAATGAAGCCTCTCTGATGATGACTGGACTAGGCACCAATCTATGAGTAAAGCAGAATATCATTAGGAATCATTTCATTGGCTTTTCATTGTTGTTGTTGTTCATGTTTGGTTCTACCCAAGTCTCTGAGCCATCCAGCTTCTGAATCCGGGCCATCCAGGCAGTGCCAGATATGGACTCCCTCTCCTGGTATGGGCCACAAGCTAGCCTAGTCATTGGTTGGCCATTCCCTCATGCTCTGAGCCATCACTGCCCCAGGCAGGGCAGGTTGTGGCTTACAATTTGGGGGCTGGGTTAGTATCCCAGTCCCATCACTGGGAGCCTTGCCAGGTTACTGAAGGCTTCCAATCCTCCATTACTAGGAATCCACACTACAGTCACCCTCAGTGGTTCCAGGAAGCTTCCACTCCACTAGCTTTCCATATCACCCCTTAAATGTTCCCATCTCAATCATCTCTCTCTCCATCTCTCCTACCCCTATCTGATGCCTCCAGTTCCCTTCCCCATCTGCTCCCAATCCACCCACAAAATGTATTCTACTTCCTCTTCCCAGGGAGATCCACGCATTCCTTCTAGATGGCTCCTCTTTATCTAACTTCTCTGGGTCTGTGGATTTTAGTGTGGTTACCACAATTCACTAGTTTTATGTAGTAAATAAGTAAGAGTCGCCAGAGATTGAGAATGCATTAAGCTGCTTCAGGTCTGATCCCTTTACCACTTCTTTGGGGGCAAAGTGTTCAAAGCAGGCATTTGGACTGTATTTATTTCTGGGCTACAGATCAGAAGGAAGAAGACAAGGCACAGATCCAAGAAGGCCCAGACCTGGAGCACAGCACTCAGAGGACCAGAGCCGAGCGTCTTCTGAGTCACACTTCTTCACACCAACCATCTGACCTCTGCCTCCCAAATAGCACTAGGATCCAGGCATACGCATGCCCCCCCCCCCCCGAATGAGCACAGTTAGAAACACCATTAAAACAAAATCACTGTGAATGACAGTACTTCTTCCAGATGGGACAGCAAATGTCTCTGTTTACCTAGGCCTTTGAGTGCTGGTGACCTTGTGGTGCTAATGCTTTGTGTAGCTGTAGACAGCCAATCTAGAGCTCTGAGTCCAACCTGCTGCCTACTCTTCCCAACCTTGACGAAAGCCAAGTCTAAAGGAAGCACCCATGTGGGACTTTGTGCTCCATAGGTATTGCAGTAAGGGCACAAAGGCAAGTAAGGGTCAGAGATGTGGTTTAGTGGAGCAAGCACTTGTCATTCAGGTTTGCCAATCAGAAGCTGACTCCCTAGAACTCACACAAAGGTAGACATGGAAGTCTACCTGTAACAGGAGGCAAAGACAGGGACTCCCATAAATAAATTGACTAGTCAGACTAGCTGAAAAAGGGGTGAGGCTTTAGGATCAGAGAGAGAAAGTGAGAGAGAGAGAGAGAGAGAGAGAGAGAGAGAGAGAGAGAGAGAGTCCCTGCCTCAATGTACAAGGTTGTAATTTATGAGAAAGGTATCTTATATCAACATTGGACATTCACATATAAACATAAACCCAGGCAAGCAAGAAATGAGAAAATACTTTCTCATCAGAAAAAAAAAAAGATTTTCTGTGGTGATACTCTGTGCGTTAACAAATAAAGCTTGCATGGAGATCAGAGAGTGGAGCTAGCCACTAGCTGGCCATAGAGGCCAGGCAGTAGTGGCACATACCTTTAATCCTAACACTTGGGAGGCAGAGGCACACAGATCTCTGTGTGTTCAAGGCCACCCTGGTCTACTGGAGATTCAGTCTAAAAGAGAAGCAGTACAAGGCAGTGGTGGTTCACATCTTTATTCCCAGTAGTTGGGAGTTACATGCCTTTTATCCCATCACTAGGGAGGCAGAGACAGGAAGGGCTATTACTGGGCAGAGAACGGAATATAAGGTGGGAGGAGACAGGAGCTCAGGGCATTCCGTCTGAGGATTCGGTGAAGATAAAACGTCTCTCTAGTGGCTGGCTCCTTTACGTCTCTAATCTTCCAGCATTTACCCAAATATCTGACTCTGGGTTTTTATTAAGATCAATTAGAATTCATGCTACATCTGTTGAGCTGTCCTTAGCCTCAGCAATTTTGTTATGGATCTCCTGGGCGAGCTTCGGGTCACAATGCCGTTGTTTCAAATGCAGCCTGGTGGTTCTTGCAAAACAAGGCAGATGGCAGTGCCATTTAACTCCGGGTCTTGAAGACTGCTTCCCGCTCTCGCCCCTTGTGTGCAATGGCAGTTCTTTGCTTGCTTTCCAAGGAACCAGAAATGTTGCTGTCTGGCTTGAAGGACTGAGTTCACTATCAGGATAGCACAAATAAAGTCTGGTGCTGGGGACATCGTGAGGGACCTTCAGAGGCTGTTGTTTATGAGAGTGCCTTAAACCGTGGTCAGAGGAGGGCAGGCGGTAGCTGTAAAAAAGGGCCTCATGCAGTCCTTTGGGGTGGAGAGAGGAGGACAAATTGAGAAGTCCCTGCACAGCATAACTAAGCCTCATATGCACAAAGACCTCAAACAAGTTGGTGCTTTGAAGTCAAAGGGAAACCAAACGCAGATTAACATAAGACATCTTTGAGTGGGAGGCATAATACCAGACTCGCAGAGACGACTGGCAAGACCCTAAAGATGGAAAGAGTGCGAGTTGTTTGTAAGGGTTTAGGCATTTTTATCTTGCTGTTCTTGTGAGGTGAAAGTGATCCTGTCCTTGAGAGACCGTGTAAGGCTGTCTTTCCTATGGACAAAAGAGGAGGCTCTGAAAACAACTAAGTGTCCCGGAACTTTGAAAGAACTGAGATCAACTTTGTGTTTGACAAAGCTCATATAAGAATGGTAATCAATCCCTTGGCAATGGGGATTTTAAATTTAAAATAAGCTTCGACAAAGCCTTTGAACCTTCAAACACTTCACGCCTAAGAAATTAATGGGTCCCTGAAGAAGTCACATTTCCTTTTCTGTTTCTGTAATATATTCTTCAATTACATTAATCAACAGTGTGGCCGCATGAGTGCCACCAACAACTTCCGAGTCGCCTTGCCGCCTGTGCCTTCTCTGCGGCAGACACGCGTCTTCTCGGCTCATTAATGGAGGTTTATAGAAACCTGAATAAATATTTGGTGATGCTTGATTTCCCTTTCCCTTTGTCACCCTCAGCTCACCCCAGAGTCCTTCCCCATCCTTTCCCTTTCTGCTGCCATCTCTGCTGCCCCTGCCCATGACTCTATGCCGTCTAGGAAGCTCCTGAAACAGTCATCGGATGAAGCCCCATCTAGAGCAAAATGGCTTTTGTTTTTCATCATGGAAAAGGAAGCAGAAGAATCTTTGATTTATCTGCATTCTCTGTGGTCTGGACAATGAAAAACCCAGCTTTAATGACACCCATCCTTCAAGATGTGCTGCTAGGTCTAAATTGGCTTAGCATTCATTCCACTTCAGCAAAATCCCCACTCAAGATTTGAGTTTGCTGCCTTTTTTTCACCAGATAAAATATCTGGAAGGTCCTTGCTGATACAGGTTTTCCACCTCTCTGTCTCTGTCTCCTTCTCTCTCTGAGTCCCTCCATAATGCCCTTATTTAATAACCTTTTTTGCAAACAAATGGATAAATTTATGTTTCCTACAGTAAGTTACCTCTTCTCAGGATCTTTGAGTTTAATTCAGAACATCCTCAGAGGAAATTCAATGTTTTGTAGGTGGAAGCCCCTAAGCACCCATGACAATGTAGGAACTTTGAATTAGATTGGGCACTAAGGGAGACCTCTGAGGTATTTAAAGCAGTTTATATCTTCATCATTTGTAAATTTTTGTTTCTTGTTATTGTGTATTACCTGAACAGAGTAACGAGTTCCATTATGACTTTTAATATAGGCATATATAATACTCTGATCACTCCAACCCTCTATTTTCAAATCCTGGATTCCCCTCCCACTTTTTTCTCCTCTCTACTTCCAAGCCCTCCTCAGCCTTCACGGATTGTCTCCATTTTTTCTTTTCTGTTTTTGTTGTTGTTGTTTCTCTTTGTCTTAAATTATTGTTCATGCATGCACGCATATAAATAAATAAATACAATGTCACAAGCCTGTTTAGAGTTGCTCATATGTACATATGTCTTAAGGACTAACTACTTGGTATTAAATAACCAATCAGGGCCAAATTCCTTAGCCATTAACTTGCTTAACTTTTTTATAAGATTTATCAGATATTCTACAGATTGACAATCATAAGGATTCTACTGTTAATAGTTTAGATATATTATGAGAGAATTTGATTCCATATGAAATAGCACATGTGGCTAAAACTTCTGGGGTGAATGCTCTACTTTAGATTTTAAATGTCCATCCCTAAAGCTAAAATGTTGAAATTTTCATCTCTAGTTTGTGGTAGTGAGAAATGGTCAAGTCTTTAGGAGGTGGAGCCTTGTGGGAGAACTCCAGTGCATTGGAGGCTTGACCTGAAAAGAAATTAAGGGACAGAGGTCTCTCCCTATTCTGTGTCTGGTCCAGGAGGGGTCAGTGGTTTGGCCCTGCCATGCACTTCCATTGTAATATGCCGCAACAGGCCCAAGGCAGTGAGGACCACTCATCACAGACCTGAATTTCTAAAATTATGAGCCAAAAAGAGTCTTCTCTCTTGGTAAGCTGATCACCTTGGCATTTGTTATTAATGATGGAAAACTGACTAACATGGTTGCACACTGGGTTATCAAATCTGCTCGGCGCTGAAAGGGAACCCAGGACATTCGGAACCATGCAGAAAAGTCATCTGTACCCATGACTGGACTCCTCACTTTCCACATGCATGCTTTAGAGTCAAGCAGCTAAAGGCTTAGAAATCCACAATGAAGCTGTCTAAGCCAATGGAGCGCCCCATGCCTTGCTCACATTCGCTTTGCAGCAATCGCGAGACTTTAATTTCTTCCCTGTAGCTGCTAAGGTAGGAGAAATGTTCATTTTCTCTGGGCCGACAGTGTAACGTTTGCTGTTGTAGTCTTGCATTTAGGCTGCTTTCTTCTATTGAAAGAGATTGGTGATGGATATAGCTAGAAAATTTGGGATGAGAGTATCTACCTGCACAATTGTACAGAAAGGATTTGTTTGGGTCCAGACCTTCATTAGGATAGGAAAGGAACACTAAAAGGCCTCTATGTGCAGAGGCAGGTTTAGCCTGTCCTAGCCTCTGCGCATTCAAGAGGGAAACCACACACATTCAGTTACCTGAATTGGCCATGAGCAACGCTCAACACTTCCACAGTCTCTAGCAAAATGAGACATTACAGGTTCTTAGCAGGAGCTGACAATTAAGCCAAGTGAACAATCAGAAGGAGGCCGGGGAGTGGGAGTTCACGCTGCTCAGCCACATGCCTTGGGTGCTCTGGTGAGTGTGAGGCCGAGGGCCAAAAGCTTTCTACCACCCAAGAAGGCCCATCCTGAATCCAGCAACCCTTTGGCATGCTCTTCTGTTTATGATCATGGAGACTCCCGTTTCTTCGAACGATTTCCTCTGGCGCTGTAAGGATTTTGTGAGGTGCCAGGGGAGATATAATTCATTAGAATCAAGTAACGATTTGTAATATTTAAACTATTCCATTAAACCAGGAAGCAGGTCAGAAACTAACCTTTAAATACAGCCGAGGGAAAAAGTCAGCACAGCCGCTTAAAATATATATCTTTTGCAGGAAGCACGGAGCATATAATTAGCTGCAATTTCTGCAACTCCAGTCGGGAGTTTTCTTTTCTGGCTGATAGGCCGTGTTATCTCCTGATGGCCTGGGAAGCCAAATGCTAGGGTTTCCTTCCTGGTTCACATATAGATCCCGGTGGGTGGCTGTGTGTAGGGAGGATGGGAGGGGAGAAGAAGCCAAGAAAAGGAATGAGCAGGGTGGGGCTGGAAGCCCAAGGAGTGACAGGGAAGAACCAAGGTGAGAGACTCTTGATTCTTTTATAGGAAGTCTCAGAGTTTCAAGAATTATATTCAAACATATTCAGATTGCTAGTGCAATCATTTCCCGGGGACATTTTTAATGCTTAATATATTGAGCAAAAGCTATATTCCTTGGCTCCCACTGCAGTCGGGGAGGAAGTTACATGTGCTACCGTTAAAGGAGCACTTTTATTTTGGGCTATTTCAACAAGCAGAGGTTATTATTATTTTTTCCAGTGGGCAAGTTTCAGTCTGGCAGAGGCATTAAAAATTAGTAAAGGTGGAAATGCTTTGAAACATTTGATCTCTTCTCAGGAAGCTGAGCAGAGGGGAGGGAGGCGCTGCAGAAGCCGCGCTGGGTGGAAGCATATACACCAACAATGAGATTTTTCTCCGGGGCCTCCTGTGGCCTGGAATTCTCTCTTCTAGTCTGGCTCGGAAGGAGGGAGGATCTACCTCTCTTCCCTGACATCTGATCTAATTCTCCTGAAGTCTCTGGGGAGGCCAGGGAAGCTCAGGTAGGGGCAACAGAGCGAAACCCAGCTATTGGGTAGTAAATTGGGTAGTAAATAAATCAGATTTCTGCTGTTGTTTATTGCGGTCAAGGCTGGTATAGCTTGCTGGGGGAGTGATTTGGTGTATGCCTTTGTTTTTCTGAAGACTGTCAAATCCTGGCTCCTCTTGCCCTCTGAGCCACATCAACCAGCTATCCATTGAACAAACCCACAAACAGACACCTATTCTTAACAGGCAGGACACCAATTGACACTTTAAAAAGTCCATCTCTTCCTGCTGTTTATCAGGGTGCTGCAGGGAACGCAACCTATTTTACGACTCTCTATAAAATTTCTACAGTTCATTTGGAAAGGAAGATATATGATCTTAAAGGACTTAATCTTTGAAAATATTGTATGCTCAGCCGTGCACCGGAAAAGCCTCGATGCCCTGACTCTCTTCGACTTCCTTCGTGATCTGACTTTGATGGAGATCACGTTCAGATGGGTATTACCCTGATGTTCCCCAGATACCACATCTTGAATTACAAACTCGGGCATCTTCCAGGTACTGGGGAGGAGAGGATAAACCAAGAAGGTGAACAAACTCTCACTAGATGAGAAACGGAAAAGCAAGGGGTACCCTTCCAGGGACCTCCGTTGCCAGCATTTATTCCACCACAGCCACAATATACAGATAAATGCTGGGAACTCTGGCTTGGTCAGATAAATACGTGCACTGCCTTAAAGAAGCAGCAGCTTGAGACCATCTCTCCGGAGCCCCTCCTCTCTTCCTCAGCATCTGTTCATCTCTAATGTAACAGCCCTGCGCTGACCTCCGGAGCGGAGCCGCATTGTCCCAGCTATGAATAAATCATCAAGCCTAGTTTATTAATAAGGCTAAGCTAATGGTACTCCCACCTTGGCCCTGCTCCTCCCTTCCTGCAGAGCCTCAGGAATGAGCACCACATTGCTCTTCCTGTGCTGAGCCTCGAGGATACACCTTGAAGGGTCCCGGCTCCGAGGCACAAGCTGACTGTCTGTAGAGAAGCCTTGATGCTGAAACCTTGGAGACTATGGCTGACAGTGAGTCAGACGCTTGGGGCCGCCACTGCATCCTTGTCCCCCCATGAGGTGAGACAGTTATATTGTTCTGGGAAGAGAGCTGGCTGAAAAGAACTATCTCAGAAAAACTCACCGGGGTTTCATTTTTTTAATGAAAAGGAAGGATTATCTTTTTAATTTTTCGGTTAAGAGATATTTCAGCATTGTATTCGTCCTCTACTGACCTGGAAGCTGACTGTCTCCTTGGAAACAAGGAAATAAGTTACAAGCATTGCTTTCAAAAATTTTACCAGGGTGGAAAGCTCCTTGTTAAAACACACACCCTGTTACATGTTATGATTTAGATTTCCTGTTGTACCCAGACTTCCTATAGAGGCAAATGATGGCTCACAATTTAAACTGAGCAATGAGGGTGAAATGCTGGCAGACTGAGTGTCAGAATTAAGGATGTCATAGCTTATCTCTGGCCCTGGTCTTCGCTTTCAGGCAGGCTGTTTTAAAGGTTGAACTCCATGGGGAATTTCTTATAAGTCTTGGGTCCTCAGTTGCTCTCTGAACTGTCTAAAACATTAGACTTGAGAGAACCAGCAACAATTTGGCATGTCCCTGGGAAATCTGATGAATTCAATCCTGGGAGCCCTGGAACTTCCCAAGTCTCCCCCACTCAGTATATAATAACCAATATCCATTCAGGGGTTACTAACAGCCTTCAGCACATCCTAGGGCGCCTCTGTCCTCTCTCCTGTTCCAGTCCACCAACCAGTCCTGCCAGCCCTATCTTCTTTTTTTTTTTTTTTGTTTTTTGTTTTTTGTTTGTTTGTTTGTTTTTCGAGACAGGGTTTCTCTGTGGCTTTGGAGCCTGTCCTGGAACTAGCTCTGTAGACCAGGCTGGTCTCGAACTCACAGAGATCCGCCTGCCTCTGCCTCCCGAGTGCTGGGATTAAAGGCGTGCACCACCATCGCCCGGCCAGCCCTATCTTCAAAGCATATTGCACCTTATCAACTATTAGGTCTATTGCTATAGCCCTCATCTCAGCCACCATCACCTCTTATTGGACCAATGCGAGAACCTTTGGACTCTGTCTCCGCTGGCATTCTTGCCCCCTGAGTCTTTCTCTTCCCTATTTAACTACTTGAGCCTTTTCAAATAAACATAATTAGTGTTTATATCTGCTCAATGCTTTCCAAAATAATTTTCTTCCTATTGTGAAGACTGGCTTATTAGTTACTCTCCTTGTTGCTCTGACAACATACCAGACAAAGGCAATTTCAGGGCTCATTTTGCCTCAGTTTAAGAAGGGCTTAAGAAGGGATATAGTCATCTTGGTGAAGACAGGATGGTATCAAGAGAGTAAGGCTGGTGACATAGAGCTCAGACAGGAAGTGGAATAGGGCTATAAAATCTGAAGACTCACCCCAAAGAAGTGACAGATTTCCTCTGGTGGTTCTCTACCCTGAACAGCTCTAGAATCTTCCAAACAAGGCCATCAACTGAGACCAAGTATTTAAACACATGTCACTACAGATGACATTTCACTCTCAAGCCACAATGGTTGAGATTCTGAAATCAAGGTGTTGGTGGGGTTGGTCCCTTGTGGAATTTTTATGGAACATTATAGTCCACATTCTCAAGGTTACTGATGAGAGACAGCAATCCTATGTTTCTTGGTTATGGCTATGGCCCTTCAGTCTCTACCTCTGTCATCCCATGGACTAACTCCTAAGTCTAAATTTCCATGTAAGTTCACATTCACAGGCACCACAGTTTAATTTAAATTAATTAAACAATAAATTAATTACTAAATTATTTAAAAAATAAGTTAAATAACCTACGGTGCTTGTGAATGTGAGCTTATATGAAAAGGGAGTTTGGCAGCTGTAATCAAGTTTATATAAGCTTCTACTGGCTTAATTCAATGACTGATAGCCTATGACAAAAGGACAATTTAGATACAGAGACACACAGGAACATGGAATACACAGTTCCCCTATCCGACACAAACCACTCTATGGCTTGCCCAAATTCGTGTCCAACCCATGTGAAAAATATATTTTCCATTAACCTAAACTCTTAGAACTCATAACCTATTGAATTAATTCTAAAGCAAAGATCTCACCTAAATATAATCAAGTCACAGCTGGCTGTGGTGGCTCATGTCCATAATCCCAGCAATGGCAAGGCTGGAGTTGAAGATCAGCATCTGGCCCTTCATAGTGAGTTCCATCATGGGCTCTATAGCAAGACTGTCTCCAAAATAACTAAATAATATGATATAATCAATTCCAAAACTTCTAAATTGAAGCTCTGGAATTATCTTGATCAGGTTTTGGAGCTTCTCTGGGTATATGCTACACGGAAGCAAACCTCTTCTTCTTCCATGGCCCCTGGCAATGTAGAACAATTCATTTGTTTCCAGAATATGTACATACATATGACATTGGCATAAGATGACCATTCTTAGTGGTAGAAATTGGGAAGAAGAAGTCACATAACCCAAACACATCTCAGATCCAACAGGACAAATTCATGTTTCTAGGCAAAAGAATAACTTTGTACAATTTGCTACTCACTCTGCAGGGCCAGTCACCAGTGGACTGGAGTTGGCAACCGAAGCCCCTGGAAATTATAGAGATGCCTGAATTTTTGAAAGTGATGCATCTGCTAAAAAGTGGGAAGTGTCTGAAGACAAATTCCCTATTGTGCCAACAAAGAGCACCACCCCTTGGATTAACTTTAGCCTTGTCTGCAGCTCCCAATATTCTGGTAGTCCTGGAGACTAAGAGGAGGGAAGGGAGAAGAAAGTCCTCTGGTGTAAACTGTTTAAACTTGCATAATATACACAAGACCAACTCCAAGAGTGTATGACATGTGTAGATGCAAAAGGCCTTCCTTAGAAAGATCCAGAATCACTTCAAAGTTCTTCTTGGGATCATTTTTCATGCATAATTTTGAATCAAGTGTGTTTATACACACACATACACATACACACACATATACATATATATAATAAAAATTTTGCTTTGTACTCCTAAAGTATTTAACTAACTTCCAATATAAAACACTACCATATACATACTTTTGTAAATGTGTAGGAAAAAAACCCTAGAATCTGTCTTGTATTGTTGACAGTTATTTTTCAAACTGGGATTAGGATAATTTTAATCTTTCCTGCTCTTTGTATTTTCTAATTTTATATTTTATACCACCATCATGCATTGCTTATGTAATGAAATGTATCTTTAATTTTTTGTAATCTGTTGATATGGAAATGTCATAGAAGTTACTTCTAAGGTCTGATTTCTACCTTGAAGTCAACCTGTAACCCTTCCCTTACAAGTAGTTTAGTGGGTAGCAGTTTTCTGGGCCAAGGAAGCTGGAAGCAGCTGGAAGCTGTTATGAGCAGGTGGTAGATTCAGATTTCTGAAGGGAAATGCTTCCAAGATCTTCAAGCCATCTCAACCCCATCTTCCATAAAGAACAGAATTGTGGCTATGTCTGTGATGCTCATAATCCATTTCTCTCTGGGGATCTAACTGCTGGTTTCCATTCCCCTTCCAGGTTGCCACTGTATTGAAGAAGAAACCCATGGAGCTCTACCAGTGGGCCACCTGCCTTGCTATACACTGAACACACTGCCTGGGCTAGACAGTCTATTGCTTTTTAAGCTTTTCTTTAAACCCCTCAAGTTTTAATCATTTACCTTCCAAATAAAGTTGTCTTTCTCCCTTCATATAACACACAGTTCTTATATAAAACACATTTTTATCATGAGCATCTCATTGTAACTTGTATCCAATCTTTGTCATGCAATGCGTCTTTCAGGATATACAAAGCAAAACATACTAACTATTAATGCCTGAGTATACCCTTAAGAACTGTGGGAGTGTCTGATGATTAAATGTTAGCTAATATGTTTTATAAGTTATCTTTGTTCATCTGTCTAAGGCCAGAGCTCAATTTCTCTATCTTCTGTCACTGGTATTAACTTGACTATCTCCAAATACAGCCTTCAGTAGCTTCTGACTTTGAATTATTTGGAAGCTCTTGATTTGTATTCTTGGAATTCAGAATCAAGAAGCCCAATCAAGAACTTTCAAGATAGCCCAGTGATAATGCCATGCAAAGAAAGACATGCTGTAGGCTTTGGGTCAACCCTGCTACCACTTAAGATAAATGAGTCACCGTCATGGTGACCTGGACCTAGCCACCATCACTCACTATACTAAAAACTCCAAGGAGGAGTACAGAAAAGCCATCTGGCTTAGTCAAGTCAACCTTAGTAAGCTAAAATGGTCTGAGTTTATGGTAAGAGCTCAGCTTCTAAACTTCAGGGCTTTGCTCGGCAGGAATGGCAAACTGAACCACTAACTTTCTTCCCTGGCTTCATCCTGTTAACTTTGTGTACCGATGATGGGCAAGACAATGAGTAAATTAACTGCACATGGTTAGAATCCTAAACTCTGTCTTGCCTTGCACAGTATGAATTTCTTTGGGGAATTATAATTATATAACTTTTTGAGACCTCACTCTGGACTGCCATTCAAACATTTGGCTCAAGATCTTCTACCTTTGGCAGTAATTCTTCGCCTGGCATTTCTGTAGAACTCGTTTATATCTAAACTGCTTCAGTATGGATGTAGTACTTGTGGTCTACACACAGCATGCCATTTAAAGTTAATGTGTTTTGATTGCTCTGGAGGCCTGTCTGATAGCAAGGTATTTCATAAATGACTTGATGAGTCTTTTTCCAGGCTTTCAGCCTACTCAGTAACTATATTGTTTTTAGCAGCACACTGTAGGATTTTGAAAGCAATAGTTCACAGTGCGCGTCAGGGGAAAGAATGGATTTGAGGAGCTGAAAGAAAAGTGGGACAAGCAGCCACATTTATTGGCATCTTGAGGAATCAAAATTTTTAAGAAATTTCAATTGCCCTTCATTTCTTTAGGCCAGTACAGACCAGTGTGCTTACGTTACAAATTAGAATGTCAAGACTCTTGCTTGAAAAATATTTCCAAAGAATTTCTAGGGAGTCTCCAGCGAGACTCTCACACCAGAGTCCTTTCTTCTCCCCATGTTTCCCGAGACACTTGCTAGCCCTGTTGTGACCTCACAGGACGACTGTTTTCTACTGGCGACTTGGACTTTTCCCCGTTCCCAAATGGAACTGGGAGTTATTTCTTTGGGAAGAACGCCACATTCTGTCATCTAGAGACGTAGTTGTCCTTCTTGAGCACAAGGTTTTGCAAAAATTTTCCTAAGGTAGAATTATTTGGTAGGCTCCTGCCTACCAAAGGACTCAGAAAGATGCAGTAGGATGGAGAAGACCCATCTTCAGGAACAGACATCAGGATACATTGCCAAGTGAAAAAGTTTTTTTTTTGAAGGATTTCTGCTTGCCTTTTTATTCTCATGTGGTTTTTATATATAAATATACATAGAAAAATACCGTAAAGATATTTAACAAATATCTTTAAGTGGGCTATCACTGAGAGGTAAGATTAGAAGTAATTTTCACTTATTTCTTTTTGATAAAATTTAAGTTGTTTAAATTGGGAGAAACCAGAAAAGTGGGGAGTGTTTTAGCCGCTATTCTCATTGCCATGACAAAACACCCGGCGCAACGCAGCTTCAGAGGAGAAGGAGGACTGATTTTAGGTCACAGTTCATGGACGCAGTTTACATTAGCCAGGATTTGCTAGAGGACAGAACCTGTAGAATGATTGCACACACACACACACACACACACACACACACACACACACACACACTTACTGCGGGGGGGGGGGATTTAGTGGAATGGCTTACAGGCTATGGTCCAGCTGATCCAACAATGACTGTCTACTAATGGAAGGTTCAAGAATCCATAAGTTGTTCTGTCCATGAGACTGGGTGTCTCAGCTGGTCTTCAGTATTCGCCACAGTCCCAATGAAGTAGGCTCTAAAGTCAGTGAAGGAATAGATTTTCTACTGAGGACAAGCAGGCAAAAAGAGGGTGTGCTTCCTTCTTTTATGTCCTTCCTACAGGCTGCTACAGTGTGGCCCGCATTAGAGGTAGATCTTCACACTTCAAAGATCTGGATTAGAAGTGAGTCTCCCCACTTCAAATGCTTCAGTTAAGAAAAAAATCCCCTCGTAGGCATGCCTGGCCACTTGGGTTTTAGTTAATTCCAGATGTAGTCAAGTTGATGACCAAGAATAGCCATGGCATAGTTCATCGTGTTTGGAAGGTCGTGACAGCAGGAACTCGAGGTGGCTAGTTACATTTCATCTGTAGTCAGGAACCTGAAAGGGATGAACTCTCTTCCTTAGCTAGCTTTCTCTTTTTATGCAGTCCAGAGCTCTGGAAAAGCACTTCCCAAATTCTAGGTGGGTCTTCCCATCTCATCTAAGAGACTAACCTAATTTAGAAGGTTCACAGGCTGTCCAGAAACCTGCCAGCTGATTCTAGATATTATCAAGTTGACAATATAAATCATCCAACCCCGCCCCATGTTAATCTGGCACCCAAATGTATCACTTTTGAGTCATACTCATGTACCCCTTGCTCCTGTAGACTCATGAACACCGCAGAACGCACTGTGTATTCAGTCTGGCTTTTCAACACATTCAAAAGTTTCAATGCAGAATCATTTCTGAGATTCAGACAATTGGGATCCCTTATACAATAAAAAAACAAAGGTTACATCCATTAGTCAATGATACAGAAGACTCATTTTCATTCCAAAAGGGAGGAATAGGGACACAGTGGGGCAAGTTCAGATCAAACCAAAACCTAGAAGGGTGAACACCAATCTTGAAGCTCTATATCTGGCATCTAGGACTCATATGGAATCATCTGGACTTCACAGGGATTGCACAGCCTCTCCTCCCCAGCCATAGTGTCTACAGCATATGCATTTCTCCTGAGCTGGATTCACTGTGTGCATGCACGTTTCTTCCATGTTCTGGGAACGTCATCATCCTGGGGCCTCCAGCGGTTTTCCGAGTTTACCTTTATGGCTTCATTCAGTGCCCTCTGGGGCCTTCTTGCAGGAACCCTGCTCGACTTCACATTCCCTGCACAGGTGGCTCTGTGGGATGGAGGCAGAAGATGTTGTGACCCCCTGAGTCTCACAACTTTCACTTTGGCAAATCCACGTGGACAAATACTGCAAAAGTTAACGCTGCCAGCATGGGAGAGAGCCCGCCGTTCTTAGATCACAGTTGGATCTGCTTCTGTCAACCCTCGGAAACACTTCCTAGACGGTTGCTTTCAATGAGCAGGGAATCCTTGCGGTAACACTCACAGTTTAAGCTTGCTCCTTTGAAATGATTTTGTGTTTTCACCAGTGGGAGCCCTTGGTTGGTGGAGTCCTGTCCTTGGGGCACCTGTTCTAGTTTCGCAGCACCAAACGAGAGAATTTTTTTTCTTAACAGTCATGGTCTCTTTTTCAGAATGTGCCTTGACTTCGGTTGTAAACCTGTTTGAATTCTTTTCTACAAACTGGGCGGCCACTTGTTCTTTTTCCCTGTAGACCAGGATAACCATACTACAGCCTGAATGTTAACTTGTCATAAAATTTCTCTTCCCTCAAATGCTAGTTCGTTACTTTTAAAGCCATCCTCATGTAAGTTCCCTGGACACAGAAATAATGCATTTAAATGATTCACAACAATACAATCTGAATGGCCTTTAGCCACGATTCTTGTCGCAGTCCATGCTACTCTCTCGGACTTTATGAGCAGGGCCTGCACGGCCCACTTTCCTCTCAGTCTTTTGCTTTTCGCATCTCCCATCAGAACAGCGAGTTAAGCTCTATTTACAGTGTTCAAGAGATTTTCCAGCCCAAAGCTTCCAAGCATTCTACAAATCCTCCCCCACACAATTTCAATGACCTGAGAACTATATGCTTAGGTTTCACGCAGCCACAGTTCCTCTCCATGGTACCAATTCACTGTTTTAGCTCCTTTTCCATTACCACGACAAAATACCCAACAAGAAGCAAGTTAAGAGAAGAAACATTCAAACTGACTCACAGCTCAGAAATATAGTCTATCATGTCAGGAGAAATCATGATGGCAGGCTGGGAGCTGGAGGCCGCTGGTGACATTGCATCCTTAGTTAGGAAGCAGAAATCCAGAGAATGATAAATACTCCCCCCCCTTTTTTTATTGAAAGAAAAAAAATTTTTTCCGCCTCCTCCCAGCCTCCCATTTCCCTTCCCCTCCTCCCACTCCTCTCCCCCTCCCTCTCCAGTCTGAAGAGCAATCAGGGTTCCCTGCCCTGTGGAAAGTCCAAAGTCCTCCCCCCTCCATCCTGGTCTAGGAAGGTGAACATTCAAACTGGCTAGGCTCCCACAAAGCCATAACATGAAGTAGGATCAAAACCCAGTGCCATTGCCCTTGGCTTCTCAGCAGCCCTCATTGTCCGCCATATTCAGAGAGTCCGGTTTTATCCCATGCTTTTTCAGTCACAGTCAAGCTGGCCTTGGTGAGCTCCCATTAGATCAGCCCCACTGTCTCCGTGGGTGGGTGCACCCCTTGTGGTCCTGACTTCTTTGTTCATGTTCTCCCTCCTTCTGCTCCTCATTGGGACATTGGGAGCTCAGTCCGGTGCTCCAGTGTAGGTCTCTGTCTCTATCTCCATCCATCGCCAGATGAAGGTTCTATGGTGATATGCAAGATATTCATCAGTATGGCTATAGGGTAGGGCCATTTCAGGTTCCCTATCCTCAGCTGCCCCAGGAACTAACTGGGGACATTGCCCTGGGCACCTGGGAGTCCCTCTAGGTCCAAGTCTCTTGCCAACCCTAAGATGGCTCCCTTAATTAAGATATGTGCTTCCCTGCTCCCCTATCCAACCTTCCTTTATCCCAATCATCCTGTTTCCCCAAGTTCTCCCATGGGGCACTGATCTGAGCAGAGAATTCTCAACAGAAGAAGTTCAAATGGCCAAAAGACACTTAAGGTCATGCTCAACCTCCTTAGCGATCAGGGAAATGCAAATCAAAACAACTTTGATATATCATCTTAGACCTGTCAGAATGGCTAAAATCAAAAACACCAATGATAGCCTTTGCTGGAGAGGTTGTGGAAGAAGGGGTACCCTCATCCATAACTGGTGGGAATGCAAACTTGTGCAACCACTTTGAAAATCAGTGTGGCGGTTACACAGGAAATTCAGGATCAACCTACCCCTGGACCCAGCAATGCCACTTTTGGGAATATACCCAAGAGATGCCTGATCATATGACAAGGGCATTTGTTCAACTATGTTCATAGCAGCATTATTTGTAATAGCCAGAGCCTGGAAACAACCTAGATGTCCTTCAATGGAAGAATGGATGAAGAAAGTGCGGAATATATACACATTAGAGTACTACTCAGCGGTAAAAAACAATGACTTCTCGAATTTTGCATGCAAATGGATGGAAATAGAAAACACTAACCTGAGTGAGGTAACCCAGACCCAAAAAGATGAACATGGGATGTACTCACTCATAACTGGTTTCTAGAGATAAATAAAGGTCATTGAGTCTATAATTTGATATCCTAAAGAAGCTAAATAAGAAGGTGAACCCAAAGAAAAACATATAGCTATCCTCCTGGTTATGGGAAGTAGACAAAATTGCCGGGCAAAAAATTGGGATCTTGGGGGTGGGGTGGGAAGGGGGTAAGGGGAGATGGGGAGAGAATGATAAATACTTTAACATGGCTATTCTTTTCCTTTTTGTGTGCTCTAGGACCCAGGACCATAGAGCAATGCTGCCCACATTTAGAGTAGATCTTCCCATCTCAATTAATATAACCTGGATAATCCCTTACAGACATGGCCAGAAGTTTGTCCCCCAGGTGCTTCTAGAGTCTGTCAAGGTGACAAACAATATAAACCATGACAGGGGCATACACATATTTATGCCTAATTTAGACATAAAAGTGTGATAGTTTTTTATCCTGGGTTCTTTATCCCCATATTCAATCGATTCCTCATTGAAAATTCAGAACATTCATCTTTACTGATTATTTACACACTGATTCTTGTCACTGATTGCTGTATTTCCTAAACAATACAACCTATTTATACAGCACTTATATTTTATTCTGTGTCCTCTAGAGATGACTTGAAGAACAGGGATGTAGAGGCTATGTATAGAATATTTGCAAAGACTACATCATTTTATGTAAGGGATTTGAGTATCTTTTATTGTCCTTAGATAGGGTTGGTCGTGGAACTAATCCTCCCTGAATACTATGATGGTCAACCACCAACATTCGTAGCAGAATATTTCTGGGGCCCTGTGTGTTCATCTAAGTGAGATGGTGAATCCTCCCTAAATACTATGGGGTAAGTGATGGTCAACCACCAACATTCATAGCAGAATATTTCTGGGGCCCATCTGATTTCATCTAAGTGAGATGGTGAAGACAGGAGAACACCATGACTGTAGAAAGACCTGGGGTCCTCAAGAGTGTCACTCCACACACCACTCTGCCTAATTTGCTGCTCTTTGTTCTCATTTTTCCCAGTGTGTGCAGAGCTCATTGGATATTCATGGTGTCTCCAAGACCAGCAAGAGATGCTAAGCTGTCAAGAGAATAAAGGTGAAAAGGATGAAGGTGTGTTCCACGAGGCTCATGAAAGCTTTTGCCCAATATATCCAGAAACATATTTACTCGTTAGAAAATGACCAACTGAAACAACCAATACAAGGCACTTAACATTCCTTTTCAGGGACTTAACCAGGCACAGAGAAAAAATCCAATGGTTTGCTTTCCCTGCTCTTTCTCTCTCCCTCCCTCCCTCCCTCCCTCCCTCCCTTCCTCCCTCCCTCCCTTCCTCCATCCATGTCTATCTTCTATAACTCACTGTACTTTTCCTATGAACCAAGCAATCCTTGGAGAGAGAATGAATGAAGCTTTCTAAGTGACAGGCTGGCATGTTTAAATTTAAAAGTTCTTTTCTCCCCTCCCACCTCCAGCTTCACTGCCTGGTCCTCCCAATACCCTGCAAGCATCTCCTGTCTGATATGCTGCCTCATTTCAAGCCTGCATTGGATTTCTCCACCAGGCATATAATGGACTAGTTAAAGCTGCATACGCAAGGTGGCATGCACAGATTTCACTTTAAAGGATGCATCGGTATCCACACAAGAGGAAAGGCTGTTATCCTGTGTAGGCCTGGTCTCAGTCTCTGTTGGAACATGAAAGAGCCCTGGCTGCAGCAACTAGTTTTCACATGCTAATGCACCCAAGTCAGGTACACTGTGATTTCTTGCCATTTTATTTTTCCTCATGTAAAGGTTGCCGTCATTTCACACACATTTTGCAATGACACAGGTAGTTCTGTTACCACCTCCCTTGTAGGGACAGGGAAGAGAAGGCATCTTATAGCCGAGTTTCAACAAACTTGAGTTTGCTTCTTCAGATCTCCCTCTAGTCTATCTTTGACATGTCTTTCTCTTCTAGTAATCTGTAAGTAGAATATCTTTCTCTGACACACAAAAATATGCAGCGGGCATAAACAGATGTGAGTCAAGTCTTTGCTCTATCTGACTTTTGAAAATAGAATCAACAAACTCAATCGATGACTTCCATAGCAACTTGGAGGTGAATGAATAGCACCTGGACTACAGGGGCAGGGTAGGGGGAGGCAAAACAGTAACTGTCAGGAGAACCTGCAGTCCCAGGTCTTGGGAATCTAGTCATTCAGTCCACACCATTTCGGTCATGGGACATGAGAACTAGGGAGGGGAGTGGCCTCAGCCTATTGTTGTTGCAATTATTTATGTGTTTTAGACAACATGGCTTCTGATACTGCTATTTTATGAAATATTTATGTTCTTCTCTGGACACTTGGTGTTGTAAAGGGGGGAAAATCAAATGCAAACTGGACAGACTGTTGCTGAGTTTAAAGACTTCCTCTCTAATTTTCAGAAGGGAAATTCTGTGACTTTAGCCTTTCAGTTATGTCAAGTGTGACCAAGAAATAAAAGGGGGAAATAACCCCCCAAACAACAAATAGCATGCACCAGGAATTGACAACTACAACCGAAGCAACTGACCCATACTGGGTTCTAGGTGCCAGGAGCTAAATATTCTCCCCTCAAAGAACTGTGGGGAAGCAAAATGAAATGAAATTGCTTCTGATTATAAGCATTTCTTGTGTCTGGGCACAGGTTTTTCTCATATACAATCAGACAAATGGCTGCTTCAAAGCAAGTGGAAACCATTGGCCAGTCTTGATTGAAACAATTAGATCTCCAGAGATAAGTAGAGTTAGACAAAAAGTTTTTGAATCAGAACTAAGCATGACTAGTTCTCTACAAACGAGTCAAAATACAAAGAGCTTTTCTAGTTCTACACTAGAAAACAGAAACCAGTACTGGAGCTTTTCAATTTTATTTTTGTTCCTTTCTGCAAACAAGAAACACAAGATGTCTGATCACTTGCATTACGCTTGAGGATTTGCTATCTGCCTTTGCCTGCCTCTCCCAGTCTCACTCCTTACCTCTCCATCCTGGTTCTTTTATGCTTTCTTCCTTCCTTTATATCCAGTTGCAGAAGGGAACTGTGAAAAGCTGTTTAAGCCTCCTTAATGTTCTGAGAAAGGAAACTATCTGACCATTTTTTATATTCCATGATATTAAAGCAATTCATCTGAATTTGTGCTAATGACAGTAAATCTCTCATGCTGACAAGCTGTGGTCAATTATCCTTTCTACAGCCTTTTAAATCCAAAGCACTAGGAAGTGCGTCAGTGCTGGGATCTTGTGGCTTGCTTATTCAAACAAAACAGCCAATGGGCTTGAGTAGCTCTTCCAGGGCTTCACCACTGAGTGCTGAGCCCTCCCAGGGGCAAGCAGAGGCTGGGATACTTCCAGCGGAATTTACACGGATGGAGGAAATGGTTTAAATAAAGTGGGGTGCTATTTATCCCTATAATGAGTAGTTTAACAGTGACAATTAGGAAGGAAATTCTGCAAGCTTGAACTCCGGTTACTTATTAGTGCCACTGAAAATCAATTAAAGTATCTAACTAATGACAGGGATCGCATCATCTGTCGTCTGACAGGTCCCATTAGAGGGGAGAGGGAGTTGGTTTGTTTTGGAGAGCTTGTGATGTAGAGTTATGCTGGTTAGCTTTCAGACTCAGGAATGTGTGAAGGGTTTTCCACCACACAGCGGCAGATCTGCTCACCTGGGAGAGCAGGAACATTAACTCAATTTCCAGCTTATCTTGGATGCAGTTCATTGACAGAGAGTTTTCCAAGAGGTGGGTGGGGAGATATTTCCTCTGCCAGATTAGCCACCCAGAATAACATTTTTTATCCTGTAGGGTTCCATATTGCCCCCCCACATCAGGTCCTTACTTCTTGTTCACTTCAAGGCCACTTTTTTTTCACTCCGAGGGCTGTTTTCAGTGGTCTTAGGCAGCCAAGCTTCTAAACATCATCGTGATTCAAACTGTGACTGTGACTTCTCTTGCGCTGTTACTATTGACCCATCCCCTGTCTTCTGCCTGCCCAAACATGCTTCTCCCTTTGTCAGATTGATCGTACATCCTCCTTCATGCAGAGTCCAATGCCAGACCGCTCCTCCTCCAGTGCCTGTGTGGGTCAGGATTTACTGCCTGATGAACAGACTGTGAAAACCCATCAGGACTGTGTCCTAAGAATTTGCTTCTTGCCAAACATCTGGGAAACATTTACAGTTCTGGAGTGGTATTTTTCTAATTCTTGCTTTTTGTTACTACTGTCGTTCACCCTCATGCTTGGCAAGACACCTTAGTGACACTGGCATGCTTTTATTTGCTTTTTCCATCCACACAGCAGTGTGTTTAGAACAGCGACTCAGAGCAGAACACCTGAGCGGTGACTATTGAGTTTCCATCTCCTGCTACACTGAGTCAATAGGGAATGGTCATATTCCCACTGCCACACACAATTCAAGAAGTCTCTCAATACTTGGCGAGTCTTTATGAGTCCATATTTGTAGGAAAATGATCATAAAAGCACTCATCAATAGACAATTGGGCTCTCTCCCTTGTCTCATCTTCTAGAGCACTCTCAGCAAACTAAGAATCAAAGAGAGGAAAATATTTTCAAATAATTTTCCAAATGACATCAAAGCTTGCATGAGGTTCAAGTTCAGTTCAAGGGATAAGCAAAAACGTGGGTCAGCCAGCTCTGTTAGGTCAGCCAGACACTGCGGTCAGCTGGCCATGTATGGGGTGAACCAAGAACATTTCTGCGTTTCCTATCTCAATGCAGATAATGGAAATTGAACTTCACTTTTCATAGTCTCTTTATGGGTTAAAGTCTCATTTCCCCTTGGAGGGATATGTCCCTGAGGATCCACTTCCTCATCTGTCCTTTTTATGACCTGTCCTGCACCATCACTTACTTTGTACCCAGAGTGATTAGAGTTCCTCTCTCCATGCGCATGTTCCTCCAAGTAGGAAAATGAACATACTTCGTGTGCCCAAGACCCCTGACCATGAAGAAACAAGAAATTGGACTGGTAGGAAAATCCACAAAATGTTTTTTTATTAAAGTTTTATGCTATTTTCAGCAAGAAACATTGATCCTAACAGAGCATTGAAAATGAAATGTTCTCAGGCATCAAACAAATGGCAAGACAACATCAGACCATATCAAAGGGCTGCTTCAGTTCCTTCAATGGCTGACCTCAGTGACAGTATTCAACACATTGCAGTAAAGTTATCATGCCTACATTGTAACAGTTACTCACGTAGGTTGTAATGTGTGCATCTCCCTGGTGGTTAATGCAGTGTTCAGCACACAGTAGGGCCTTAGTAAATGCATGAAGAATGAGTATCTGGTCACATGTTTGTTATATACATATCATGTGATAGTTGCATAGGTTTCTAAGCATCAAGATAAACAGCATCTGTCTTCTATGGTTGACAGGTCTGCATGGTCATCAGGAATATCAGAAATCTCTAGACATGCAAGTACAGGCCTGCCTTAGAGAGATAATAACTTGGTCATTTCACTTAGGGGTCCATATTCTGTATTTTTAGTAAGCTTCCTAGACTCTCCCATTCGTCTGATTGGGAACCACTGTACTGGTGGATGATAATAAAACTGTGGGTTTTACTATGTCTTTCCCTGCATATAAACTATCTTCTTGATCGGTACTTTCTAAGGAGGGTAGTATAATGGGCAGGTGGAGCCTAGGGAGTACTCAAAGTAAACAGATTTGAGCCCAGTCTTCCCATCCCCAAACTCAGCATTGTGTCTGTAAAACCAACCCTGTCTGTGAGTGCTGCCCAGTGCAAGTACTGTTGGCAATAAACACAGGTCATCATGAAGTGAACAAAAGCACTATCATGTCCCTGTCCTACATTGTCACAAAATTCTGAGAATAACCTGGGGTAGGGGGTGTTGGGTCGTGGGGAGCAATGTGGAGACAAATCTTCCCACTGGTGGAAAATAATGAAGCTATTTCCTGTTATTTCTTTATAATTGCAGGGATTTTTAGAGAGACAAACCAACCACAAACTCAGTCTGAACTGATGGAATTGGGTTGGTTCATACTGTGTACGGTCCCTTTGTAGGCGGACAGGTTAAACAAGACAGCAGGTGGAATCCTTTAACTGAACATGGCTCATGGATTCAATCCTCTTGCTTCTTTCTGCTTCATTTCCTACACTCTGTGCAGGGTGGTGGGCATAAATCATGAATGGACTTTTGACCTCTCTCCCTTATCATATAATCAAATTGACATTAACAGGGCATTTGACAGATAAAAACTCCATCCCCCGCTCTGGATTAGGAGCAAGCAAGTTTCATTTCGCAATGTCTAAGCTGCAAGGAAGCACTGTCAGCAGAAGTCGCCTCCATTGACTAGTCACATGCATGTCCTGAGGTGGTTCCCTGGCACAGCCTTGACAAGAAAAGCCCAAAGGTTCAAAAGTTTGTGCAAAGGTCTCTTCTGTCATTCGAGGATATTTGGGGTCTGGCCCACTCAGCCCGGGAGACTCAGAATCGAGGCTCTGTAAAACATGCTGATACACAGTTCTATGTACGCATATATAAAATCCATAATAATCGTGTGATAGAAACACGATGTTTGTCTTTCTGAGCCAGACTAATTTTGTTAGTCACGGTTTCATCAATTTTTCTGTAAATGGCATTATTTTACCTTCACTTCCAAGTGACATTCAGTTGTGTGTATATAACACACTACTGTATTCCTTTGGGGTTCATTCTAGAACTTGTCTATTGTCAATAATGCACAATAAACATGGATGCTCAGGTGTCTTTGTAAGGTTGCCGACTTATATTCCCTTTGGGATGTTCCCAGGAGAGATGTCATTGGATCGTATGGTAGTTCTATCTTTATCTTTCAAAGGAACCCTCGTGCTTATTTCCAGAGTGCCTTGGCTAATGGACACGCTCACCAGCGTGTATACGGGATCCCTTTGGCTAAAGGACCTGCTCACTAACGTGTATATGGGATGCCTTTGGCTAAAGGACATGCTCACCAGCTTGTATACGGGATTCCTTTGGCTAAAAGACATGCTCACTAATGTGTATATGGGATCCCTTTGGCTTGCATCCTCAGTAACTTCCTTGATGACATCCTGACTGGGATGAGATGAATGAAATGAGATGAGAACTGGTGCTTTGCGAATGCCTTCAACCAATAGCCTTTAAGATACTGGCTCACTCCGTTGTCGGTTACAATATCCTAGTGTTACTTCAGCTTACATTTCCACAATGGATGGCAAGGATTCTGAACATTATTTCATAGAGGCCATTTGTACTTCATTTGGTGGTAGGGGAATTATCCGCTCATTCTGTTTGCTCATTAAGTGACTGGAATTTTGGATTTTGTGGGCTTTGAAGTTTAGATTGTTGAGTTCTTACGTAGTCTAGATGAGAGTACACAAAGTGCCCTGTCAGTGTGCAGCTATGAAAGGTGGCCTCTTCCTGCCCTGTAGACCACGCCTTCTCTTGCTTCACTGCTTACTTGCCTGTGCAGAAGTTTTGGATTTTTTGCAGCTTCTTCCGTCTACTCTTCCTAAGTAACCGGCATCTTTTAAAAGAAATTCCTTGTCTGTGTCTTTAAGTCGAAAGGCTTTCCTCTTGCTGCTTTGGAGTTCCAGGCTGTGCTCTGTGATGCTGAGTTGAGCTTGTACGAGCAAGAGATGGGGATCGGGGTTCTTCTGTTGTGGATGTCTGCTTTTCACAGCACCACTTGCTGAAGAGGCTGCCTTTTCTCCAGCCTTGGGCAGTGCGGTCAGCGACTGTGTAGATGTGGCAATGTGGGTGAGGCCCTGGCTTTTTAACCATACTCCACAATCTACATGACCCTCTGTAACTACAGAACTTGAAATCAGGTCTGTGCTCTGTGGGGCATTGCCCTGTTTGCTAGGATTGCCTGGGTTGCTCAGGATCTTTAGCGCCTCCATTTTTTTTTTTTTTTTTTTTTTTTTTTTTTTGCTTCTTTGGTGACTTCTTTCATCTGTATTCAGGATCAAATATAGGGCCTCAAGATTTTGGGTCCTAATTTCACACATGCTTAAGATCTTTTCTGAGGCTTTTGACAGACAGCTGTGTGTAAACAAAATACCTGCATGGCCATGCTGAGTATATACTAGTTCTCTCAGAACATACACCTTTGCACTGAGTTATTTTTATTAACCTCAGAATAATCCGTATCACATAAAATGCTGAGAAATGAGCCTCAGGCATAAGGCCTAGGTAATGTTTTGAATGACATTGTTTTATGATTTATTTCCTAGACTGTTTATTATTAGCATACATTAAATGTTCATATGTATTCTGTACATGTGAGAAGTCATGCAATATTTTATGGTGTCTTTAAATGTAATAAAATGCTTTCTTTATGAAACTTTAAAAATAAATCTTTGTCAAGGGAGTTGGTCAGAGAACCTATCAGTAAAATAAAGGTAGACTTCCCCAAGTAATATTGTTTCTGTTTTGAAGTTATTAATGTGGAAGAATTTAGAATTAGTCTGAAATGTCATGGAGTCAAATCTAGGGTGCAAGGTGGTTTATCAACTTAGCAACAACACTCGGGTATTTTTTTTTTTTTAATTTTTTTTGGTTTTTCGAGACAGGGTTTCTTTGTGGTTTTGGAGCCTGTCCTGGAACTAGCTCTTGTAGACCAGGCTGGCCTCGAACTCACAGAGATCCGCCTGCCTCTGCCTCCCAGTACTGGGATTAAAGGCCTGCGCCACCACCGCCCGGCAACACTCGGGTATTTGTAACTGTGGTAAAGAGTGCCAATCTTATTCTGGTACTGAAACGGCTCCACCAAGGTCAGAGTTTGAAAATGTTCCAAAAGGGCTAGTGAGATGTTCAGCAGGCAAAGGCACCTGCCATCGAACATAACAACCTGTGTTTGATCCCCAGGACCCGCATGGCTGAAGGAGAGAACTGACTTCTGCAAGTTGACCTCTGACCTCCACACCTCTGCTGTCACACGCGGGGAGGTTTTTAGCAGGACGAGGCCCACTGCACACGTCGCCACACCCGTTGCCTAGACTCTCCTGTGAACTTAAGGGTAATGAGAGAGTTACCTGAAATTTTCTCAGCTTCAGAGCAGAGTGGGAAGAATACACGTTCAGAATACCTGCCTATCACAAGTTTAGAGGCTTCATTATTTTAAGAAAAATGAAGCCATTTCCCTCCTGAACATTATTAGAATGAAAGGACTCTAAGATCACATCGGGGCAAAGACTCTTCGGTGTTTGTGTCCCTGGATTAACGAAGAATTGCACCCAGCAACCTTCTCTATGCCTGAGAGATTAGCAGCTCACTTCATCAACTGATGAGGTCCTTCAGAGGTTAATTAAAATACTGAGAACAATGTGCATTAAGGAAAAACGGATGTATGCATGTCATGATTAACTAAGTGCTAGTGCTTTCTTCATATGGAGTCATCCACAAAAGGGCACCGGAAGGGGGATGTTAGAGGTGTGGTCTGTGATTAGAACACTTGCCTAGTGTGTGTGAAACACTGGCTTTTATTCCCAGAACAAAGGGAAAAGCTTAAAAACAATTGCCCAATTTGTTTTAAAAGAAGGCGAGTCTTTGTTGCCTTTATCGGTATCATATATTTATATATTAAGGTAGATCAGAACAAATTCTGAATGTATGTAAATATTTTTATAATTAGTGGTTATAATAGACTTTAAATAAGCTGAAAATATTTAAATATATCTCTTAATGCTTTGTCAGATAAACATCTATGAAACCTACACCATAATCAATAGAAATCAGCCATCAACTCCAAATTGCTCCATTCTGTTCAGAACCTTGCTCCCCAACGTCTCACTTCCTTTCTGTCACTATTTATTCTTTTGATAAAGAGTTTCATGTAAATGCAATCATAATACTTATTGTCACTTGCTCTGCCTTCCTTTGCCCCAAATACTTATTTTATATTCATCCCTGTTATTGTGTATGTCTGTCCTTTATGGCTTTTTTTAAACCAGTTTTCCTCCTGTTCACCTCAAAACATCTCATTTCCTTCATGTTTTTCCTACACACCTTTATGGGGAATGTTGTAGGAAGGCCACTTGTTCGTTTCCCCGCCACCCAGACTTCCGAAATAACCACAAAGAAACTATATCAATTAAATCATGACTTGGCCTGATAGCTCTAGCTTTTTATTGGTTAGCTGTTACATATTAATTTAGCCTATTTCTATTAATCTGTGTATCACCATGTGGCTTACTGCTAAAGTTCCGGCATGTCTGTCTCTGGTGGCCACTACATGGCTTCTCCTTGATTCCTCTTTCTTCCTCCAAGCATTCAGCTTAGTTTTCCTCGCCTAGCTAAATTCTGTCTTGCTATAGTTCCAAAGCAGTTTCTTTATTAATCAGTGGTAATCACAGCATGCAGAGAGAAATCCCACATCAAGGAAATATGCCAATTCTCTTTAACAAGCTAACGCCCACAAACCTGCTTAACTAAGGATATATTATAGAACATGAAACATTCTAGATGCTGAAGTTATGGCAACAAGTAAGACAGGCAAGGGCTCTTGACCCCATGGAAAATACATTACAAAAGATATCTGTTGCTGTTATGCTCTGGAAGACCACCAACATAATCTGTGTTGTCCTTTTTCAACTACCAGGTCTTCACTAAAATAGGAAGCACTATTAATGACAGCTGCCTTGTAAATCTTCCCTGGCCCCTCTCCTAACACAGGGTCAGTGTGGAGGTTCTATTTTCTATGGCCTCCCACAGTTTCATTCCCACCCCCTTTCTTTTTCTCTCTCTTTTACTCTCATTTCAGGAATGTTTCTTATGAGAATTCCTCAAACAAAGGCAGTGGCTGTAATCAGGATGATTAAGGAAGGTGAACTGTTGAGAGAGAGTGGGGGTTCCTGGCTAGACCTGTGTCTGTACCAGGAGGGTGTAATCGATTCAATTTAGGTGAGATCAGCCAACAACATTTTCAAATGGTTTAATGGGGGGTTGAAGAGATGATTTTGTGGGTAAGAGCAGGCACTGCTCTTGTAAAGGACCCACCAGGGTTCAGTTCCCAGCACCTGCATTGGGTGACTCATACCTGTCTGCAACTCTAGCTCTAGGGATCCAACACTTTCTTCTGACTCCATGGATACCTGCACATGGATAATATACACATACAGCACATGTACGCACACAGAGAGAGACTTAAAATACTACAAATATACCTGCACTAATATACACATATAGTGCATGTACACAGAGAGAGAGAGACTTAAAATACTACAAATATACCTGCACTAATATACACATATAGCACATGTACACACACACAGAGAGAGATTTAAAATACTACAAATATACCTGCACTAATATACACATATAGCATATAGCACGTGTACACAGACAGAGATTTAAAATACTACAAATATACCTGCACTAATATACACATATAGCACATGTATGCACACACAGAGAGAGGTTTAAAATAATACAAATATACCTGCACTAATATACAGATAAAGCACATGTATGCACACAGAGAGAGATTTAAAATACCACAAATAAACCTTTTAAAATGCTGATTGTCTAGGTAAGTGAATGGCTTATACCATAGCCCAGTTTTATCAGTCACACAGAGATGACCTGCATCCCTTTTCAGTGAGAAGACAATGAGAGCAATCTTAGAGTCCAGAGCCACTCAGGAATCAGAACTATATCTTAATAGACACATAAGCTGTATGAGACAGCTTATAAATAAGGACAGTACTCCAAGCTCTCCCTCCACTTTGTTTTTGGAATGAGGTGTGTTCATGCTTGCTCAGCCTATGGAACTAATGAGGTCAACCATTTGTTTTCTCCTATGACTGTGAATTCTCACTCTCTCTCCAAATGCTCCTACATTTATGCCTTGAGCCTTAAAACACCTCTGGAACCAAGAGAATATACGTGCACCCAAAAGTAAGTGTGGTTCATGTGCATGGCACGTCTCCCATTGAACATTGTGTTCTCAGCCTGAGTTCTGCACTGGCTCTTCTGGTTCTTCTCTTCATCCACTGAAGTCCTCAGTGGATCAGAATGGTTCAGTACTCACAATATAAAACAAGGACAATCTAAATCCAAGCCCAGTCAACAGCAAGAAATAATAAAAACCAGAGCTGAAATGGATAAAATAAGTTTATAAAAAGAATCAACAAATCTAGGAGATAGTCTTTGGAAGAGAAACAAAATTAGCAGGCCCTTCGCCCAAATAACAAAGAAAGAAAGAAAGAAAGAAAGAAAGAAAGAAAGAAAGAAAGAAAGAAAGAAAGAAAGAAAGAAAGAAAGAAAGAAAGAGAGGGTACAAGTTAACAGAATCAGAAATAAGCATGGCAACATTACAATAGACACAAAAGAAATTCAGAATATTGTAGAATCTGTACTCCATGAGGTTAGAAAACCTAAAAGAAGTAGATAATTTTCTAGATACATCCAAGTCACTAAAATTAAACTAAAAAGAAGTTAAAACTCTAAAGAGACCCATAACAAATGAGGAAATTGAAATAGTAATAAAAAGCCTTCCAGCTAAGAAAAGTCCAGAGCAAGAAGAATTCACAACAGAACTCCACTAGACATTCAAAAATACTCTACAATTAGTCCTTCTTTAACTATTTTAAAAAATAGAAACAGAAGGAACCCCTGTGCCCCCACCTGCAACAGACTTCTATGAAGTTGGTATCACCCTAATATCCAAACCAGGTAAAGACACAATTAAAAAGAAAAACTACAGGCCAATACCTCTAATAAAATAGAAAAAATACTCAATAAATACTTGCAAACATAATACAGAAATACATCAAAAAGAATATATACTATGACCAATTTAGCTTTATCCCTGAAATGTAGGGATGGTTCAACATATACAATTCAGTAAATGCAATAGACCATACAATATGGACTTAAAGACAAAAAAATTACATGATCATTTCAACAGTTGCAGATAAAGTCTGACAAAATCCTGCATGACTTTATCATAAAATTCTTAGAGAACATAGGGCTAGAGGGAATATACTTCAACACAATAAAAGCTATATACAAGAAAACCACTGCCAACATCATTCTAAAGGGAAGAATGCTTGAGGCAATCATAATAAAGGCAGGAATGAGACAGGGATGTCCCCCACAAACACACTTTTTCAACATTGTTCTCAAAATACTAGCTGGAGTAATAAGGCAAGAGAAGTATGGGAGTTTGAAGGTATGGTGCCCATAGGCTCATGTGTATGAATGCTTGGTCCACTGGGAGTGGCACTATTAAGTGGTGTGACGCTGTTGTAGCTGGTATGGCCTTGTTGGAGGAAGTGAGGAAGTGTGTCACTGTGGAGGTGGGCTTTGAGGTCTTATATGCTCAAGTTATGCCCTGTGTGGAAAATAGTCTCCTTCTGTGGCCTGTGGTTCAAGATTCAGAACTCGCAGCTCCTTCTCAAACACCATATCCGTCTGCGTGTCACCATGTTTCCCACCATGACAATAATGGAATAAAGTTCTGAAACTGCAAGCCGTCCCCAATTAAATGTGTCCCTTTATAAGAGCTGCTGTGGTTATGGTGTCCCTTCACAGCAACAAAACCCTAACAAAGGCAAGGAAATTAAACTTAAATTGATACAAGCAGGAAAAAAGAAGTCAAACTATCCCTATTTGCAGATGATAATATAATACTAGAAATGATAAATAAACTCAGCAATGTGGCAGGATATAAATAGAATCAATTTATACAAACGATTGTCTCTACACCAACAATAAATACATAGAGGTGAACATGGACACACTCCCATTCATAAAAGCCTCAAAAAATATTTCTAAAAATAAACCTAACCAAGGAAGTAAAGAATCTCTATGATGAAAACTTCAAATTTTTGAAGAAAGAGAGAAAGATACTAGAAAATAGGAAGTCATCTCATGCTCATGGATTGGTAGAATTAACATTTTAAAAATGACCATTTACCAAAAGCTATTTCTAGATTTTATGCAATTTCAGTGGAAATCCCCATCTAATTCTTGGCAGAATAAGGAAAAAAAACTATCTTAAAATTCACATGGAACCACAAAAGACAATAAATAGCAAAACTGATTTTGAGGAAAAAAAAAAAACAAAAACAAACAAAGAAGCAAAAATGCTGGAGGAATTACAATTCTAGATCTTAAGATATATTACAGACCCATAGTAATAAAACAATATGATATTGGCACAAAAAAGACATGTAGACCAATAAAACACAACAGAAGATCCAAGCATGAACACACATATCTTCAGTCACGTAATATTTGGCAAAAATTCCAAAACCCTGCATGGAAAAAAAGATAGCATCATCAAGAATGGTGTTGGGAAACCTGGATATATGTATGCAGAAGAATGAAATTAGACACATATTTATCACCTTGCACAAAAGTTAACTCAAATGAATCAAAGACCTAAACTTGAACAGAAACGCTGATAACAACTAGAAAGAAACAGGAAATATTCCACCTGATACAGGTATAGGAAAGGACTTCCTGATAGGCTCCCTTTACTCCAATAATTAAGACCAAATGACAAGTGGGACCTCATGAAACTTAAAAGTTTCTGCATAGAAAAAAAAAACCAGTCCCATTCTGTGAAGTAGACACCCAGAGACTGGGACAGCATCTTTTCTACCTATACACCTGGCAGAGGTTTAATATTCAAATATACAAAAAAACTGAAAAAAAAAACAGATGAAAAAATGACCCATTCAAATAATGGGCCTGGGATCTGAATAGGGAGTTTGGAGAAGAAGAGGAGGAAGAAGAGGGGAAAGAGAAGGAGAAAGAAGAGAAAGAGGAGGAGGAAGAAGAAGGTGAGGAGGAGGAGAAGGAAGAGGAGAAAGAGAAGAAAAAGAAGAACAACAACAAGAAGAAGAAGAACAAGAAGAAGAAGAAGAAGAAGAAGAAGAAGAAGAAGAAGAAGAAGAAGAAGAAGAAGAAGAAGAAGAAGAAGAAGAAGAAGAAGAAGAAGAAGAAAGAGTGACTAAGAGGCTAAGAATACCTGAAAAAGCATTCATCAACCCTAGCAACTAGGGAAATGCAAAATAAAATGACTGAGATTTCATCTTACCCAAGTCAGAATGGCCAGGATCAATGGGAGAAGTGAAAACGCTGAGGGTATGCAGGGAAAGGGAACACTCCTTCATGGCTGGTAGGATTGTGAACTGTTGCTGCCACTACGGAAATTAATGTGGAGAATCCTCAAAGAAATTAAAATAAATCTACCGTATGGCCCACTTACATCACACCTCTGGATATGCCAAAGAACCCTGAATTATACTCCACAGACACTTGCTCAGCCATGTTCATTCCTGCTCTATTCAAAACATCTAAAAAATGGAAATAGTTCGAATGCCCTACAGCTGACGATGGATAATGAAAACGTGTTACACATTCACTACAGAGTACTATTCAGCAGTAAAGAGAAATGAAGTTTGGATCCTTTCAGGTAAATGGTTGGGACGACAAAAGATACATTAAGTGGGGTAACCCAGACCCAGAAAAGACAAATGTCACATGGTCTTTTTTATTGGAGGCTTCGAGCTCCAGATCTTTAGATGTGAATACATAGCATGTAGTAACTACAGAAACTGGTAAGTAAAACAGGACCAAAGCCAGGATACGAGACTGGGAAACCATAGAGGGGTAATAGTAACAGCAAGGTACAAGCGATATGATCAGACAGATGGGAAAAGAGGGATCCCTAGGGAGTAGGAGGGGTAAAGGGGAATAGCAGTTGACATGACAAGGACAAAGACAAAAGAGGGGCTCTTCAGAGAAGAGGAGGGGGCAGAAACAGAAGAAAAGGGGAGTAGATAAAATAGCAATATTGGTGGCTGATGAAAAAGCCACAAAGAATCAAGTGTTAACTATTGACCAAAAACCCTATGATGTATCTATTTCTGCCTATAAATACAATATGTAGTTTTAATGATTTGTTTCTCATCTGGGCTGATGACACTCCCTCCAAGAACAAAAGACTTTCTAACTAAAGCCCCAATACCACAATGAGAAGCCATCTTTTGAATTGTTGGCCAGAGCTCAAGACAGCCTGCTACTGTTGCCCTTGGCTGCCTTTCCAGAGTCTGAAGTCCTTATTGCTTAAGAAACTATACACCTCAGAAACGGGGCCCAGAGGCTCCTCAGCTAGACTGACCTGAACGCTCCCTCCTTAAGGACTAGCTTTCATGGTGCCAGAATGGTACCATGCTACTCCTCCATGACACCTATAAACTGCGTCAAAGATCAGCATGGCACCATAGCTCCTCCAGTGCAATAATGGCGTGCATAACGTGATAGCAACTGAAACGAAAGAAGAAGAAGACACTCATATTTGTGAAATATATGGTACATATATGTGAAGATTGAATTTTCAACATGGCAAACAAGATATTATAAATAAGAATTTTTTAAATATGTTAAGAATAGTTTTTAACTAATTAGCAGTTTGTTGTTCCATATGACTATACAAACTAAATGTATTTGTTTTAAAGTATTGTCATCATCACTTGTAAACAAAATATCTTGTAATACACAAACAACAGGGGTTGTAGATACAGACAATACAAGATAAAACAGCAGCAGGACGTTGATGCTTTAAAGTTCTCTTGATTAGGAGCTGTCTGCAGACACTCTTCAGCCCTCTCTGTTGTTCTGCAGTTCTTGTCGGGAACTGGACTGGATGGAGCAGACACATGTTCCGCTTCTTCTTGTGGGAATTCTCACCTCTCGGTAATATATCTTACCAGTTGTCCCATGCTGGCACACCTGTGTACCCCAATCTACAGCTTCCCAGTCTCAGAGGGCATCTTCTGCATTTACAGCTCTTCTTCCCAGTACTGCTCCAGTCATCACTGGGAGAACAAAAATTTCCAGTCCAACATCTGTAGCAGGTTCTTCTGCGTCTGTGGTCAGAGCACGTGGTTCTGCTTTTATGCGCCTGCATGCTGGGGTCCTTCCACTGCTGCCGACTCCCTCAGGTCCACCGTGTCACCTGACTCATGGCCAGCACTTCAAACGCCTCTCTTTGATTTTTTTGTGAGCTCCTTCCATGCTCTCCCCCTCCTTGCCACCCACTGACTTTCTACAGAGCCCGCCACCTGGGCGCCATTACCCTCCGTCTGGAGCTACTTGGTACCCGCGGAATTGTTTAAATGACAAAAGTCAGGGTGGGCAGAACAATAGGTAATGGCAAACAGTACACTTATACACTTAATCTACAAGAAGTTATTACACAACCAGGAGAAACATGAACAACTCGTTAGAGAAAACCAAGCAAAATGTATATACAAGCATGTCCCAGAAGAAGAAACATATAAACAGAAGGAAAGAAACACAACTCAGTCTCTAAATATCGATCTATATGTGCATATAGGTACATAGATATTCATATGTATGTATATATATATATATATATATATATATATTCCCATCTTAGAACAATAAGGTATAAGTTTGCCTCTCACATTACAAAAACTAGAAGGTCACAATGCCCCACGTTGGTTAGGATGCGGGAGGAGCCTTTTCTAACAGACAGCGGCTGTGAACTTGACACTGACCCTGGAAGGCAATTTGGCTGTTTCTATAAAATGTCTGTGAAAGTTCCATGAAACTGTTGACCCAGAAATGGTGTTGACCTACGTTTATCTTCTAAAAACGCTCCCAAATGCCTAAAAATATTTTTACAAGGTGTATACTTCAAACTGTGCCGTAACCCAAGAGATTGTCCGCTCAACCAATTGGCACTTTAAAAATAGGTAGAGGAATGGTGCTTTCTCGTCCAGCATGATCTGCTCTTGCTGACACAGAAAGAGGTTGCTTCACAAGCACTACCTGGGAAAGTGTCAATGACATTCAACAAAGAGTAAGCCACAGAGCAGTGTGCACAGAACGATCCGAATTCGTAAAGGAGAAAGAGGATGGAGGTGTTTGGCATATACAAAGATGAGCAGCTTACCAAGAAGCCTCACTTAAAGGTGATAGAACCCGCAGAAACTCCATTCCGCTAAAAAAAAAAAAAAAAAAAAAAAAAATGCTGTGCCTCATGTGGCTGGAGCCCATAGGTGGATCTGGCCCAAGAGTTGCAAGATCCTGAGGGTTCCCATGCTGTGTGCAGCAGGGATGGTCTCTGCTGATTCTGCTTCCCCCTGGGTTTTGGCCTCATTCTTTTTCATTCCATACAGCTGCCTCCTTCCTAAAGCTAAAAAAAGTGGTCACTGGCAAGCTAACTTCAGCTGTTACAAATAGAATGACCTCTACAAGCAGGAGAAACTTTCCAGCTAGTTCTGTGGAAGGAACCCTGGGAAGGGCCTTGATCCTTTGTGTGCCCTTTGGAGGTCAGAATCACTCCCACTAGCCTTTATTGGCATTTGGGGGACTAAGGGCACAGTTAGAACACAGACTAGCGATTCTGGTATAAACCTATGGATGCTGCCTATTAAACAACTTTAATAGCAGCCATTTTGGAGAGGGAATTACCATTGCAATTTAAAAACACAGCTGTTAGGACTGTAGGGTTTGGGTTTTGAATGAACAAACAGCTTCCAAGGCCTTCACAGAAGGCACCTGTTAAGACTTGCAGGAAGCTCTGCCTCCTCATTCTGTCCCTCTCCATCTACCTGTCCTTCTCCCTCTCCTTCTCCATCCTTATTCCGCTATCCCTCTTCATCTCTCTCTTCCTCTTTTCCCCTCCCTTCCTATTATGATTTGGTCCTAATGTGGTTTCTGTATTTCTTGGTAATGAAGTGGTTAATTGCAAATGTCTTCTGGAAATATACTGAAGAGGAATTTGAGAAAAAAAAAAAACTGGCCCGGTCTTTCCTGTGAGCATTTTGGGATTGTACAAGATCCATAAAGGAGGGAACAGACCCTGGGGAGTGCTGCCGTAGCTGTATGTGACCTTGTCCTGGAGAAGCCCCCAGGAGGGACTCCAGGGCAGGACCAGTCTGGTGGCTATGCTGACCTCAGCACTTGAGGCATGTGACAGCTTCTCAATAGGCTGAAACTGTCCTCAGAATTTTCCTCCCCAGAAGGTAGAAGTGGTTCTGTCTGCTGCTCTTGGCCTGATGGTTTTCCATGAGGAAAGCATATCAGAGACAAATCAAGAACATAAGAGCTGGTGGCTAAATATATTATCTGGATTCTACAAATTGAGACTAACAAAATCCGAACTATAAAAAATCTTTTATATTGGTTATTGATGACTAAAAAATTTATTTTGCAAATTATAGAATAAATAAGATCCCAGTGGAATGGATTTCCCAAACATCATTCACTATTTTAGTGATCAGCAGATGGACATATCAGTAATGATGAAGCACCGATATCTAGTTACTCAAATAATTAAAAACAACAACAACAATAAAAATTATTACTTCTACGAGACCCTTATGTTACCATAGTCCAAGAAGATCTGAGTACTATGTGAGTGAGGCGGAAGATCTTGTGTCATTCACATGTTGTTGGTCTTGCAGACATTAAAGATGCTTCAAAAGATGCAGGGTCAGGGAGGATCCACCCTGAAGTCTAAGGCAAGCACGAGAAGCCAGGCAATGTGTGACAAGGTTGGAGTTCACTCAGGAAGCTTCTAGAAGGGCAATACCTGAAGCTGCAGTGAAGAATCCTAAATTATAATGGAGATCCAGCTGGGTAGGACATTTGAAATTGTGCCACGGAGCACAACAGTCAAAAATGGAGACTGCCCAAGAGAGAAACTGTTTTACAACATGCAAGGTAGTAGGGGCAGGAATGCCCAGGCCTGATGGACCTTATATAGGACACCTCGGGACCTGGATGCCAGACACTGAATTAGTGTTTGCCCCTCGGGTTTCTGGTCTTGCTTTGGTCAGGTGTTTTATGTTTTACTCGGTTTTTTGTCCATCTAGACTGTGAATGCCCGCTCTGCCATTTTGTATTGGAATGTGTAGCTTCCCTTTTGTCTTACACAGACTCATGGCTAGGAGTTTGCCTTGAGTCTCAGGAGAAACTTTGAACTTGTGCCTTTGAATAGTATTGAAAATGCTAAGATTCCACAGCATTTCTGGACATGGAGTGAATGCTTCTTGCACTATGAACATTTTGGGGCCATGGTGGAGAGTTATGGTGTTATGTGTTAAATGTTCTGTCTCCGTCTGGGGGACACTAGTATGGGAGGTTCTGGAAACTTTAGGAGTAGGACTTAGCTGGAAGAAGTAGGCCACTGAGGTAGAGGTACCTCTGAAGACACTATCTTGTCTTCAGTCCCTGCCTCAGTCCTTTTCCTTGTTGATTAACATGATGTAAACGGCTCCCTCTTTCACTTGTTCCCGCTACCATGATGTTCTGTCTTACCATGGTCCAGAAGCACTGGAGCCAATTACTTTAAACCAAAGTCTCTGAAACCAAGGACTGAAGTAGAACCTTCCTTCCTTTCAGTTGCTGCCAGATGTTTTGTGACAGCAATAAATAAAATAATATATTACATTTGTATATCTGTGTATTGTACCTCTATACATATGCTTGCATATTTAAATATATTAAATATTCTAAATATGAATGATTTTTATTGTCTCCATGTATTAATATTCGTCAAATTGTTTGACTCAGTTTGAGTTCGGATAATATCTTCTCTACAGGGATTCCAAAGTCCCCATTGGTATTAGTGGAAATGGGCACAACCTTTGTGAACAGCAAGTCACCCCAACAGGAGGAAGCAGGGCCAGCAGTTTAGCCACCGACCTAGTCATCTCACATCTAGAAATCCATCCTCAGAAAAGCAGCAGAAGCATCCTTAATGTCCAAGAAGAAGGAAAAGGCTTCGTAGACCAGTCTTTATATGCAGGGGGCATTATGATGCAGTCATTTAAAAGTCACAAAAATGTTAGCAAAACAAGGAAACAAACAGTTAAATAATGAGTTTAAAGTGTACAAAAATATATTCTTTTCCTACTTTCTGTATAGTTTCATACATGTGAGGCCCAAATATTGGAAAGAAGGGCGGGGCATGGTGGTGCATGGTGCACAGCTGCAGACCAGCACGTGGTAGAGAAAGAAAGAGCAAAGTCAAAGACATTTGCAGATGAATGGATAGAACTGGAAAAAAACTATCCTGAGTGAGGTAACCCCGACCCAGAGAAACGAACATGGTGTGTACTCCCTCATGAGTGGATCAGAGATGCAAAGCAAAGGATAGCAAGCTAATCCACAACCCCAGAGAAGCTAGATAAAAAAGGGGGACCCCAGGAGGAACACACATGGAGGGCCCCAGGAAGGAAAATAGTTATGATCTCCTGGGTAAACTGGGAGGAGGATAGAAAGGAGGGGATGGGGGATGGGAACAATAGGGATGGAGGTGGCCCAGCTGGGGGAAGGACTGAGGAGGACAATGAAAGTGGGATCTTTATAGAGGGCCTCAGTACGGGGTTAGGGAGAAACCTGGTATTAGAGACATTTTCAGGAATCCACAAGGATGACCCCAGCTAAGACTCCTAGTAACAGTGGAGAGGGTGTCTGAAAGGGCCTTCCCCCGTAATCAGATTAGTGACTGCCCTAATTGTCATCACAGAACCTACATCCAGTAACTGATGGAAGCAGATGCAGTGACTCACAGCCAAGCACTGGGCTGAGCTCCTGGAGTTTAGTTGAAGAGAGGGAGAAGGGATTATATGAACAAGGGGAGTCAAGAGCATGAGGGGAAAAACACAGAAACTGCCAAACCAAGCTAGTGGAAGCTCACAGACTATGGACCGACACGTGAAGAACCTGTGTGGGACTGAACTGGACCCCCTGAATGTAGATGACAGTTATGGGGCTTGATATGCTGGGAGGGGGCCCTGGCAATGTCACCAGGACCTATCCCAGGTTCATGAACTGGTCCTTTGGAGCCCATTCCCTATAGTGGGATACCTTGTTCAGCCTTAATACGGGGGTGGGGGATGCTAACTAACACTTGATCCTGCCTTAAGTTCCTATGTCAGGCCTTATTGACTCCCCAAGGAAGGCCTTACCCCCTCTGAGGAGTGGATGGGGTATGGGAAGGGGGAAAGTGGAGGCAGGAAAAGAGGAGAGAGGGAGAACTGGGGTTTATATGTAAAATGAAAAGTCATTTTTTAATAAAAAAAATGTGAAGAAAGAACAAAGTCATGTATCAAGCTGCAGTAAGACTAGGCACCTCACCTTGTATTAAGACTGGGCAAGGCAGAGCAGTATGAGACGTTCCCGAGAGCCAGGCAAAACCTAAGGGACAGTCCCTGCTCCCATTGTTAGGAGTCCTACAAATAAACTAAGTTACACAACTCTCAAATACATGTAGGTTGCTACCATGCAGGCTCCCTGATGGTTGGCTCAGACTCGGTGAGTTCCTATGAGTTAAGTAAGTTATTTCTCTGTGTTTTCTTATGATGTCTCCTACAATCCTCCCTCCCTCTCTTTATCAGGATTCTGTGGGGGGGGGCAGGACTGATATTGGGCTGTGGGTTTGCATCTGCTTCCATCAGTTACTGGATGAAGGCTGTCTGATGACATTGGGGTAGTCACCAATCTGATCACGGGAGATATCCATTCAGGCTATGTATCCACTATTGCTAGGCTTTTTAGCTGAGGACATCCTTGTAGATTCATAGGGGTTTCCCTTGCATCAGGTTTCTATCTGACCCTGAAATGCACCCCTTTCCAGTCATCTCCTTAAGTACTCTCCCCCTCTACCCAACCCCTCAAGTTCCCATCCCCACACATGTAGTAGGAGCTTCAGGCCGCTTCCCAGCTCCTGGGCAGTGGCTAGCTTTACCCAAAATAATTACATGGAGATTGTGTTCTTTTAAACACTACCTGGTCCATTATCTCTTAGCCTAACTAAGAGATTGGCTAACCCTCACATCTTGATTAACCCGTTTCTAATAATCTGTGAAGCACCACAAGATGGTGGCTTACCAGGAAAGATTCATCATGTCTGACCTGGTGGCTGGCTCCATCGTGTCTGACCAGAGAGGAGAGGCATGGCGATTGCCTCACTTCCCTTTTCCTCCCAGCATTCTGTTCTGTCTACTCCACCCACCTAAGGGCTGGCCTATCAAATAGCCAAGGCAGTTTCTTTATTAACCAATGAAATCAACACAAAACAGAAGACCCTCCCACATCACACCCACCCCTGTTTATCCAGGAGATTGCTTCTACCTCCCCTTCCCAGGAAGATTCATGAGCACCTCTTTGGGCCCTCCTTGTTACCTAGCCTCTCTGGGGCTGTGAACAGTAGTTATCCTTTGCTTTATAGTTAATTTCCAGTTATGAGTGAGTTCATGCCATGTTTGTCATTCTTGTAGAATCTGGTAGAATTTGGGGGATAGCTTATGTATACTATCATATCATCTACAAATAGATTACTTTGACTTTTTCTTTTCAATTCGTATCCCTTTGATCTCCTTGTGTTGTCTTATTGCTCTAGCTAGAACTTTAAGTACTATATTGAATAGATATAGAGACAGTGAACAGCCTTGTCTTGGTCCTGGTTTTAGTGAAATTGCTTTGAGTTTTTCTCCATTTAATTTGATGTTGGCTGTTGGCTTGCTGTGTATTACTTTTGTTATATTTAGGTATGATTATTGTATACCTGATCTCTCCAAGACTTTTATCATGAAGAGGTGTTAGTATATGTGTGTGTGTGTACATATATATATGTATATGTATAGTTTTTCAACATAGGGTTTCTCTGTGTAGCTCTGGCTGTCCTGGAATTCACTTTGTAGACAAGGATGATGTCAAACTCACAGAGATCCACCTGCCTCTGCCTCCCAAGGGTTAGGATTACAGGTGTGTGCTACCACCACCCAACTGGGGTGTTGGATTTTGTCAAAGGCTTTTTCTGCATCCAATGAGATGATCATGTCATTTCTTTTTCTTTCAGGTTTTCTATGTTGAACCATCTATGCCTCTCTGGGATGAAGCCTGTTTGATCATTGAAGTAGATGATCTTTTTGATGTCTTCTTCAGATTTTTCTTAAACACATTTTGATGATTTCCAATTTTCTGCAATGAACTGGTATTACTTTTGTAATTTTGCAACTAAATGTGCTCTTATTTTTCAATTAAAATATTTTTAGTAGAAGAACCACCAATTCCCTCAAATTTTAAAGAGTGATCTGATTTTCCTTTTCCCTTCTGCTTGGTGTGGGTACAGTTTGCTCTTTTCCTATTCTTTATTAAAATGAAAAGTTAATGGTTGGTTTGAAGTTTTCCAATTTGGTAATTATAATTGTTATTGGAAAAGGAACACTTATTAATGTGTTCCCTTTTAGCATCAATCCAACTGTAGGTAGTAATTTAAATACAACAAGTACTCAGAGCACATTCTGATTTTCACTAAAGCTCCCCTGTTTTGGCCCATTGGTTATTTTGAATAGTATTGTTAAGTTTCCAAATATCATGAATTTTCCAAATTCTTTTCCACTATTTTTCCCAGTTTAATTCCATTTTTGTTGTACAATATACTTTGTATAGCTGTAGCCCATTTAAATACACTGAGACTTATTTTATAACTAACATATGATCTACCTTGGGGACTGTACTATAAAAATTTGAGAAGGTGCATTTTTCCACTATTTATTAAAGTATTTAATAGATGTTAATTATATCAGGTTGGTTTAAAGTATTGATCAAGATGATTTTCATCTTGATTTATTGTACACATTATTGACTGTAGGCTATTGAAATCTCTATTTTTATTAAATTTTCTGTTTTCTTCAATTCTGTAGGGGTTTGCTTTATGGAGTTTGGGATTCTATTATCAAGAATGTACAGATTTATGCACAAGAGTAGATTATTAAAGGGGTAGATTAATCCCTTTGTCATTACAAAACAATCCTTGTTTCTATTAACATTTTTTGCCTGCAAGCTTGTTTTTATCTGATGTTAGTACACATCAACTTTCCTCTGGTTATCAGCATTATTATTTGCATAATATACTTATTTCATTCTGTATTAGTTACTTCTGCACTGCTCTGAGTAAATACCCAAAGAAAAAAATTAGTGAGGATTTGTGGGGCTTGCTTCAGAGATTTTAGTTCCTATTCTTTAGATACAACAATTCTGGCCCTAGGGTGAGGGACTACATCATGGTAGCAGGAAATGTGGGCAAAAAAGAGACCAGTCACCAAATGGTCAACAAGGAGAGTGGAAAAGAAAGAGAGAGCCAGGTATATAGCCTTCAAAGCCCCTTAGTGATGCGTTCCTTTTAGCTGGGCCACAGAGCCAAAGTTTTCAGAGACCCCCAGAAGAGTACCACCAACTAGGACCCAAGCATTTAGCACATAAGTTTGTTGGAGACATTTATATCCAAACAGTAACATCTATCTAAATTTTGCCAATTTGTCACTTTTTAAATTATGGTTTTTGTAAACAGTATGTAATTGGATAATTTTTAGAAGTCTAGCCTAATCTCTGATTATTTTATTTTATTTTTGAGATTAGAATATAATTAAAAATTCCCTCTTCCCTTTCCTTCCTCCAAATCCTCCCATAACCCCTCCCCGTTCTTCTTCAAATTCAAATTCTTTTTCACTGTTATTGATGTATATATGTAGATAGATATATATTCCTAAATATAACTGGTTCCATCCATATAATGTTACTTCTATGTATGTTTTCAAGGCTGACCATTGGCACTGGACAATCAATTGTTATGCTTTTTATTCTGAGGAAGACCCTCCTTTTCTACTCCCAGCTTTTCTAAGTTGCTTGTAGCTCTCTGAATCTTTCTGGATTTTATCCCAGCCACTTTGACATGTTCATTGATGTAATCCTTGTTCAACTCCCCTCATCAAGGACACTTCTCTTTGCAACACAGAGACTACCACAGAAAATTACAATCAATCAAAATGCAGAGCTCTGGCTCTCAGTCCCAGTAAATACATCTACAAAATACTGCTTAACCTAAAGGCACAGCTAACATGGTAGAAGAAAATTTGGAAAGACTGTTAGAAACAAAGATCAGGGAATTCCCTTTGAGATTGTATCTACTAGTATTATCAGAAACTACATCCATAAAGTTCCACTAACATGGCTACCCAAACATGAGCTAATCTATGATTTTTAAGTGAAAGGTTTAATCCATTTACATTTAACATAATGACTGAAAAGGTAGAATTTATAGCTATCATTTTCTATGTGTTTGTTCCATGTCTTATTTTCTTTTATTTTTCTGCTTATTTCCTTTCTGTTAGATATTTTATGAGTAAAATTTCAAACCCTGTGTTTATTTTATAGTATGTTTTAAGAAGTATTTTCTCCGTGGCTTCTCTAAGGAGTAATCCTTAGAGAAATTTGCTTCAAATATCCATTTTGGATTAAAACTAATTCAGTTTTAGTATCACATTAAACTTTCTATAATATGGCCTTATCTCAGGCTTCACCTTCCTGTGGAAAGGCAGAATTTGACAATACTCAGTATCTCAGTTCCACTCAAGAACATTTGCATTTATTACAGTTAGTGATCATGTCCTGAAGAAAACTTAATTTCTATTTGAGGAATAAAATGAAAGATAGAGTTAACTCTTCAGGCAGAGGACGTGTCAGCTTCATTTGCTAAAAGAGGTGTCACCTTTACTGAACCTTTTGAATTTTCATGTGTGGTGTGGGATGTCCTTCTGTATATGTGTTGTTTTTATTGGCTAATGAATAAAGCTGCTTTGGTCAATATCTTAGCAGAGTAAATCCAGGTGGGAAATCTGAACAAAGATACATAGAGAGAGTAGGCAGAGTCAAGGAGACAGCATGTAGCTGCCAAAGGAGACAGATGTGGGAATCTTACTGTAGGCCACAGCCTCAGAGTGCTACACAGATTAGTAGTGTATGCAGGTTAATTTAAGATGTAAGAGCTAAGTAGAAATATGCCTGGGTCATCAGCCAAACAGTTTTGTAATTAATATAGTTTCTGTGTGATTATTCAGGTCTGGGCAGCCAGGAAACATACAAGCAGTCTCCACTTACACATGTGGAAACTCTTACACTGACTCTGTGTGTAACTAGGAAAACATAAAAGTGTTTCTCACAGTGATTTAAACAAGTTATGATGCATTCTTAGGTACCACAGACTGTGGGGAAATTTCTTGACAAGCCTAGATGTGGATAAGAATTTCAATTTTTATGAGATTCTTCAAGCCCTTGACTCTTAGGTATCATCGTTGGCTTACTCTTCCTGAAAACAAGCACACTAAGGAGAGGAGAAGAGTCAGGTGAATTCTGGGAAAAGTAAAATATGCTGTTGGCGTCTCTCAAAAACAATTTTCCTCAAACTTTATCACTACACATCACTCGGCATGTGTAATGTAAGACACACACATTTGCACACAGGTTCATATAATATGTAACACATCACTTTGCATTTATTTCAATGATTGCCTTGCTCTGGGCTGAAGTAGAAAACGTGGTCTTCTTGGATGTGTCTGTCATTCCCATCAAAACTAGCATGATGCTGGTGTTGGGCAGAGTTGAACTTGAATCATGACGCTGCCATTCTCAGTGTGACTTGATACTTAATCTCTTAATCATTTAATCTTTTGAAGCCCAAGTTTCCTCAACAACAACAAAACGACAGATTCTGTGCCAGTTTCAACAGTTCGCGTGAGATAATACCCCAAACAACTATTACTCACACAGTTACTGCTCACGAGGAAGTTTCTAATTAAACGTACTGACACCAGCAGCTATTGTGGACACGCCTGTCAGTGCAGCAGGCTGAAAGACAACCAACAGATGGAATGAACGCTCTGGCCATCTGATTCTCCTGCGCTTCAGAAAACGTCTAAGAAGTGAGGACTAATAACAGTCAGGGTGATGGTGGAGACTAAGTCAAGTCTCAATGGCATTCAAGTCTATAACTAGAATCTAAAGGATTATGATTAAGAGCAGAACTGAAAGCAAACTTTCCAAAATTCCAATGAAATGGAAATACCTAGGATTTTTTGTTAATTTGATATATTTGCAAAGCTACATTGCACTTACAGTTTTTTCAGTGCTGCGAAGAAACACTGTGACCATTCATTGATCTTTGACTTCACCGCAGACAACTTCACTTTTGATAATGTTTGTTGTAACTTCTTTACATTCATATGTAACAGTATTTGTAAAAATGAGTCACCGTTAAGGGAGGGCTTGTGCAGTGGTTGAATAAGATTATCCCTACAGCCCATAGAGAATGGCACTATTAGAAGGTGTGGCCTTGTTGGACTGGCTGTGGCCTTGTTGGAAGAAGTGTGTCAAGGGGGAGGGTGGGGATCAGATGCTCAAGCTATTGCCAGTGTGGTACACAGTTTTCTTCTAAAGCCTGCTGATCCAGACGCAGAATCCTCATCTCCCTCTCCAGCACCATGTCTGCTTGCAGGCCACCATGCTTCCTGCCATAAGGATAATGAACTAAACCTCTCAACTGTAAGCCAGCCTTAGTTAAGTGCTTTCTTCTGTGAGAGTTGCCTTGGTCATGGTGTCTCTTCACAGCAATAGAAGCCCTAAGAGAACTGGTGATGGTGGCTCTATGGCTAAGCACCTGTCTAACATGCACAAAGCCATAGGTTCAACCCTGGCACCATGGTGACAAATGGGTTCTGAAGGACTTGCCTGCCATTGCTCACCAGTCACCACATCTTCTTCTGTCCCTTAAAATATGTCCTCCTCATGTATCCTCTGACAGCTCAGAGCCTGTGCAGTCATTCAGGATCACCAATCACATTCCCTCTCTGAGGCTTTCCTAAAGTCAGTTTGGTCCTTGGCTTTTTCCTATTCGTGTGAATTGTATTCAGGATCTCCATTTAGTTACAAAAGAGACAATGATCATAACAAGCCAGGTACTGGAATTTCTACTAGAGACATACAAAAGAAGAAGATGCAGGCCATGCCCACCCTAAGGAAATACAGGGGTAGACGGTATACTAAGAATGTAATTCCAAGGGATTGTTTTTATAAAGGAAAGAGGTATTTGTGAAGAAACACTTCTCCAGAAACAAAACCAGTCATTAAGTTATGTGTATTAAGGTTTTTTTTTTTTGCTTGTTTGTTTGTTTTGACAAATCTACATTTTTGTGTAAAATGCCCAGCTGGACTTTAAAATCTTTTACAGTGACGGAAATACGGCCATTTGGATATGGTTGCTGGTTTTCTGTGTCCATAGACAGAGGGAATATTCACGTTTCTATGAAGACTCCTCTTACTACACAACAATATTCTAAGATACATTTTTATTATGCAACAATAGAGCCAAAATGCTACTCTGGGAATAAAGACATTGGAACATTAAGTAGCTATATAATAAACTGCTTTGCCTAGGTGCAAAACTTTTACTGTTTATGGAAAAAGCTGTATCTTGTGTCAACTAGCTTTGGCCACAATAATAATGTATACATAAAAAGTAACCCCAAAACTTAGTGACTGAAACAAATACTTTTTTTCCTCACAGATCTATGAGTCAGTTGGCCTGGTTTCACTTTACAGTGTAAGTCTGCAGGTCAGGACTTCTGGCAGCTCTTTCATCCTCCTTGGTCCCACCAGGCTATTCAAGGCACATTCTTCTTGGGGTGACGGCCAAGGCACAGCCAGAGGTGAATTTAACCTCCTACACACATTTCAAGCTACCTTTTGCATTACATCTGCTAGCATCTCATCAGCCAAATCAAAATACATGGCCAAGGCCAGAGTCAAGCAGTAGGGAAGGATAGTCTGAGTTCAAAGGACAAGCATGCGAACATACAAGGCAAAAAGTATGGATGTAGGAAACGATTAAGTGTTGGGTACAATAATTTAGCTCACCAAACTCCAGAAAGGTCTTTGTTGAAATGTATTTGAAATTGAGGAAAGATTTGAGGTTGCAGTTTCCCTTGGTAGACCACAAAGGAGAGCTTTGCCAGATGGAAGGAAGATATGCCTATAGGGGAGACTAAACAGTTATCACCATATATTACGAGATGGGAAGAGAGAGAGACGCTGGTCATTCTGTTATTGCCAAATCCTGAGTGGTATTAGCTGTTACTTGACAGCAGCTGAGTTTGTTGATGTTAAGAGAAGTTCATAAGCAAAGAAAAATCAGGACCATTGCATACACATCATTTGGGGATGATGTTAGAACTCTTTTATAAAATATGCTCCCCAAGAAGGCAAGCTGTCGTGTGGTGGTTTAAATAAGTTTGGCTGCTATAGATTCGTGTGTTTGAATGCTTGGAGCATACGAATGGCACTATTTAGGAGGTGGGGCTTTGTTGGAGGAAGTATGCCACTGTGGCAGTGGGCTCTGAGGTCTCATATGCTCAAGCTATGCTAAGTGTGGTACACAGTCTCCTTCTGCTCCCTACAGATCAAGAAGTAGAACTCTTAGCCCCTTCTGAAACACCTTGCCGGCCTGAATGCCACCATGTCCTTGTTGATAATTGACTAAATTTTATAATAATTTTATAAGCCCGCCCAAACTAAATGTTCTCTTTTATCAGTTGCCATGGTCATGGTTCTTCACAGTAACAGAAACCCTGACTAAGACACACAGTAAGGGTGGATGTGGAACACATGTGTGTTCTCCAGAGGTTTATAGGAGCATTTTATGTTGATACTAGTTAACATTAGTTTTCTGCTAGGCAAGTAGGGTCTGCTCTTTGAGTTGTCACATTTGAGAAACATTTATTCTCCATCCTAGTGAACCAAGGTGTAATTAGTGTTTATTTAATTCAAGCAGCTTTCCCATCAGTAATAATAAGAATAATTACAATTTCTCTGTTAGAGATTATATTAGATTTAGTTGCTTCCTGGGTCTCTGAAGCCAAAGGCATTTATTTGGACACAACATTAGCATTCCCTAGAGGTTAAGTCACATAGATCGTGGTTACTTGTATCATTTATCACTCATTCAATCATAAAGTATGGAACATAAACTATATACCAGATAAATATACAGATACTACGTAAGATAAAGTTTCTAATGTAACAGTACAAATAAGTGCTAAGTATCAGGAAAGTCTACAAATGCTCTGAACTAGCAGAGGTACTATTCAATGAAAATCTGGACCTAGTAAAGTCTAAAACAAATCTAATCATAGAAATAATGTTTTCAAATGAACCATGACAATGAGGAAGGAACTAACTCAGCATTGACAATGTAGAGTCAAACATCCTGCACTACAGCATCTGAGATTCTCCCCAGTGATACCAAAATATAGAATGCCAAAGAAATTAAGCACAACTGGTCACATATATATTCAATTAAAGGTAATGAGAGTCTTACTATATGGGAGCCATGCACAAAAGACAGAGCAGTGGATAAAGGCAGATTCAGTTTGGACTGCAGAGTAGTAAAGTAGATTCAGACAAAAGTCGCATTGCCTCTCCTGTGCAGACAGAAGCTTGCGAGTTTTAGGCGTGTGTATTTAAGATGAAGTAATCGTGCATGCAGGCTCTAAAACCAGGCAGGTGGAAGAGGTGATGAGGAAGCAATAGGTCTTGTGAGAAACAAAAGCAGAAAGAAGTTTATGGCCAGTATGGAGGGGACTAAGGGATGAAAGTAGATAGGGAGAGCAAAAAGGAGGAAGAGAACTAACAAAAAACAAATTTTGCTTGAAAATGTCCTAATAAACCTAATATTGCTCATGCTAATTTAAAACTAAATACATACATTAAAAAAGATGTAAAAGAAAGCCTGTTTTCTTATCTGTTGGTTAAGAGAGAGGACACAAAAAAATCAACAAGCAAACAAACTGAACAAATGCACCCGGACAAACCATCACTAATATAGAGACGCTAAGGAAATGGCAGTGTGCTGGAGCATGGTCCGTATGTCTGCTCCCATCACGGGGGGGGGGGGGGGGGGGGGAGGGGGGGGCTAATGTGCCTGGCAAGGCCATGGGGGCGAAAGCCCTGCCCCTGAGGGCCAGCAGCTCCGCCCCTGAGGGCCAGCAACTCCAAAGCCCATCACTGTGCGTGATGTGGCAACAGAGGTCCGCTCCACATTTTTCATGAAGGTAAAAGAGCCCACAGCATCCTCCCATCTTTCTTGTCCTTTACATAAGCCTCCTTCTCAGAGATCTTTCCTGAAGATCTCCAGACCGAGGCAGATGCAGGCATGCGGAAGGTGATGGACTTCTTTGTAAACACTGAGGTCTAGCTTGTGGTAAGGCTCATACCACGTTTCCTTCTCTTCCAGCAAGAGGATGGGCTGCTACTAACAGAACAGCAACCAGACGAAGAGGCCTTCATCTTCTTTAAAAATGGGAAATAGGAGCCATGAGTGGTGTCACACGGAGAATCGCAGCAGGTTCTCAGGAAACCGAGGCAGGGGGATGGTGGCGTAAAGGCCAGCTTGAGCTACATATGGTAACCTGGTCTCAAAAACCAGAACTGAAAACATCTTTTCAAAAGAGGAAACTACGTGTAATGACCTCTGCTGCACACTTTTTCTCGTCCTGGCTTTCCTGCCGAGAGCAGAGAGATACGCAGAGTGAAGCGCCTTCACAGATATTCTGATTTTAAGCTGGTTTGAAATCCTCGGCACCACATCGTCTTGGCTTTCTACCATTTCCTTAGAGGAAGGACGTGCTGATTAGTCAAATGCACAGTGAAGGAATGTTGAAGAAAAGCACACAGCAATGGCAAATGACCCCAGCATTCACTTTCTAAGATTGATTGCTTACAAGCTCAAGGAATGGCCATGGTAACATCTGTCATCTTCAAAACTTCTTGGCTCTGTCCCACTGCATTTAGGGACAGCCTGACCAAGCTGAGGCAGGAGGTTTAAACGATGAGACCATGTTAAAAGAAAGACCATATCAATTTAAAGAAAAGAAAAAGAGAAAAAGAACAACCCTAGGTCTCCCTCCGGCAATCTAAAATTGTAAGAATGTTAATTGGAACAAATTTTGTGCTGTGGTCTTTGTCGCATTGTGAAATAATCCCTAGCCAGCTGTGAGGTTCCTGTTCCTCAGAAAGTGTTATTGGCAAATGCAGAACAAGGAGGATCAGAGTTGTGCACATTTGTTTAAGGGAATTGGTTGGATGCTTGTATACGCTAATATGTCAAGACAACATTATATGCACGTCTAAACACTTGATTTCCAAACCAATGCTGATAAAAAATGGTTATTTTTTTTATAACTTACTCATCATTATAACTTAGTTTTCCATTGACAATATTGATTATACAAAGAAATATCACAGTCCTACATTATATCCTAATATGGTTTTGTTGTTGTTGTTGGTTGGGTTATGGCATGGTGTGTGTGTGTGTGTGTGTGTTAAAAATAGACTCATGTATTTGAGGTTGTCCTTGAACTCCCTATGTAGCCAAAGAGGAACTTGAATTTCTGACCCTCCTGCCTCTGCCTACTAAGAGCTTGGGTTACAGACACGTGGTACCATGCCCAGTTTATGTAGTGCTGGGGATCCAACCCAGGACTCCTGTCACACTAGATAAGCACTCTGCCAATGGAGCTATGATCCAGTCCTCCCAACAAGCTTCTGCGACTTGACATCAAACCCTGTCCTCTGATTGGGATGTGCTTATTAGAATTCTATAGCCAGTTTGCTCTGGCTCTTTAAAGCTGGTTGTTACGTTTCAGAAAATTTGTGACTGGATAGTAAAAACAATTGTTATCATAATAAAATAATATTAATTTACAATAAAGTGAAAATAAGACAAACTTAATACCAAAAACTCAACCACTTCCTACTTTATATTATTTTTTTTCTGGAGTTGTTCCAATTGATCCTATCAGTGTGGAGGAAATGTCACACAGTGGCATGCTACTGAGTGGTCCTCCTCAGTGATGTCACATTGGTGGCTTTGAATGGACCATGGTGGTAGACCCTGCCCCATGAAAATCAGAGGCCACAAATCAGAGCAAAGATGTGACAGTTGTGTAGCTTGGTCCTCTTGTGGGACCCCTAACAGTGAGCACAGGGGCTGTCTCTGACTCTGTTACTGACTTGACTGGGAGTTTCCTATCCTTCAGACCTCATCTCCTTTTAGGAGTACATCTGTGTCTCTTCCTCAGTCTTACGTGTCCTCTCATAGAGGGCAATGCAAAGCCCTTCGTGTGTACCCAGGAAGGCCCCTGGGCTTCCAAACTTGATTTTAAAGGTGGAGTAATCACCCTAAATCCTAATTGAGCATATTTCCTTAGTCGTTAGACATTGTCAGTTGGCTACTGTGGGGGCAGACTTAGAGACAAAGAATAAAAACTGGTACTCTGAAAATCAGTGTTCGTGAAAGGAGTAGAAGAAAATGGGCCAGGAGGAAAAGCTGAGTCCTGAAGTTTCCCAATGAACAGTTATGTCAACTGAGAGCTGTGGAGCTCAGGTGGTAGTTGGGATTTCTCCCGTTGCGGGTGCAGCACCCTGGCTTCCGTGCTTTTGCATGACCAGGCTTTGGAAACGAAACAAAGAGTGGTATTGTGCACTTTTCTTGTTCCTAGATACTCTCCTCCACTGGGAGCTGATAGGCGATAACTGTCTTTTTGGCAGCACTCCAACAGCCTGCATTGTGGGGAATGGAAGCCCTGAGTGAGAGAGTGTGCTGTTAACATGGGCGTGGTCATATCAAGAATCATAGCTATACCCATGGGAAGACAGCAAAGCGTTACCCATAGGGTACAGCTGAGAGAGATACCAAATCATTTGGCCCACCTATGGATGCTGAGAGAAAATAGCCATCCTAGCTTTCCTCTCTCTGCTAGTTATACAAAGATTAGCTAAACCTGTCTCCTCCATCCATCTCTTTACCATAAACCCTTTCTGTATGTAACAACTCCACCTCATTGTTCAGCTGCATGTAACAGCCCTGCCTCTCTGTTCAACTATACATCACACACACACACACACACACACACACACACACACACACGGGCAGCCGTTTCCCCGTTCAAGACCCCAGTCAATCTGATACCCATTGTTCTATGTGACCTTCTTTTTGTCTCTGTGTGTTTGTCTTTTCTTCATTCCTTTGCATCCCCAGTCGAGCAAAGTGTCTGGAACTATGCATAGACGTAGTATTACAGTTCTGGAATGGGGCTTGGGTAACAAAGCGTAACACTGTGTAGCGCCTCCTATGGTGCTGTTTTGGCAGCTGGAGATGCAGATAATAAGCATGTTTGGAAATACTGAACACATAAAGAGAAGCACTCTACTGCTAAATAACATCCTCGATAATCTTCAAAATCACCACGGTGTTCCAACCCCAGAGTCTCTGCTACTCACCACTTAGGGCTTCACTCTCTTTGGGTCTTGGCTCAATCAAATGTTCTCAGGCTTTTCTGTTAGAAATAACAGGGGTACCCTACTAACATACCACATCTTCACTCTCCCCATCTCCCTTCCTTTGGTTGCTAGCTTTCTCTGTTCTCCTAAGGCATCTATATCCCTCTCTCTTGCCTGCCATTCCCCTGAGCATCCTTGTTGGACTGTGGTGAAACACTTCTCTTTCATTTTACTTCTTCCAAATTGGGGGGGGGGGGGTGTCACTATTAAGGACACAGGGTAGTTGCTTTGTTTAATTCCCTCTAACTCATTACTCTCACCATTAAATGATTTAATTTTTTTTTCAGATATTGGAAGCCAGACGGGGGAAAATATTTGGAAACTCCAATTAAAGCAAATCAGCATCAGGTGATCTAATTGATTACAAAATGGTATGTGCACGCCTGACTGGCTTCCTAGGAGGCAGTCTTGACCCCTCGGAGGCCGGGATGGGATTTTCTTAGCCAAAGCTTCCACTGCCACTGCCCATCTGCCCGCCCACCTATATGTGTGTATGTACACACATACACACAGGCACACACGCACACGCACGCAACTTATGTAATGAAAAATATAAAAATAAATCAACCTGGACTCCTTGGAACAAATGAGAATATCTGGAGTTGGTTGCATGATCTCAGCATCTGGTTTGTTGAGAGACTTAAGAATACCTCTCAGTGTTTGGTTTTCACATGACTTAAAAACTGAGCAACCTAGTGATGGAACCACATTTCGGACATGCGTAAAGAATGAATATCACCCATCCTATATTGTACAGTAAATACTCATGACTATTTTCTCAGTCTGCTGTAGTATGTGTAAGAGTTGGCATTTGTCGGTTTTCTGGCACAGCCATTTCCTATCATTTTTCTGCCTTTACCCCCTCACTGCCAATCCTCTACTGGACCCATTCCAAGCCACTTCCACCCATATGCCATCCCCAGACTCAGTGTTCCTACTGGGCTGCTATTCCACCAGATGGCAGGAACTCACTACCAGAACTCCTGTGACTTCACAACAATGTTTGTCAGGATTCTTTGTTCTCAATATTTTGGGATATGGCATCCACTTTATCCATCATCAACATATTTCTTAACATTATCTTCTCCAACGGATGAAAGGGAAAGTTTCAAGCAAGTAGACAGGAGTCAAAATTCGCCATCACACTTGAATTCAGAAAGCAGGGTTTTCAAAACAAATACTGACCAAAATAAGATTAACATAATTTTTAAAAGGTTTGTCGTCCCTTCAAGTAGGGTTATTTATTAAGTTGTTTAAACAAATATTTATTTAGCATCCCCATCACATCATTCTCAGTACTTGGAGATAGCAATGAAGGCTTCAATACTGATGCCTATGTGTCAGGAAGGAATACAATAATAGGCATAACAATATTAACTTCTGTGCTCCGTAGGAGCATCCTATGTGATACCAAAGGCTCTCCCAAGTGATAAGAGGAAAGAAGAGAAAAGACTGGGAGATTCAAGAGAATAGAATTGTTGGGGTGCCGTTTACTACAGGGCAGCCAGGACAGATAAGGATATTTTCATTAAAACCAGAAAAATCTTTTAGGCTATAGAAACATATAATGCAAAGGCCCGGAGAGGAATTTCCCCGGCATGATGGAGGAGCCAGCAAAAGGTCAGCAAAAGGTCAGCATGGAGTGGATCAGGAAGCAAGAGAAGGATGAGAACATGCAGGCTTGAATGGACCCATGCCACTGGGCATTGGATTTACTCTGAGTGATCAAAGGAGACTGAGAAAACTCTTGAAGACAAGTAACCTGATGAAATTTAGGTTTAAAAGTAACTTAATTAAAAAGTAGTTTAATTAAAAAATTTGGGAGCACTTTCATAACTGCTTCCCTTCCATTGTCGTGGTTCTATTTAAGTTGTTTGTCGCCTCTTGGTTTAATTTTGATAGGTCATATGTGTCTAAGAGTTTATCAGATTCTTCTGGGTTTCCTAGGGTGTGTGTGTCTGTGTGTGTCTATGTATCTGTGTGGTCTGTGTGTGTGTGTGTTTGGATGCATGTTCTTAAATATTCCTTATGGAATCTCTGAATCTCATGAATCTGTAGTAAATACCTCTGTGGCTTGTCTTCCTACAACAGCAAAAAAGACCCCAGCAAGACCCTTGGCTGACTTCTGTTAGAACATTTAAAGAAGAGCTAACGCCAATGCTCCTCAAACTCCCATAAAACAGAAAGGGAAAGAACATTTCCAAATTCAGTCAATAAAGCCAGCATTCTTCTGATACTAAAACCAGCTAAGGACACAAACAAACAAAAAAAAGTTTGTGGAATATTTCAATCAATATAGCTTAAAACACATACAAAAGAATGAATCTAGCCAAGAAAATGAAAAATGATGTTTTACTCGGGGTTTCTATTGCTGTGAAAAGTTATCATGATCATGGCAGCTCTTATAAAGGAAAGCATTTACTTGGGGCTGGCTTAACAGTTCCAAGGTCTATTCCATTGTTACCTTGACAGGAAGCCAGCAGACAAAGCTGGAAAAGAAGCGAAGAGGTCTACATCCAGATGGGCAGGCAGCAGGAAGAGAGAGTGATTCCGGACCTGGATTGAGCTTCTCAAACCTCAAAGCCCACTCCCAGTGACACACTTCTTCCAATAAGGCCACACCTCCTCCAACAAGACTATACCTCCTAAAAGCGTCACTCCTTAGGAGCCTATGGAAGCCGTTTTCTTTCAACCCACCATATTCCAGTCCCTGCATATTCCAGTCCCTGGCCCCCACAGGCTTATAGCCATATCATAATGCAGAAATACATCCAGTACAACTTCAAAAGTCCCCACAGTCTATCAGTCTGAACCCTGTTTAAATGTTCTAGAATCAATGTCACTTCTTGAGACTCATGAAATTTCTTTACTGTAAGCTGGTGTAAAATCAAAATAAAAAAGCAGACCACATACACCCCAACATACAATGACAAAGAATATGCATTACTCTTCCAAAGGGGAAGAAAAGAAGGGTAATTAAGAAATGCTGGACTGTAACAAGACCAAAAAACAGCTTGGCAAACTCAAAACACTGTATCTCCATGTCTGATGTCAAAGCGTTCTTCAAATCTCCAACTTCTTTCAGTTTTGTTAACTGCAACACACTTCTTTCTCTTGGGCTGGTTACACACTCAATTTTCAGCTTTCCTCAGAGGGTATCCTATGACTCTGGCATCTCCAACACTTTGGGGTCTCAAAGGCTTTCCAGACTTCACCTTCACAGTTTCACATAATGGCCTCTCTAGGCCTCCGTACATGCCTGGCCTCAGTAGCTTTCCATAGTCGCAGAGTGAGATTACATAGCCCCTTTCTTGTAGGCTTAATTTGAAAGTGAAAACCGTGTGGCCAAAGCTGCCAAGTTCTACTGCTTGCTGGGGTTAGAACATCATCTCCTTGTTCAATTGTATTTTTATAAGCTTTCTGTTTTCTATAATTTCCTTTACTACCTAAGCTTGGCTGTTCTGAAGCTCACTCTGTAGACTAGGCTGGTCTTGAACTCAGAGATCTAGCAGCCTCTGCTTCTGAGTGCTTGGGTTAAAAGTATGAACCACCACACCTGGCCCTAAGCTTTTCTTTAATTCCTTTTCATTTTTATTTAATTTTTTTTCACAAGTTGGAAGCTTAGTTGAGCAGGGGTATTGCTTGGAAGTCACGATTCCTTTTATTCCAATTAACATCAGGCTTTTTTTTTTTTTTTAAAAAAAGTCTGTTTATACTTCTCGGTGCTTCTTTTCTCCTCCAATTGTATATTTTGTTTTTCCCTTAACTAGTTTGCCACCTTTTCGTTATAGATCTGCATAAGACTGGCCAATAATAGACATGTGACATAATCAATGCTAGGTTGTTTGGAAGCATCCTCTGCTAAAGCTGGAAATCCATAATTTCTCAATTTAGCCTCAGGCAGATTTTTTTTTTTTTTGCACAAGGACAAAATTCAGTCATGTTCTTCACCAAAATACCATAAGAACAGTCTCTAGGTCACATACTAATATTCTTCTCCTCTGAAACGTTTGGGCCAGGCCCTCACAGTTCAAATTACCCTCCGCACCACTCTCTTTCAAGCTCCTATTAAATTCTCCTTGAAGCATTCAGCTGCTTTTCTAATCCAAAGTCTACATTTCTCTAAAAAAAAAAAAAAAAAAAAAAAAAAAAAAAAAAAAAAAAAAAAAAAAAAAAAAAAAAAAAACAAAAAAAAAACGTGGTCTGGCCTATCAAAGCAATACCCCACTCCTGGTACCAACTTCTGTCTTAGGGTTTCTATTGCTGTGAAGAGATACCATGACCACAGCAACTCTTATAAAGGAAAACATTTAATTGCGGATGACTTACAGTTTCAGAGGTTTAGTTCATTTTCGTCATAACAATAAGCATGGTAGCACACAGACAGACATGAACATGATGCTGGAAAAGGAACCACAGTTCTACATCTGGATGGACAGGCAGCAGGAAGATAAAGTGATACAGGACCTGGTTTGAGCTTCTGAAACCTGAAACCCACTCCCAGTGACACACTTCCTCCAACAAGAACATACCTCCTAATAGTGACACTCCCTGTGAACCTATGGGGGGCATTTTTATTCCAATTATCACAGATGTCTACTGTGAAAGTGTTAAAACATTGAAGTAATGAAGTAAAGAAGGTACTAAAAGACAGTCATGCTCTTTTCTCCTGCACTGTGTCAGACACCAAGTACAGAGTGAGCTGGCAGAGTTAGATAAAAAAGCAGCATTGTGTTTTATTAGACACACTTGATGAAGGAGGAGACAAAGAAAAAGAAGGTGCGTGCAGTTGAGGATGGCTTCTGGGGATGGAATCCAGCTGTCGAAAGAGGGGCACTGGCATGTGCAAGGTGATGAGGGGCAGGTGGGAGAAGAGCCAAAGTCCTAGCAGAGTCAGAGTCACAATCAGGGGACTGGGAGAGGTAAGGGGAGTGTCAGTTGTAATAGATCTTAGTAATAAAAGCCCAGAGTCAGATATTGAAGGAAAGGCTGAGAAATCAGAGGGACAAAGGAGCAAAACCACAGCCATCTTATCTTTTCAATACCCAACCAAAAAGAGACTGAGTTCTCGTTTCCTCCCACTTTGTCACCTCCTCACTTCCTCTCTTCACCCAGCTGTATCACTTCCTGTCTGACTGTACAGACCCCCAGACCTCTATGGTTAGCTAGTGGCTAGCTCCACACTCTGATCTTCAGGCAACCTTTATTTGCACAAACAATATATTGCCACATTTCCTCCTTTTTGTCTAAAATATTTTTTAAAAGGTTATAACTAATATAAGAAAAACTATATACAATAAGTATAATAACTATATACAACATATATAGGTAATAAATGTATCAACCATGCCTAGTCCATTAATAATTAACAAATTCAGAGAAAATATTCCATATCTATCCTATCTTGGTGAGTTCTATTCTAACCTGCATAACCAAAACTGTCTTTTTATGTCTTTCAACCTTATATGCTTTACGTATCTCTAGTGAATTTCTTTTTTGAATCTGGTAACAAGGAAAACTATAACTGCTGGATCTATTCTCGCTAATTGGTGAAGTTTCAATTTTCCTTTTCTTATTAACTCAGAGACCTTTTCCCCATACGTTTTTAAGATTTTACTCAGTTTATGTGGTAAAAAGATCCATTCTAATATAATATCTTCCCTCTGCATTAAAATTCCTATAGGGGAATGCTTAGAGGGCAAGATGACCAGAAGGCAATTAAATTTCAGAACAACACAATCCACCTGTGCCTTCTGTAATTTATCTTCCACCAAAGTCAATTCTCTCTCAGCTTCAGCTGATAATTTCCTGGAACTATTTAAGGCCTTGTCGCCACCTAACGTTTTGTTTAAATTAATCAGTGCATCAGGTTTTATACCAAAAGGGGGCCTTAGATGGGAAATGTTTCCTAGCAATCTTTGAAAGTCATAAGGGTCTGCAATCAATCTCTTCTAATTTGCACCTTTTGGAGTCTAATGTTTTGTAAACCTATTTTATATTCTAAATAATCAGTAGAATCTCATCTTTGTATTTTTATAGGAGCAATTTGTAGTCTCCAACAAGGCAAAATTGTCTTTATTTCTTCCAGCATTCTTTCTAAAGGATCGACATCTTAATCAGTTAATAATGTGTCATTCATGTAATGGTAAACTATAGATTGCTTACCTATCATTTCCAATGGCTGCCGTACAAAATATTGGCACAGGGTGCGGCTATTTATCAATCCCTGTGGGAGAATATTCTATTGATAATTCTTAAAGTGCTGAAAATTATTATAAGTAGGCACCATTATGGAAAATTTTTCTCTCTCTCTTTCTTGTAAAGATATAGTGAGGAAATGGTCTTTCGAATCAATAACTATAACTATAAAGCCACCCTTCAGGTAATAGAGAAGGCAAAGGAAGGCCAGACTGTAGAGCCCATTGGCTAAACCACTTTATTAACAGCTCTTAGATCTGTTATCATTCTCCATTTTCCAGATTTCTTCTTAGCAACATACACAGGAGAATTCCAAGAATTGCTCGATTCTTTAATATGCTGAGAATTTAACTGTTCCTGTATAAGCTGTTCTAAGACATGCAGTTTCTCTGTTAAATGTCATTGCTTAACCATACAGGTTTGTCTGTCAAGCATTTTAAAGGTAGGGTTGTTGGTGCCTTTGAAAGATTAACAGAATGGTTGGTGACTGTTCTTTTTAATAACTTCTAATATTTTCCCCAGAAACATATGTTTGTTTTTTGTATTGTTTGTTTGTTTCTGAGATTGGAGGAATGTTAATCTGAGTATTTTATTGCTGGAACAAATCACATCCCCATACATTCTTTGCTATGTCAGCCACATATGGCTTTAATTTTCCTCTCTGACCTCCTGGTCCTATATGTTCAACCCATCTCAAGCTCTGTTTTAACTGAGATAAAGTTTCAGTCACTAAAAGCTGAATACTTACTTCCTGAAGTGGCCAATTTGGATGCCAAGGTTCTGGTGCAATTATTGTGACATCTGTGCCTGTGTCTACAGAGCATTCAATGACAACGCCATTTATTTGCAATTTTCATTTGGTCTCTGTTCATTTATAGAAGTTTGCCAAAATATTAGCTTATGGTTTCTCTTGGATTTGTTGTTGTTGTTGTTGTTGTTGTTGTTGTTGTTGTTCTCTCCTCTACAGCTTTTCTACCATCCAGAGCAGTATGGTTTCTTATTATACACATTAGGTCCTTTAACTGCTCTAAGAAAAAATTTCTTCCATGGTTACAGTAAATGACTGAACCAAACGCATCATGGGGGCCTGCAGGAGGCCCCTCAAGGAGTTTCCCAATTGCAAAGCGTTACCTTGACTGTCCCATGTTGACCTACATTTATTGGTCCAATGCTTGCTTTTGTCATACCTTGTATATAATCCAGAAGGGAGAAGTGTTCCATTTGAATTATACTTAGAAAAAAATCATTGTTTCTAGGAATGACCTGTTTACAATCCCTTGTTGGTGACTATGTTTGTCACAATTGAAACATTTGATATTTTAATTTTTCTTCAAACGTCTGAAAATCACCTCTCCTATCCATGCATCACCATGGTCATGAGATTCAATAATGATTGTATCTCAGATCCATTCCTCCAAGGGCATTGATCTTGCCGTTAAAGGCCTAATTACTCTTTTGCAATGAGAATTAGCATTTTCAAAAGTCAAATATTCTATTATTATTTGTTTAGCTTCTGAATCAGGTATCATCCTATTTAAAGCTGGAGTCAGTCTTTGTAAGAAATCCATGAAGTCTTCCTTTTGGCCCTGTATAACTTTAGCAAATCAATTTTCTTTCCTACTTTTCCAATTCTGTCCCAAGCATTCAAAGTTTATGTGCAGCATACATCTAAGATACAGTCATCATATAGAGATTGCTTGTGTACATCAGCATAATCTCCCTCTCTCAGAAGTTGGTCTTGGGAGATCTCTATACCTTTAGTCCCACTTCATTGTTCAATGGTCTTAGCTGTCCATTGTAATTCAGGACCAGACTCCAAGACTCCTTTCACCAAGTCTTTCCAATCTCTAGGGATAATTCTATTACAATTTTTCATGAGTTTAACATCTGCTTCACAAAGGTGAATGCATGCCATATGAGACTATTGCTTTCTTGATGTTTCGTAAATCTAACATTTCCATTTAACTCTTACAGAACCTTGAGGATATCTGTCATTTGGTAGTTTCTGTAAGGTAATTGGATAAATTAAAGCTGGTTGTTTGAAAACCTTAGGCTATTTCTCTCTAACCTTATAATGCAATAATGGAATTGGTTCTACATTAAATTCCTCTGTATCTGAATATCTCTAACATCTATTTTATTAAGTTTTTCTAAAACTTGTATCTTAGCACTCATATTAAAAATCTTTTTAGTTAAAAACAAATATGATAAAACTGATGTTTATAATTGACATTATGTGTCTTATCTAAATTATTTATCCTTTCATTTAATTGTTTTATTTTCAAACTGTCCAGCATATTATCATATAGCGACCTAAATCCCTCCATAGTAATAGCATTTCCCATTTTTTAATGTGGGATAAGCTCTTTCTTTTAACTAGTTCCTCCCTTTAAAAAATCCCAATTGTTTTACCAAATCTGCCAACAATATCAGTGACCTGTGAGGCATAGCACATTTGAGCAGAGAACGCAGGTGGTGAAAAGCTTGACTGAGGACAGCTGCAGCTACTAGCATGTAACCATGAGCTGTGAGTATCAGCCTGAGGAGTGGGTGTAGGGTAAACCTAGAATCCATGGTGGAGGGGGGGTGATTGTGCAGAAATGGCACATGTGGTGGGAGCTGCCTGAAAGCAGAGCCAGTCTAAGGTGGGTAAGTCTTGTGGTGTTTGGAGTGAAGGTGTTTCTAGAGTTTGGGTGGCAGCTGGAGACTGTTTCAGAGAGGCTACAACAGGAAGATCCCGAATTCTCTCAGTGACTTGGGGAAAAAGAAAAGAAAGCCTAACTGGGTGGGGCAGGAGCCCCACATGCAGCTCCCTGGCTAAAAACCCACAGACAAGTAGCTTTTTCATGAATTCCTGCCTTTAAGTTGAGCACCAACATGTAGCATGCGTTCTAATGGTTTTAATGATAAAAGCCTGGAGTCAGATATTGGGGAAAATGCTGAGAGATCAGAGAGATGAAGGAGCAAACCATAGCCACCTTACTTCTCCACTTCCTGGATGAAAAGAGACCAATTTCCTGTTTCGTTCCACCTTATCACTTCCATTCTCAGTCTAACCATATCACTTCCTGCCTGTCTGCACAGACCTCCAGACCTCTATGGTTAGCTAGTGACTAGCTCAGCCTTCTGATTGTCAGGCAAACCTTATCTGCAAAGACAAGATATCACCACAGGAAAGGATGGTCAGAGTGGGTATACATATCTGGGAGAGACATGAAGGGATGGTTAAAGAATGTAAAGAGGGATGATCTAAGATTTATAATTCTATGTTCAGTATCAATCTCATTACCATAAAGTTTTTTATGCACAGAGAAAAAATCTAAAAGGAAAGCTAGATGGAAGTTTTTGTCCCCACCCATTCCCATAGCCTTTCAGTCTCAACCCAAATAAACACATAGAGGCTTGTATTAATTACTAACTCAGGATTACTGTTAACTAGCTCTTGCAACTTAAATGAAACCATAATTCTTATCCATGGTCAGCCACATAGCTTGGTATCTTTTTCTTAGTAAGCCATTCTCACCTTCCTTCTTCTGCATCTGGCTGATGACTGCATCTCTGCCTTGTCTTAGAATTCTCTTAAACTGATTGTCCCACCTATACTTCCTGCCTGGTTACTGGCCAATCAGTGTTTTATTAAACCAATAAAAAGAGCATTATCCCACAGCATATCCCTCCTTTTTCCCTTTCAAAACAAGAACCCTGAATCTAATCTTTGTTTTTTTTTTCCTGACCATTATCCATAACAAATTGTAAGCAAAACACTAAACAAAGGCAAACATCCATAATCCATTTTTTTTGAGTAATGTTTATTGGCACAACTCTGAAGCTTCTAGGTCTATGCCACCACCAAGAAGCATGCCTGTGGTTATTCATAAACAACATTTAAGTGTTTGGTGGCAGAGCCAGCCTCTTAAAAGAGCTGAGAGGTTTTTGCCATTAATGCTGAGTCAGGAAGCCTCTCCTAAAGGAGCTGTTCTTGTCTCGTTTCCTCAACATCTGGTTGGTAATTGTGTTTCTGCCTTTCCTCTTCCCAGAATTTCCCTAGTCGGTTGCCCTACCTATACCTCCTACCTGGCTACGGGCCAATCAGAGATTTATTAAACCAATATGAGTCACAAATATTTACAGTGTATAAGTGCATTAGCCCACAGTAAGGAAATAAAATAAAATGGCCAATGGGGTTCATCTTGAAGTAAAATGCATTTTAACTTTATATCTCTTGTCATTTTCTAAATTCCCTCAAAAAGGAAAAAAATTAACAAAATGCAGTAGAGAGAATACACATTAAATTTTAAATTATTTCTAGGGCATTAAATTTCCTGAGTGCATTTATTATATACAGGAATATTTATGTGTATTATTCATACAAACGTATTTCATGACACATTATTCTCACTGTCAGTTTCCATTGTCTTCTGCTTGATACATTCCTTAATTTGAATAAAATGCGCCACGATGTTTTGACTAAGTCTTAAACTGTCTTTTGTCTTCAAAGAATATTTCATATAGCCCATGAAGTCTTTTGCTTTTGTTTTACATTTTAGTCAATAGGGTAGGAACCCCGGAATTTGCTTTTATCCGAAAGTCATGTAAATGATTGTTCAAATTGGAAGGGCTCTTTCCTTCTAGAGAGGCTGCATGCCCTTTACAGAAGGACCATACAATAAAACAGCAACTCTGAGAATAAAAGTGGACCATCTGGGTCAGGTGTGGAGAACCCATATCCTCCCTTAATGGCTGCCATTTGGGGTTATTTCAGAAGAGCAGAATTTCCACTGTGGGGAATCTTTGCCTCTTAGTGAGCCACATTCTTATCAGGAAAGTTTAAAGAGAATGATGATAATTAATTCCTTTTTTAAAAATGTTTTAATTGATATAGAACTACATCACTCCCTCATCTTCTCCTCCCTGGACTCCTCCCTCACTCTCCCACTCTAAATTTAATAGTATCTTTTCCTTTGTTTATATTTATTACATGTAAGTGTGTATGTGCAAATGCATGGTAGTTAATCTTTTTAATATTTATAAAACTTGTAAAGTATATACTTTTTTATTTTTCATGATCTTGAAACAATATTTAAATTTAAATATATTTTGATTACATTTTTTCCCCTTCATCAAGTTCCTCTAGATCCTCTCTCCTTTGCTGTGCACCCAGCCCTAAGTTCTTTCTCAACAAGTAAAAACCTAATGCAACAACGAACTCCTCTCAAACTAATAAAACAAAATAAAACACACAAAAGAAAGAAATGAACAATAAAATAAAATAAAACAAAACACCAAACTGTAACCTAATAAATGCACATAAAGTCCTGTGGAGGCCATTATATGTTGGTCAGCTACTCCTGAACATGAGGCCTGTCTTAGAGTGGTTAATATGCAATGTTCATACAATGTGAGTCTACTGGAGAAAACTGACTTCAGCTCTCCAAGAAGGTATACATGACAGTTCAGTAGTTCACCTTTACCCAAATGGCTAAGTTTACATTTATTTATTTATTCAGTCAGTCATTCTAAAGAACATAACAAAATAGAATATAATAAGATAAAACAAAAACTATCTCTTCGGAATTGGACAAGGCAAATCAACAAAAGGAAAAGAGCCTCAAAAAAGGCACAAAAACCAGAGTCCCACTCTCTCACACTTCGGAATCCCATTGAGACAGTAAACTGAAAAAGATAACATATAATCAACGGACCCGGTGCAGACAAGTGAGGCCCTGTGCATAGACTTCAGTCTTTCCAGCTTTTCAGTCTTTTGAGTCAGATCATTTGAGCTTTTTCATGATGACTTAGAGGGTCTTGTTTTCTTGGTGTCCTCCATCCCTGTTGGCTCTTACACCCTTTCTGCCTACTCCTCCACAGGGCACCCTGAGCTCTGACGGGAGGGATTTGATGGCACTATCCCCTTTAGGGCTAAGAGTTCCAGGGTTTCTCGCTCTTTATGTAATGATCTCTATTTTTGTTCCCATCTGCTACAGGAAAAAATTTCATTGATAGCTAATTCTTAGTTTAAACTTAAGACTAATTCAAGCAAAAGCACACACACGGGCTCTCTCTCACACACACAAACATACAGGCACATGCACACAAGCATATACATGTACACACTTTCCCTTCCCCCCAAGAACAAAGTGCACATTTGTGTTTGTGAACCTATTTGTCTTATGTTACTCTTTTTTCTTCTTCTTCTATAGTTTCTAAAAAAATATTTCCTGCTGATGTCAAGACCCCTTCTATCTGTCAGTCCAGTTGGTTTCTCTAAGCCCTTGTCTCTAAAACCCTGTATAGGATTACTCCCTAGAAGACTAGGTTGGAGAAGATAGAAGACAAGATTTGAGATTGAGTCACTTGATACTTGAGTCAGTATTATCACTGTAGAAACATTTATAAAAGCATTAACCTTGTGTTGACCTAATCCAAGGACAAATTCCCCTGGCCACTTTTCATTTTTGACATGTAAGGTTAGAGAGGAAAACTTACTTTTGTTTGGAAGCCATTTATATGCAATATACTTGAAAGCTAAAGGAGAAAGGATGATTGAACTAGGACTATGGAAAGCTTGTGAGTCTAATCTCTGCAGAAGTTCTCTGGAGTAATTTAGCAAAAAAAAATAACATGTTCTCTAAAAATTAGGGAAAATGGTCATTGTTAAGTATGAAATTTCATAAGTCATTCTGTAACTTGAGTAATATTTGCTTGTCTTGAGCATCCTTGTCTGAAAATCTAGCACCTTCTACCTGGCCAGACTAGGGTGACAATGTCCTTCGTGTTTCCTTCTGTCATTTTTTCTCTCTCTAATCCTGAGGCCAAGATGGGGGGGGGAGCCTACTTCTAGTCACCAGTCACTAACATATGGAAACTTTGAAATGTCTAGGCAACACATAGCCCTTGTGATGATTCCACTTTCATGGTGATATCATCATCTCCAAGGGTGACGAAAAAGACAGAGAAGTAGAGTAGAGCCCAGTATTGCAGACTAGGAAGGTGCACACACACCAGCCAAGTTCTGAGGCAGGAATGCTTCGATGATCTTAAAACCTCTTGCACACACACATATATAGGAGTGATTCTCGATTCTCTCCTTTTTACACAGGCACATTTGCACATCTTCAAAGCTTCAGGTAGACACAAACACATACAAACATGCATCACACATACACACACTTCTATAAAGAAGGAAAACTATTTTGGCTATAGTTACTAACGCAATTGTTTGCTTTCTACAGACTGAAATTCCTACTCATTTCAGTATAACAATTCAACTGTGGGTACACAGATATTTTGCATCCCAAACAATACTAAATATATAAATATTTTAGAAATACATATTAAATGGGAGTGGTTAGTGACATTTTCAGTTTTCCTTCACAAGATTCTTGAAACCTGTATTGATTCTAAATAAAGTAAGAACATAGTGATGTGGTCCAAAGAATGCTGAAATCCTTTGACCTGCATAATCTTTGCAATTACCAGGACTTAGACAAAATATTAAAAATCAGTGGTGTAGCTATATAAAGAAACTACTGAAGTTAAAACTACAACCAACATCTATAAAAACTAACATTCCTTACAAATTGATTATTACATGACAAGAGATCATGCTGCTTACAATATTATATCCTTTCTTAAGTTTTAGATTTATTTTATTTTATATGCATAAGCGTTTTACCTTGGAATTGTAGGTTAGGATGGTTGTCAGTCACCACGTGATACTGAAAACTGCACCGGGGTCCTCTGCAAGAGGAGCCAGTGTTCTTAACCACTGAGCCAGCTCTCTGTTCCCTAAATCATTTTGGTAATTCAGCAAATCTTTGAGGATAGTTGCTGATACTCGGCTGATTTTTATCAATGAGAGTGGGCATTGGAAAAGTGATAAATTTTCCAAGATAGCAAGCTACTCAGTGACCAAGTTATGACTAGAACCCAGGCGGTCTTAACCACTCCATCGACCTGAGAGCATATCACAGTTACCTGTTAATTAGAAAGGCATGCTTCCGTGTGACAGATCTGTGTATTCGACTGATGGCTAATGTGATTGTCACCTTATACGCCTTGGAAATGTTGCCTGTCGAGCGTGGAAAATGGAAATATTTGTACTTACTCTTCTGTTTCCAAGACTAATTTTTTTTAAATTCCACGAGCATGTTAAGATAGAGACAATGAGGAAAAGCTAATATCATAAACAAGCCATTAGACTAAAAGTCTACACAAGCATGACCTCCCAATCTTGCAAACTGACGGGAGAAATGAGTGGGTTGGTGGACTTTAACCACTGCATGAAAGCAACCAAGGTGCCCCTGTAAATCATTTCCAAACTCATTACTCATTATGTATTGTGCTTCTCATTACCGTACCATACACACATCAGATCCTGGCAAGATTTGTCTGGCATCCAAACTACATCTTCTGACGCAAGGAGCATGCCTCTCCGGTGCGTCAGCCCGCTGCAGGTGTTTCTCCACCATGCTGAATAGTTACAGCAAACAAAGACGAGACCTATTCTAAAGCTGACAAAACCACACATCTGAAGTCTGTACTCTCCGTCTCTTGGGAAATTAAAATCCACAAGTGTAGGTGCCCATGTCTTGGGGCCATGCCAGGATTTTAAAAAATGCTCTTTTCTTTACACACCCAAAGATTGCAATAATGCAGGACATGAAAGCACATTTACAGGCTGGATGGCAGCAGGCTAGCATGCTGTCCTAGCTTTCTGAATCCCCCAACAAAACTAAAAACACTGGCAATCACACGAATGAGGCAGAAGTGACAAGTGTTTTGACAGCTCTAGAACACTTTGAGGTATTTTTAGCATATTTCTGAGTCGTATTAGCTTAACCTGTAATAGAATATAGATGAGCCCATATGGCACAGATGTAATTATGTTCCATGTGAGAAATCCCTGTGGTCGACCGGGGCAGGGGCAAGGGAGAAGAATGCACCAGCCTGCTCGCCTCGTTCCCCCCGCTCGCTCTCACCACATGTGCCTTCTGGAGGGCATGATTTACACAGCATTTGCATCAGGAAAGAATAGGGAGAAACACAATGCTAACAAAGCAGCCCTGGAAGGGGCAAGCGAAAGATTGGGGATCCCAAGGGGTGCAGCTCTCTGTGGCTGACATCCAGTAGGAATAGAGGCGGCTTCCCCTCGGGATTGCATTGATGAAGTGATCTGTGATTATGTGGGCACAGCAATCATAAGGCATAATTATTATTACTGCCAGGGAATGGGCAACAAGTCTCTAGGGGAAGACTCTGTCACAGCCATTTTGCTGGCGTGTGCTGGAAGCAAACGTGTTCCCAAGGATCATTTTCATTCCAATCTGATATTTAGCTGAAGTGTCTTTGACTACCAGTCATGAAAGATTAAATATAGATTAGAGACAGAGAGATGTTGAAAGTTGAAATCCACTGGAGGTGCACGGTTGTGTCCTTGAGAAACAACCTCGAATGCTGGCCAGATGTTGCAGCGGCAAGGCAGAACGGTCCCAAGCTACAAGGAGGCCACAACAGAGGCCAGAAAAGATGGTTAGCATTCCGCCCGCCTTCTGTTTGGTTTGTTTGTACTGCATCCCTTTAGCAGAGAAGTCTAACCAGCTGTTCGCAGTAGATGTTGCGAAGTGTTCACTATCTCGCAAGGATGAAGAAGGGGTTTTGTGCCAGGAAGGGGAGTGAAGTCAAAGCACGTAATTGATTTTCTACAGTTCTAACTGTGATAAGGCTTAGGTCTAGCAACAGAAACATATGGTAGCAGTTTTGTCTCTTTCAGAGTAGATACAAGGGAAAGCACACTCTAACCAGTAGATGGGTAACGGGGCTTTGCTCCTTTCCCTGGATATTAACAGTCGATGGTGGTGAAATTTGGAACACTTTGGCCTGCTTCGGAGCAGGTTGGAGAGGGCTACTGTACTGGAGAAAGCAAACCTCACCGTCCAGTGTGTGCCAGGGCCACCCCTTCCCTTTCCACAATAAGTCATGAGTGCAGCGTGGACTCTGACCACTCTCCCCTCATTTGCGTTTGCAGAACAGGAGCCAGGGAAAGGCTCTTCTGGTTCAGACCAGACACCGGTGACACACTTCATTCAGAGAAAGCTCTTGCTCTCTAGAACCCTGGCAAACCAGTGTCACTAAGCAAGTTATCCTGGGAGGAGCTGACCAGTGTGTCTCCCTAGTCAACAAGACAAGAGATAGCAGCATTGGGCTGGGAAGTGAGACTTGGGAACTCTGCTGCTGACAAATGCCTTCAGAGATCAAAAGAGTTTCATTCCCACAGACCTTTAGAAACAGGAGGGGCTGGTTAGTTCCTCAGATCTTTCTGGAAGCTAAGAACTGGATTAGATGATGGACCCACATCCTTTCCGGCATCCTAAGATTTTGCTTTTCTATCAAACTATCTTACAGATTTGCTGAATCTCCCCCTCGCAAAAATTTTAAAAGAAAGAAAAGTAGAAACGAAAAGCTTTGTCTGAAGTTGAGATAGTCACTGGGGGCCTCAAATCATTGCTTCAGGGCCTAAGGTGATCATTAGCAGACAAGCAGGCAAGCGCCCGAGGCGAGAGACGGTGGGAGAAGCCTCCTTGACTCTCCGCTTTTAAACAGCCCTGAAGCTAGAGGCCCCTTCTGCAACGCCCAGTTTATATTTATCCTGACAGAAATAGATTTGTAGCAATAACCTTCAAGTCACATTAAGCAAATCCAGTTCACCAAAAGTGGAAGAATGCCAGGCTGTGCCTAGTCTGCTCAATCTCTGTCCCACTTACAGTAGAACCTAGGCCGCTGAGTGTAAAAATAACTCCAGAATAGTGCCATACTCCCGTGGGCAGACCTCCTTTGGTAGGTGTGGGTGGCAATGAGGGCACACTGTTTCACCAAGAAGGTGATCCTTGAGTTGGCTCTTAAAAGAAAAAAATAGGGACTTTTGCAGGTGCGTAAAGTTGAGAAATTCTAGCTGCTAAGGACGGCAATCCATGCAGTTGTGTGGCACACACAAAAGCACTGTAGCTGGGACAAACCTGTAAGTTGCCAAAGGCTTTTGCTGTTGTTGTTTGTTTTTTTGTTTTGTTTTGTTGGTTTGGGTTTTTTTTTTTTTTTTTTTTTGAGGCAGTGTTTCTCTGTGTGACAGTCTTCACTGTCATGGAACTCGCTCTTGTAGACCAGACTGGCCTCGAACTCACAGAGATCCGCCTGCCTCTGCCTCTTGAGTGCTGGGATTAAAGTCGTGCGCCGCCACCACCCTACTGGGGCTGGAGTTTAATAAGGAAGTAGGGAAAGGGAAGAAGCCGGTGGAGAGATGCACGTTGGCGTTCCTAGTGTGCTAAGTCATTGAGGGGTTCTGAGTGGCAAGAGAGATGGGGTTGACGATGGAAGATCACTTAGTTGCCGTTAGCATGGTGCAAGGGAGAGGAGAGAAAGAGCAAGGTACTGAGTTAGGGCTTGACAGAGGAGACGGACACTGAAGAATCCATAGACGTTCGGGTGGGGGAAATGACCGGTCTCAGTGGCACTTAGGGTACGAACGGTGAGAGAAAGGAGTTGCGGATGACTCCCAGGTAGAGGAAGCAGCCAGGCGACCAGCTGCAATGTACTTGCATTTCATATCTGGTTGGTTTATCAGGCGACTTAGGAAGTAAGCTTATGTTCCTCTGTTAGACTTGATTTTCGAAGCAGGTACACTGCAGTGTTTCTAGAATGTTGGGAAGCCCTAAATGAACTGTAACTGAGAAATAATTAATAGCCACTCTAAAAGTCTAGTTTAGAGTTCTGCAAATGGATAACGTGAGGAGCCTAAAAGCTGGACAGAACTGACTTTCTCGCCGCCCACAAATGAGAGGCACGTATCTGTGGAAGGAATCAACTGATAACTTGGCTATAAACAGGAAAACTCATTAAGACGACTGATTCTGTGACCTGAAAATAAACAAAGTTGCCTTAGATATAATGTGCAATAAAATGCCAAAAAATGAAACCCCAAAAACAAAACAAAAAACAAGGAGCTTTGTTAAGGGAGCATAAATGTCTGATCAAATAAAAAGATCTCCTAATTGAAAGCATAAAAAAATCAACTCTTCTTAAATCAATTTATGTTTCCATGAATTTCCCAATAAGGGCATTATCTTCATGGGTTTAGTTAATGATGATCATTTGATAGACTTTGTCTCTGCTCTTCTTTGCTTTTAGTAAGCAAAATAACTCTTAAGTTTATTGTAATGAGATTTAATTTTCGAATATAGGAAACTAATATGAGAATACTTAGCCCCAACTGCATAAATTTTAGTCAGTTCTTCTAACTATGTGGCTAAGTCAGTGGGAGACAAGAGTAAGCCTAGGAAGGAGTTTGCATATTCAGTATGATTCAGCAAATGACAAGTAGCCCCATGCTGGTCTATGTCCAGATTTAGGGGTGGGCTGGAGAGATGGTTCAACAACCATGTATTTGTTATTCTTCCTCAACACCACAACTTGGTTCCCAGCACCCACACCAGGTGGCTGACAAAGGACTCTGTTTCCTGCTGGGGGGATTCAAGGGTCTCTTCTGCTCTTCACAGGCCCCACATTCACACGCATAAAGCTACATATGTATAAATTAGTAAATAAATACATAAATGAATTTTAAGTAATCTTTTGCCCATTAGAAAATATTATAATTTTTCCATTTTCATAAGCAGGGGTATAGAAAATATATTCACTTAAATCTGCTCTTTTGGGCCAACTGATGTATATTGCTAAGAGCTATGTGTATCAGCCACATTTACGTTGTCTTCAGATACTCACATTGCCCCATATGTGACATGTTTTTGCTCAGTGCAGACATCCTTGGGTGCCCAGAGAAACAAAGCCATTACATTGTCATCTTGAGCAAAAGGTTTGATAGGTAAGGCATTTAAAACTTCTGACTAGAATAAGGTTTGGGGATTATTAAAGGATTTAATTTCTGCAAGCCGGTCCCATGACACATTGCCAAGGCTGGCTAAGCATTAACTGGATTTTCCATCCGTTCCCCATATTGTTGAGCTCACCCTTAGCTTGTCAGCTTGGGTAAATCCCTTAACCCCTGTAAGCCTCAGTTTCTTCCCCTGTCAAATGAGGGTTAGGAGAACTGATTCCCGCAGGCCTTTTTTTTTTTTTTTTTTTTGCTCAGAGTTTCTGCTATTCTGGGAGCAGCAGCTTGCTGCCATACTCCTGCAGCAGCACAAGGTGAAACTAAAGAAATGTTCTTAGCTACAGAGGACATCTGAGGGAAAGTAGTTACTACTTAGGAACAATGGTCTCTGGGTGTCTTTGAGCCTGTAGCCCTGTGTCTAAAATAAACAGCAATCAAAAGAATGGAGCGCGATATTTGTAGAAGAACATTGTTATAAATTGTACACATATATTGCTATATATGTATATAAGTATTAAGGTCCACTGCAGGGAGCTTTATTTTCACTTAAGTGCACATAAAACACAAAATGGAAAGTCCTAATAGTTCTCATATCCCAACAGATTACAGGTAGCCTCTACAACTGTGAGATTATAGTTAGAGCTGGTCTTGTTCTAGTTGCTATAGTTAATAGAGAAGAAAATAGTAGAAAATTTTTATTAGTCTTTGGTGGTGAACCAGCTAAGTCTGAGAAACAAGAGTTCTTTTGAGTCTGAGATAAGAAAGCCAGCATGTGCATGGCTGCCCTGGCAGTTAATAAAATGTCATTGTACCATTCCCCGGAACTTTTTGGCTTGTTTTTGTTTGTTGGTTTGTTTGCTTGCTTGTGATAGGGTCTGACTCTGTAGCTCAGATTGACTTGAAACTCACTGTGTGCACAGGCTGTCCTTGAACTCATGGCTATCCTCCTACCCCATTTTCCCATGGGCTGGAATTATAGGCTTCCACCACCTCACCATCATACCCAGTTTCCCCACAGACTTCTTTCATTACCCTCAACATCTTTATAGTTTTTGCCTTATTTTCTTCCTATATTAAATGTAGTTACTACTATATGCCCTATATACCTTGCAAAATTATTGTGCCTAGATTACACAGATATAAATTGTATATGATAACAAAGCAGATTATAGGTAATATTTATGTGTTGTATAAAACAGTATGTTATGATATTTGCATGTATTTATATATATTTTAAATGATCTGTTTGTGCCATATTACATATAATGAACCATGCAAACTTGAAGAATACATTGTTGCCAATGTACAAGTATAAATTATAGTTAGATCTAAGCCCAACTGTTAAATACTGATAAACCTATCCAAAGATTACCAGGTACTGGATATCTTAAATTGATAAAGATTCTCATTCTAAAGAACAGGGTGATTCCATTAAAAATACCTTCTGACAAAAAAAATGAGCTTTGCAAGTTTTTAACAAACAGAATTTCTTTCCAGGTGACAGGCCCATTGGTTACATTGTGCTCACATTCTGCTCCTTAGCTACCTGAGGCTCCTTGGCAGGATTCAGCTAGTTACTGTGCCATGATGGATGACCTTGCCACGTTGTTACCTCTTACCTGTCCCCATGGCACATTCTTCCACACTTTTCCTGCCTTCTCATTGGTAAAGCACTGCCCCTCACAAGTAGTACACCAGAAGAGAAACCTGGAGATCTTATCTACTGTCCAAAGAGAAGCCAACCAGAGTTCATTTGTGAGCACGTTCCTAGCAGGGAAGGAGACTGGCATTAACCTTGGGTGTACTGTGACTACGTTCCTTTCACCCTACTCCTTAGTCAAGTTTAAGACTGGGACCACAAACCAAGGATTGCAGCATTCTTGGCAAGTTGTCCAAGTGGGGATTAAGCATCAACTTCTCAGAACTTCTCAGATCCAGAAAGGACTTAAAACTGATGGCAGCTGACAACTGTACTGTTAACCATTTACTAGGTGTCAGGGTCCATCCTGAAGGCTTTCATGGTTTATGCAATCCTCATTCACAACTCTGTGACACTGAATGACATCAGAAAGACAGAGAAGGACAATTTAGAGTCTCCCCACATGGATGCTGGGATCTAAACTTAGATTCTGCTAACTGGTGAGCCATCTCTCTAGTCTGTTAGACCATTCTTTATATTGTTTTGAGGGAATTTGTTTTATTAAACAAGTATTCTTGAGTTAAAACTCTATGCCTGTAATTTTCACTTTAGTGTAAACTAGCCCTTGCAGTTTTCTGTGCCTGATGAATACTTGGTTCCTGCTGTTGTTGGAGCCATTTAAGAGGTTGTGGACCCTTTTAGACATGGGTCTAATTCTGGGGGACATGAGGCCCTTGGAGTGATACTGAACAGTTATAGCCAAGACCTGCTCTCCCACTTCCCAGTGGGCAAAACGCTACACACTTCTGTCACCAAAAATTCCCCACTACTAAAACAGTGAGATACAATACATCCTTTCTCCTGTTCCTTCTTCATCCCCCCCCCTTTAACAACAGCTAGTGGGGGAGCCCAGTCCCAATAGACACGTCTATATCATATATTCTACATCACATCCTGCTCTGGGAACAACATGGAAAAGGGGCAGAGGGATTTTAAGATCCAGAATGTAGGAGGGTATGTGGTGAAAGTCTGTCCTAGAAATGACAGCACAGACAAGAACAGACGTGCTAATGTGGACGGGGACAATCTTACTGAGTTCTACTCTTTGACAAAACACTCATTATAGGCCAATAATGACTGTTGAGAGGGGGAGAATTTTGCCAGGATGGCTATCCAATATAAAGTGATCAGTCCCCAAGCTGCATACACACACAAGAAATAAAAACAAACTCAGCAGTGCCTTTAAGATACCAGGCCACTTGGGCATGGTCTCTTATACTATAAATGCAGCTGTAAAACTTTCTCTCTCTCTCTCTCTCTCTCTCTCTCTCTCTCTCTCTCTCTCTCTCTCTCTCTCTCTCGCTGCTGGATTCGTTTCCTGTTGCCCACTTGTGCAGAGGATCGTGATCTGTGAGTCTATCCCTAAATAAAGAATGCTTTATTGTATTCAATTCTGAGCTAGTGCGGGACTGCTTTATAGCAGCAGGCTATATTTATTTGTCTGTTCATTCACATACATATGGTTGTGTGTGGGGAGTAATAATAATAAAGAAAAAAATTATCAGTTTGAGAGTGGGGGATGTGGGAGGGGTTGGACAGGGAGTATCTGGGAGAGGCTATAAGGAGGAAAAGGAATAGAGCAAAGTAATATCATCCTATTTTAATTAAAAAATGTATTTTAAATTTTCCTTTGGTCAGATACTCTGTCACCGCAACAAGCAAAGGACATCCCTATTCTAGGCTCTGAGAATAGAGCCATAAGCAGACTCTCCATCCTCACCTCTGCCAGGAGACCAGCAAAGCTGCTATGGTACCTGTCTGCTCTCGGCGGGCATCTGAGTCTGGTGTCTCCCAAAGGCTCACAAAAGTGCTAGGACGGTGCATGAGGAGCTCCTATTCTCTCTGTGCTCACCCGACAGACAAAAGAGGTCCAAAGCTTAAACCTTTAAGGCCTTAGGGACCACATGCATTGCTCACGATAAAACAAGTGCACTTTGCAATGGAAGTTCCTAGGTGAATCAAAATTTACCAAAGGCCAAAGCCCAACTCCATTTAGGAGCACCTTAAAGCAATATCCCTTTCTCATTGGATACTCTATGTAAAAAGAAACACCCTAACATCAGCATTGGCAAGACTGATGTAGCCGTCTATGATGAGGAAGCCTTGTGTTTCTAATCTTCACCCCAGGCTTGTAGTAGAGGAATGTCTCTCTAGACCATGGGAGACTACTATCATGGAGACAAGGCCAGGCTGAGAGTAAAGTCAAATACCTAACACAGGGCACATAGAACTGAGCATTGGTACAAACGTGCTAAGCAAGATGGGGATGGTAGTGCTTTGGGTTCCCAGCGGACAATGAGTAGTTTAAAGACCTACAATTCTAGAGGTGAATATAGAGTTGGGGAGGGCCACCAGATGTGAAAGTTGCCTGCTTTGTCTTGCCGCTCTTTTAGCATCCAGATCCTATGGAAAGACCCATAGTTACATGTATTGTATTAGTCTATTGAAAACAGCACGTTTAAGATAAAAATGCAAACACTGCAAAACAGTGGAGAGTGATAGTCCCCATGACTTCCCTAGGCAGTGTAGTTTGTCTAGGAAGGTCATTTATGTGTATTATCTCAGCATGGTTATTAAGAGCAAAGTCTTCATTCTTAAAGCATCTTCATTTGGTCAACAAACTACATCTTGCCCTGCTTCTAACTTCCATCCTATGTTGATTATTACAGTGTATTTTTAACACACACACACACACACACACACACACACACACACACACACTGGTTCCAAGGGCTCTGTCAAGATTGCATGCCTAACATGTGTCCAAGAACAGGTTCCTCACAGCCCTTATATGACACCCACCATTTTTCCTTCCTGGGCTTTTGAAACATGAAGCCTCCATGATCCTTCTAGGAAGGCACTCCCGCAAGCTCCCTGCTTGCATTTGCATCCAGCTCCCTCCGTTTATTCCCCAAACTAGCCTACCCAGCATATTGACAAGACTGTAAAATGAGAGACAGGTCCAGGGAACCAATGGGCCAGCATTGCCAAAAGTTGCCAACGACACAGGACATTCAGCTTCACAAAGTCAGGGTGAGTACTCCGAAGCAGCCAAGTGTGTGTTGTCAATGCAGCAACGGAGCTTGCTTCTACCATCATCTGCAGAAAGTTTTGTAGGATGGACCTTTAGGGTTCATTTGCAGGTTGTCTTTGGTGGACTTCAGAGCACTTCATGGGGGTGGATTCAGGGGTGCTATAATACCCACGCACCCTACATGAGAAACTATTGTAGATCTCCCACCCAGCTGGGAGGTGGGGTGGGGTCTATTCCTGCCTAAAGAGGGCTATCTTCTGGAAGATGTCTTGGTCCTGTTAAAACAGAAGCATAGTGATGCTCTAGATTTCTAGACATGTGAGTTGTCGTGTGATCTTCTGTGCCACGTACAGTTGTCTTTTATTCAGTTATTCTAAAATCGCTTTCCTCACTTGCCCTTCTGTCTTTTCACCTTTGACTTCTTTCCCTCTCTCGCCTCGTCCATATTTTCTTGACAGCCTTCCAGTCTCTGTGGTGTTTTATTAGGGTGATTCGTGTTCATTATTATTAATTCTTCTGGTTTTAAAGTTTATTTTTTTATGATGGTAGATGAAAGGAGGAAAGAAACTTTCTTGTCAAATGATATCTCTTTCCAACTGTCAATTACTAGAGAACAGGACCTGTCACAACCCAGAGTGAACATCGTGTCACGGGAATCTTTAACGGGTGTGCTTATGGTTCATCAAACATCCTTCATATTATTAGCTTTTGACAGAACAGAAATACAGACATCAGTATTGTTTAAATGTTGAATTGAGTCAGGAAATAGAAATATGTTTTTATGGTGCCAACTACCTAACAGACAGGGAGGAAGCCAAGGGGGGCGGGGGTTGATTTTTCCAGTTCTGCTAAGAGAAAACTTAATTTTCCTGCTACATGTGAATGCTTGTTAGGCAGAGAATCTCCAGTTTTGATACTGCTCTAATTCTTGCCCATTTACGTTTTTGTGGTCCTGAAGTTCCCTTTGCTAATAAACCAGGCATCGGCTCCTGCATCCTCAAAGTACAAATAGATAGGAGATTATGTTGTCTGGTCAACGAAATGGCTCTCAGGGATAGGCTGAAGCTCCTAAGCCTGCCCACATTCCTGCGGATGACAGCCCCACAGCTCCTAAGACCCTGGCTTAGTTCACCAAATGGTACGAGTTAAGATAATTTTAAGCAGCCTTAAATTTCATTGCAGCATTTTGTGTGAGGGAACCAAAAGTCTTAGCTAATTAGCAATATTTTTACCATGGGAAATGCCTTGCACAGTAGAATCTTAAAAAATCAAATTACAGCGGATTCTCACCGTAATGCTCTCCTTGGGCTTCCTGCTGTGGGACCCCCTTCCCGTGCGAGTGGCTTCTAATAAGACCCTGTTAGTGCTTCAGGAAAGACACAGCTTGAAGAGCCAGTGTCTCCAGTGCCCCAACCCACTCAGCATTGCGACCCACACATTAGGACAATAGCGATCAAAACAATCAAGAATGATTTGACTGGTTTTTTGTTTCATGACAGATTATTATACAATGCTCTGCATTTTGAGAGTTTTTTTTCTACCAGTCATTATTTAATTTGTTTTTAGTGCAGCGAAAATGATCCTGTCTGAGAAACAATTTGCTTTGTTGTGACTCCTGCCTTTCCTTGGAACAAATAGTGCCCTTCGCTCCTCTGAGACATCAGAGTTTCTCTTGTTGGTCATTGAACCCTTGCTATTCATGCAAATGAATAGAGTTTCTGTAGACATTGAGTGATTGTTCTAAAATGGGTGTACCTTCAATCAGACAATGTACTGAACTGTTAAGACATGAGGAACATATAAACTGAAGGGTATAAAAAGACATGACCCCACAGTGTCTAATGGTCTGCGACAGTGGAAGGATAGGACACCACAGAATATGGGGCAGGGACATCAGGCATATGAAACATAAATATTGCCGTATTTTTTTCTAAAACTATCTAAATAGAATCTTCAACCATCATTGGGAGATCTGGTCATGTTTGAGAGAAGGAACATGGCATTTTAGAATCTTAAATTAGATGAGCAATAAAAATTCCACCCCCTCCATGATTATATGCACTGTTGGCTTCTTTAGCACCAGAGAGGGACTCACACTGAAAGATGAACACAATTCACTTTATCCTCCCGAAGACAGTCAGTCAGAAGACGGAGTGATTGTGACAGGGGGCAGAATTTCAAATGAGATTTATCATTTTAGCTTGCAGAGGTGAAGTTATCTTTTCTGGGATGCGTAAGAAGGTTGGAATGAGAAAGTGGGTCAGGGGAAAGCATGGTCTGGGAGCGGATATTGAGAAGAATTCACAGTGTTTATTTACATTTTCTTGGGTGCTAGAGCGAAGGTGTCTGTGTGGAAAAGCTGTGCGGGGTGATTTCCAGCGCAGGCAGGTACTAAGGATGTGGCAAATGTTTTTCCATTCTGGGGTTCACTTTTAAAGACGGACAAAACTCACATGTGCTTATGGGGGTGAGCAAGATCAGGATATTAACCTATGCTTTTGGACACCAGCTTTGTGTCGGGCACTGATGATATAAAAAATGAGTACCCTTGTGTGAAATAAGTTACAGCTCACTGCAGAGGACAGACACAAACACGTCACTTTGCTAAATCCCACAAGCAGCGGTAACACAGAAAGGAAAATCTGATTCTGCTTGGAGTATTTAAGAGCCTACCAAAACGATGCCACCTGAGTTTGACCTTGAAGGACAGAGCTTACAAGATCTTAGTAGTAAGAGGGAAAAGAGATGGAAGGCAGAGGAGGGTTTGCAAGGCAAATAGTGAAGCTGGTCTGCCAGAATCATATCGGCAACGGAGAGGAGCTGGAGAATAGAAAGACAGTTGGGGATGGCAGGTTTATCCTTGAGTCTCTTGGAGATGGGAATCATCAGATCTTCATCATAGGAAGGGTGAAGATTCTAGCCTATGTCCATCCTGGGTTGGAGCTTCATCATGTCTGCCCTGGGGAAGAGCGGCATCGAATCTGTCTGAGGCGTCTTACATCACTTCCTCTTCCTCCTAGCATTCTGTTCTATTTACTCCACCCACCTACGTTCTAACCTATAGGCCAAGCAGTTTTTTTATTGATTAACCAATGACCTTACCACATCATTTCCCCTTTTTCTGTTTAAATAGAAAGGAAAGGCTTTCACTTTAACATAGCAAAACTACATATAACAAACCAGTTATCAAGCAAAAATTACAATATTTACATCTATTTTATCTTTATCATAACTAAGGAAAACTATAACTATAACTAACTATTCTTCAACTCCATCAACGACTCCATAAAGATACAATATTACCTAAGGAAATAAGAAATAAGCAACTTCCAAACTCTAGAAATGACAGAGACATCTCCCTGCCTGGACAGTTACCCAAAGTTTCTCTGTACCATTGGGGCATCGATCTTCAGCCTACAGGCCCATAGTATCCAGAGACATTTCCATGAAGCAGGAAATTTCAAAGGCAGTTCAGTCACTATCTGTTGTGTCCTGCAGAATGTCTCGCAGACTCTTTCATGAATCAGGAACCCCAAAAGATCATCTCACTTTTAGGCAAGTTCAGTAGTCCTCTTTCTGCGGGTTCTTTGTGTCCAGTTCATGCATCAGGTCCAGGCAAGAGCAGTTTCTTGCCCAAATGGCTAGCAAACTCCATAAGGATCCTCTTCGATGCCCATCTTCTTCTTGAAGTAGATTGGTGCTGCCAGGAGCAGACGTGTCTCATTGTCATGAAAAACCCTAAGTTATTAAAACATTTAAAATGACATATTCTATAATCTTTGAAAGATATGAAGAATGCCTATCTAAAATATTTCTATGTACATCTAGAAAATCTTAACTAACATGACTACAAACTTGACTATTATGATTATCTATTAACAACCTATATACATTACATTTTTAAATGAACTACACAATTACAATACCTTAATCAATATCAGAAATACATATAACAAAATTGACCTTAAAATCCATACCAATGCAAATTATTCACACCTATATCATATCCCCTTGAAATGTAAAAGAACATTTATAAACAATATTTGGGTATATGGGTGCAGTTATTTCTCTCCAAACTGCTTCCTGCTGTATAGGGGTGCTGTTAATTAGGTCTTTGATGGTGTAACCTGTCTGTTAGGTTCATCTCAGTCGGCAGTTGAAGGAAGTAATTTTTTGAAGGTGTTCACAGCAACCTTTCAGGAGGGCGTGGTCTATCGTACCATACTGGGATAGAAGCAATCCACAGGGTTTCATCCTCTGTGAAAACAAAAGAAGAAACTCCTTTCCAAAGCATCATGTCCTTAGATCCAAATTTTAAAGTCAAGGTATTTTCAAAATATCTGTGTTGGATTAATTCAGCAGCATTAATAAAAAAAATATCTTTTAGCAGCTGTTGTTCTTTCCTCAGCATTCAAACAATTCAAAGAGAGCATAATAGCAAACAGTATCAAGATTCACTGTGTATTTTCCATCTTTGGGCAGCTTTGTTTTAACCTCTATTTCGTTTATTTTTACTTTTAGTTTTTGAGGCAGGTTCTCTGTATATCTTTGTCCTGGAATAACTCTGTAGACCAGGCTTTCCTTGACCTCTCAGAGATCCTTCTGTCTCTGCCTCCCAGGCATTGAGATTAAAGGCAAGTGCTACCACACCTTGAAGTCACAAAGTCACAGAGTTCAACTCCGAGGTCAACCTACCTCTGCCTCCCAAGTGGTGGGATTAAAGGTGTGACTACCAAACCCAACCACTTTTTCTTCCTTTTTTGTTTTTTACTTTAAGAACTTTAACTTTTAGCCTGCATATATTTTTAACACACTGTAAATCATTTAAAAGTTTTTTTTTAATCTCTCTTTACTGTATCTCTCTCTCTCTCTCTCCTTCTGACCACATGAGCCTTTAAATTACTGAGAAATATGGGTAGGATTAAAGCTGTGGCTTTCATGGCTAGATCCAGCCCATTCCTTAGCTTTCCAGCCTCATGGCAGAGGTACCAGCCTTAGCCATGTTTATCACCACAACTCTGTGGCGTTTCAAGGTCTTTGCCAGCAAGCAAGCAAAGCACTGCACTCAGAAACCACACTCAAACACTCTGTAGTTGGATTTGCCTGCCTGAAAGAGTCAGAGTTTGCCCTGGCAGGACAGACCAGAACGCCAGCATTTTAAAACAGCACAACTTTTTTTCCTGCTACAGCTGAAAACAAACAAGCATGCAGTCAGCTTTTCTCAACACCATTTAAGTGTTTTGTGGCAGTACCTCTTAAGAGCTGCAGGGTTTTGCAGCTAAAGCTGAGTCAGGAAGCCTCTCTTAGATGAGAGCAGACCTGAGAAATTGCTGCTACCAAGGAATCAGGTGCAATGCTTTCATTTTGTTCTGGAATTACTTCCCAAGCTTTCTCTGGCTTCCTGTGGATTCAGTTATCCACACGTTGGGGGCCGTTCTGTAGTAGGAGCTGTGGGCTGTGTTCCTACCTCCCCAGCTCCTGGTCGCCTGGCTAGCTTATGCCCCGAAATAACAACACACAAATTGTATTCATTTAAACACTGCCTGGCCCATTTGCTCTAGCTTCTTACTGGCTAATTCTTATATCTTGATTTCCCATTTCTATTTATGTGTGTAGCACCCCAAGGTGCGCTTACTGGGAAGATTCTAGCCTATGTCCATCCTTGGTTGGAGCTTCATCATGTCTGCCCTGGGGAAGAGCGGCATCGTGTCTGTCTGAGGCGTCTTACCTCACTTCCTCTTCCTCCCAGCCCTCTGTTCTGTTCACTCCACCCACCTATGTTCTAACCTATGAGGCCAAGCAGTTTCTTTGTTGATTAACCAATGACCCTCCCCACATCACCTCCCTCTGTGGAGTCTCCCACTTCATCTTCCAGCTCACCCACTGGGGTCATTACAGATCTTCCCCAGTCCCCTACAGCTTTCCTCCTACTCTGAAGGTCCACACTCGGGTATTGATGCTCATAAGGCAAGGGTTTCACTGGCTGAGCCATCACGCCATCCCCCACCTTCCTTTTCCAGGTCTTCACAGGTACAAAGGCCACTATGAGCGCTCACTACCTCTCCACTAGAGAATGAATTCAGAGTAGTGAATACAAGCAAAGTTACCACAGCGGTGACAGTAATATTCCATTTCACATGCTAATATTACAGTGTCTGCAGTCAAAAGACAGGCAATGGTATGTGCTTGCGTAGATATGGAGGAAATGAAGCCACCAGATCATGTTATTGTTGGGAATGGAAATAATTAGTCAATTAAACAGAGTCACTATACGGGCCAGCACCACACAAAGATTATATGTAAAAGAATCAAGAACACATCTCCACAAAATCTTAAACATGAGTGTTCACAGCAAATGATTGGCAGTAGCTCAGTTATCCATCAATTGATAAACAGAGAAGCAAAATGTGGGAGCATTTACACAATGGAATGTAATTTATCATAAAAAGGAATACCACCTGACATACACTAAAGTATAGACGAGTCCAGAAAAAATTATCCTATATGAAGGGACACATAAAAGTTACATTTCTGTGTGGTCACCTTTATTCTAACAGAAAATAAATTAATCATTGCTAGGGTCTAGCAAGAAGTGTTTGTCAATGGCTAGGGTGTCCTTTTATGTAATAAAATTACCTTGGATTAGGAAGTTGTGAAAGTTGTATAGTTTTATGAAATACTAAAATATGCTGAATCTTAATACTTAAAAAACTGGCTTTTATGGAAATTGAATTATAAGTTATTAAGATTAATATACACCAATAAAATCACTGAGTTAGCTGATCAAATTTTATTTTCCTGCAAAGAATTTTACTAAACTATTACTTCAATAATCTCTACTTAATTCAGATGTGTTCTGTGGCAACTTTCATTACAAACTTCATAAAAAATGTGCTTAACAGCTGGAAATTTGCAGTTTGTTATTCAGAAGTACAGCAGAAATGACGGCTAAGTGACAATCTAGTAGGTAACTGAACTGTCTGTCCTGTGTATTAAGACTATGTCAAAGTAATTACAAATAGTATATTAGTATTAGTACTAAATACTAATAAATTCTTATATTTGAAATAATCCATCTTTACCTAGATTACCTTGTTTACATATTATTGGCAAGCTTATGTAAATATGCAAATAATCTCTACACAACATTTTTCTTTTTTAAATGGCAAGAAACACTTTCCATAGTCCCTAGCAACATTGATGCTTGTACCCTATGTGCCCAGAGGAGCTCTCTCCTTTCAGAATACCCCCACAGTACAAAGAGGCTACTTTCATGACCTAAAACGTCTGGATTCTAAAAATATTTAATAGCCTTTCTTTTTCTATTCTGATTTCTTGCAAAGAATTGGCATTCTTAAGACGCTTAAGAGAACACAAGTTTAAGTATCCGAAGCGTGGGTTTGATGTTTTTATCTCGCGAAATCAGTTGGGATCAGTCTCCTCCTGGGTTTCTCAAGGTTCCTACTTGCCCGACTTAATTGATGCGGCAACAGCAGAGGTGCTTGGGAAGTCCAGACACAACAGTGGAAATAATCACATTTCTTAGTTAATGATTGAATCGCTCTTTCATAAAGACTTGTTTGTGTAAATAAATAGAGTAGTGCCTTGCTTAGTGAATTCCTGGGGAAGGAAAGTCCTTCTGAGAAGTCCCGCTGCATTTAAAAGCTAGACAAAACAAAGGCTCTGAAGGGTGGGAAACTGAGCTTCCTGGAAAGCATTCAAGCACTGTTCTGCCCAAGGCAGCCTCACTCAAGGAAGCCAAGAGCCCTCTGGGTCGCTCCTCAGCAGTTTCTTCCTGCCCACACCTGCTGCCTGCCCAAGCTGGAAGTCCTTCTTAGCACCAGAGCGTGGGTATCCTTTCTATTTCCTCTTGGTGAGGGGCTAGACTGATTCTATCCCTGAGGTCTTTGCGTTCAAGAAAGAATTCTACGCTAACCTTTACTTGCAGAATTAAATAGCCCTCTTATAAACAAATAAAAGTCAAAAGAATGGATCCAGGGAAACTCCACAGAATACTGGAGAGGAGTTTACCAGGCCAGAGCAAAGAGGCATAGGCCAGGAAGGACCACGAGCCCCATTCTGAAGGTTTTGAACAGAAGTGCTTGTGGTTCTGACTGTGATGTGTTATGGGACCTGGTTTGTAAGTGAGGCATTGCCAGGGGTTTTCTTGAAGTTTGTTTTATTCCTGTTTTTCATAACAAGTCAAAAACACACGATCTCTTCCCTAACCAACACAATCAGAATCTCTGCAGATTAAGTGCAGAAATCCTCTTATTTGACAAATCCCTTGTGTATGTTTTATACACATCCAATTTTAAGAATTCCTGATAACCCATTACCATCTCTGGTAAATGCCTCTTATTTTGAGAGTCATTTGGCTTTATTCTCATAGCATTCAATGGAGATCCATTACAGCCTTTCTTCTCCCAAGATCTCCAGGCATTCCCCATTCCCCTTGCACATCTTGCACTAATTCAGGGTCTGCCCTAATCAAGCGATGCACTATCAAAACCCATGTCCTTTACAGAGGCTTTATTCAATTCATGTATCCTTTAGTCTGCTCCAGGATTATCTCTCCTTCACCTGTGGGGGAAGCTACAAAGAAGATACATGCTAACAGTACTAAGTAACTTTGTCCTGTTAACTAGGACTTGATACTAGAAAGTTTGTTACAGCTCTGTAGTCCTTTTATATTCAGCTTTGAAAAAAATGTGTATCTGGGGATGAGCGAGAACATTGGCAGCCCTTCTTAAACAGTTGCTGACTGATTTTTATTCCCAGACTGATTTAATGAAGGGAAAACATGCTGCTGACCACAGCAGTCTAGATTTTAAAAAAGTTTTCAGTTGATTTCTAGAATAGGTCAAAAAGTACATTTTAGAGACTATTTTAAGGATCGGTTGTGACGCTAAAAAAAAATTATCCAAAAATGACAATGGATTTTAAAAGAGGGCAGGCAAATTCATTATCTGAATTTGTGTAAAATGCAACCCAGGGGACTGGAATTCTTTGTTGACAAATGTTCAAACAGGAGAACAGCTTTCCTCCATAAACAGGATGCTGACTTCGTACAGATTTAAAAGTGGAGTCAACGCAAGAGGTACGTGTTAGGTTACTACGAGATGAGATGAGGTGGCGCACGCCTTTAATCCCAGCACTCAGGAGGCAGAGGCAAGTGGATCTCTGTGAGTTCAAGGCCAGCCTGCCTGCAAGAGCTAGTTCCAGGGCAGGCTCCAAAGCTACAGAGAAACCCTGTCTCGAAAAACAAAAACAAAAAAAAGCGGGGGGGTGGTGGCAGGGGATAAGATTAAATGTGTGAATTATCTCTCATTATGTTCCGTATCAAAGAGCAAAGCCACTATCACCTGACAGACGTGTCTTTGAAGAAGAGCACACAGTCAGGCAAGCACCCCATCTATAGCTCCATCAAAACGGTGGGGTCACCATGATCAAAGAGAGTTGACATCAGCGCATCATCTTTTTCTGACCTATTTCTGGGACACATCCAGAGAGATGAGTATTGCCGTGGGCCATTGGAGTGGGCCCTAGAAACTGGAAAATAAGATGGATTTTTTCCTTAGAGTCTCCAAGAAGAATTGGGACAACACGCCACCTTGATCTTAGCCCAAGGGGACCAGTGTCGGTCTTCTAACGTATAAGAGTATCACATGATAAATGTATGCCTTTCAAGTGTAGCGTGATTTGATAGAGCAGCAATAGGGAACGAAAACACTAGACCCTGGAGGTGAGTCGGACACCCAGATGCTTAGCTGCTCTTTCTGTATGAAAAAGAAGACAACAGCCGTAGCAAAGGGACACTTTCCACAACTGCCGGTGAAAGTGCCATTTGCCAGTACAGTCAACAAGGACAAGCTGAGAGCCCTTGAAATTGTTCAAGGTCTGTGGAGTAGAGAGCCATGTTTCTAGGAGGAAATTATAGCTCTTATCCTGATTGTGTCTTAGCGTGCCCTCAAAGAGCTGTCACTGTGTTACCCTAGTGTGAAACCTACCAATTAGGTCAGAATTGTCTGCAGCAATAGAGAAATTGAATTGAAACAGTGTGTCCTAAAGCATGCATAGATATGCGGAAATGTCCATGTAAGAGCAATTTCTCTCGTTGATTGATATGGTGCATTATTTGTGCCATTTAACTCTAAGAGGGCCCATTAACTTAATCTTTGTGTGGCTAAGTCTTAGTAAACATGCTTAGCTTACAAGAAAGGATGTGGGGAAAATCAATGGCATCAAGTTACATCATGCCTTTTCAATTTCCATCAATCTTAACAGTGAGCTACAGAGGCAGGGGAGGAAAGGGAAGTTGGAAAGAAAGGAGATAAAAGGAGGAAAGGTTTGCAGGGAAAAGAAAAGCAGAATAGGGTGAAGAAGAGAGGAAAGGAAAATGCAGGGTGGAGAAGAATTCGAAGATTGTAATGACCCTAGTACTCAAAGTACCATTTTCTACTTCATGTCGTAATCTCCTTAATAGCTATGTGAATTAGGAAAAGATTGCTCTTATTAATATTTTAGATAAATGGATCTGAGACTAAGAGCCGGTTGGGATACAGTCCAGATCTTACAAATCCAACATTCTTTCCAAGATGACATTCAATTCCCCTCTAAAATTCCTTATTATCTTGAAATTGAATTGGTTTAAAGGCGAAGGAAGAGGAGGCAAGAAAACCATTTTTCCACCCGCAGGTTATGACCCTGTTTCAGAGATGTTTCCATTCCATCCCCACCAGGACCAGCTCAAGGAAAGTATTGTTGATATTGGTTTTTACAATACTCCTTCTCATCCCCCTCCCCATGCCAAAGATTACAGCTGCCTGTCTTCAGGACGTATCATCCACAAGTTGCTTTTTATCTACCAAAACTCACCCATGAACACAGTGACAGCCGCCAGCTGTGGTCGCCCTTACTATGCTGTGAGGGCACTCAGCCCAGAATATCTGCCTGTGGATTTGCCACATGTAGACCTAGATCATATTCCTCAGCCCCCACTCTCCACTATCTCTAGCTCCAAAGCCCTTTGGGAATCAGGATCTTCTCACATCAGTCTGTTAAAACAGAGACCTCCATCTAAGTAGTGTTCAACTCCACTAAAATAATTCAGCAGGTAGACACCAGACAAACTCACCTTCAACTGAAGATTTCAACTGAAAGCTTCCCAGCAGGAAACTTAGCTGGGTATGTCCAGAAGCCGAGAGTGTTGGTAAGTCCGAGGCCAGGGAGCTATGAAAACTAAAGAAAGACTCGGAGACAACCTGCATCCCTTTAATGGCGGGAGCATTTCTCCCTAAAGGAAAGCAATGTAGCTAAGTAGAAGTCTTCAGACCAATTACCTTCTTTAACCACATTAATGTGGACACAAATGACATCACTTCACACTCAGACTTCACTCTTTGTAAAATAAAGGGTGATAATTTAAAATGCCCCCCAAAGGGAGTGGTACTATTAGGAAGTGTGGCTTTGCTGGAGTGGGTATGGACTGGTTACAGGAAGTGTGTTAGTGTGGGGTGGGCTTTGAGGTCTCATATGTGCTCAAGCTACTCCCAGTGACTCAGACCACTTCCTGTTGCCTATGGATCAAGTTGTAGTAATCTCAGCCCCTTCTCCAGCACCATGTCTGTCTGCTGGCCACCATGCTACATCATGACGATAATACCACCAAACTTCTGAAAATGTAACCTACCAAGTTAAATCTTCTCTTTTGTAAGAGTTGCTTTGGTCATGGTGTCTTTTCACAGCAATAGAAACCCTAAGACAGTGTACACATCTGTTATTTCTTTGTTATCACTACTTTTGAAAATTTAGACTCTATGATTCATATCAGCTTATGGTCTCTTAACACAGTGAATCAAGACCAGAAGCCAGGTTTTCTGGATTCCCGATTGGCACACCTCTCACAATACAGGGAAAATATGGGAAGGAAAATGTCAATGGGGAACTTTTCCATTACTCTTAATATTTAGAACTTTTTCTTCTGAAAGTGTGATATTATATATTTCTAGCTAGATTTAAATAATAAAATTTTACTTTATTGACTGTGATGGAGTGAATGGTTTTGTTTTGCCTTTTTGTTGTAGTTTTCCTGTATTTACATATTGAAGCCCTCCTCTGCAACAGGGTTGTACTTGAAGATAAAGTTTTCTGAGAGGCAGTTAGAGCTATGTGAAGGGAAGGGGCCTCCTACTGCATCAAGGAAAGGCTGTGGGAGTAAGCTCTACCTGGAGCCTGATCACTGGTGCCTCAAGGCTGGGCTCCTCAGCCTTCAGGACTATAAAATAAAAGTATATGGCTTACAGCACCAAGTTGGCAGTGCTTTGTCATGGAGGTTTGAAAGAAATTGACCAGAATGCAATATTATCTAGCTTTCCATCAAGTTAAAACAAAATTTACATGTCAAAAGTACATACCAACATATCCACAATATTCTCAAAAATTTTAAATATATTTAAAATATTTTATTATTTTAAAATGTATATTTCACAATTTCAGTGACTCATCTGGAGCGAGGAGTCTTCACTCTGAAACTTTGAATTAGATGCTTGTGATTGTGGGGGGCTTTCCTGTGCCTTAGCATCTGGGGTGATTGTGTGGGGCTTGTCTGTGCCCTAGCATCTTGGGTGATTGTGTGGGGCTTGTCTGTGCCCTAGCATCTTGGGTGATTGTGGGGGGCTTTTCTGTGCCCTAGCATCTGGGGTGTTTGTGGAGGGTTTTTCTGTGCCCTAGCATCTTGGGTGTGTCACATGCTACATGCTCTACCACTTCCCTTCCCACACTCATGATCATCAGATATGTGTCCAGATACTGGCCAGTATCTCCTGACATCTCCCGCTGAGAATCGGCTCAAGAGCCCAATGTGTTCTGGGATAATTATGTCAACTTGTATGCTTTTAACTTCATTTACATTGAGTTATATTAGATAGCAATAGTAGTGTGATTTCAATAAAGCCAGTGACATTTCATGTGAATTTACATGGATGACATTAAAAAGAACATCGGGGATGGGAGTGGACCAATTCTGACTGAAGAGCTTCGTGAGGAAGTGTGAAGGCCCTAGATTACAGTGTTCTACAGCTGTCAATAATCACAGTGGAATCCTAAGACCTAGCTGTCATCCTTTTCCTCCTTTCAGAAATGGGTTTGAGTTTGGGGAAAAAATGAGTACTAACCCTACTTATCTCTAGGGAAAGAGTTTGACAGGTAGATTGGTGTAGAAGTAGGTAACCATTTGGAGTGATTTCCACTGGAGTGTGTCATCTTACTCCAATGGATTGCTTTTATCTTAAAGGAAAATAAAATAAATGTAAGCATGCAAAAGCGCAGCAGTTCCCCTGACTCTGATATAAATGTTAATGCTAATTTAAAAAGCATTCCGAGGGAATACATATGTGATTCCTTTGTTAAAAAAAAAAATAGATGTTTAACCGGATCTTATGTGTAGCAAGAACAAGGTTCAGTGTCTGGTTAGAATGCTGCCTGTGCGCATGGTCTCTTCATTGTCCAGTGTTTATTGTGGTTTGGTTCACGACAGCTCTACCTTCCACAAGCTTCTGCTGATTGGCATTTGCTGTGAAGACATGTTACAAAGGCCTGAGCTCACTGCCTTTCCATCGGACACGGCAAGAACACGACAGCCACGGAGCCCACTTTGAGTTTGTGACCAGCATATGCCCTTTTACAAAATGCAAAAATGGCCAGGCGGTAGTGGTGCACACCTTTAATCTCAGCACTTGGGAGGCAGAAGCAGGCAGATCTCCGTGAGTTCGAGGCCAGCCTGGTCTCCAAGAGCTAGTTCCAGGAGAGCTAGGAATGTTACACAGAGAAACTCTGTCTGAAAAAAAAAAATGGCTGGACAGTGGTGGCACATGCCTTTAATTCCAGTCCCAGCACTCAGGAGGCAAAAGCAGAAGTATCTCTGTGAATTCAAGCCCAGCCTGCTCTACAGATTGAGTTCCAGGACAGACAGGAATGGTTCACAGAGAAACCCCATCTCAAAATAAAAAAAATAAAAAAAAAAAGAAAGAAAGAAAAAGATAAAATGAATTTTTATTATATGTTATCATTGTACTTTGCTCATATTTACCCAGTATATTTGCACTTTATTTTATGAGAGTGCAGTTTAATTCATGACACAGAGCTCCAATACCCATTTGTTCAAAACTTGGTTGGTTTTACTCCTGCACAGCTTCTCTATCCTGAAGAAACCTGGATAGTTGGTTACCTTAGTGGAGCACCTACAAATTTTTCACGGGGTTTTTACTAAAATTAACATTTAAAAATACTCGTCAGGAGTTGGAAATAAAGGGCCAAGAATAGTCTCTAAGTCTACCGTTTAATTATTTAGATGGGGGTCTCACTATGTAGCTCAGACTGAGTTAGAATACTCCTAATACTACCTTCCCCAGGCTTGGGTTGTGGGTATGTACCACCATGCCCCAGGTTAAATCTGCTTCCTAAGAGAAACCTACTCCTAACACTTGAGTAGTACGAGGCATGTGGAAAGGGTCTCAGCCAGACTGTAGGACTTCTGGGCAGTGCAACTACAGTTGTGAAGGACAAGCATGTCCAAGGACGGGAGCACAGTGTCTCTGAGCACTGCAAGGAAGCAAGGACACACTGCCACCTTGAAAAGCAATAAAGGCCACCCTTTGTCTACAGAGGATGCTGCAGTTATTTTGCTGCAAATGTAATTCAAACAGGTTCTGGGATCTGAAGTGGAAATATCTACAAAATAGAGGGATACTCCGTTTGGGTTTTTTTTTTTTTTTTTTTTTTTTTTTTTTTTTTTTTTTTTTTTTTTTTTTTTTTTTTTTTTTTTTAAGGAAAGAAAAGGAATCCAGGCCACAAAGAACTACCTCAAAGCAGCACCAGCAGCTCTTTTGATGTTCATCGCTGCATTGCCAACATGTTTGGAAAGTCTACACCGTGTTTGAAATTTCTTGGGATCTTTATATGAAATATGCATATTATAAATATTAAAACTTAAAAATTGTTCTCAAGTGTCAATGTCACCTTTTTAAAAAGTGTGTGTAAAATATGTAAATTCTATTTGAATATTCCATATTCCTTTCAAATTAATAATCCACTATTAAATGAATAAAATTCAGTATTACATGAGTTCTGTCCTCCAACTATATCTCTAGAATATGAACATCTTAAAGGAATTCATTTCTATTGGAAGTGGCACCTTATTTTTTTTAAGGCACTTTAGAATCTAAAACTAATTATAATGTACAAAATAACATATGTTCACATGTTTACAGATTATACTCAAGTTTACTGAACATATCACATGAACGATTTCTGTGAGAAATCCTTCATTTTTATCTGTTATTAAATTTCCAAGTTAATCTACACGCAAAATTATTACAAAGTAACTTGACTCTGCAATGGCTGAAGGACACTTTCCACCATAATAAAATTCAAGGAAAATTAGTGTGGAGATTATGCTTTAATTGCCAGGTCCTAAAAAATAACTGCTTTCTCACAGTAATTGCTACAGCTGACATGTCTATTAAAAAGTGTGATCTGTGTGCACAGAAATGCTCATTCCCCTCCATCTTAAATTTTAAGGGAATTTTGAGCCATGAGGAAACTCCAATAGTGTTTTCCCCTTTTAGAGGTTACTGACACCTGTTTGGCAAGTTTCTTCTGAGACATTATAGCGAATGTGAAGCCTCAACACAAAGCTTTTGAATTTGGTAACGTTACAGTTTCTTTTTAGTTACCCATTCAGCCCATGCCTTATCTGTGCTGCACCAGGCCAACCCTGCAAAACATAGAGACTGGTGTGTTTTAAAACTATATCATGACAATATTAATAGTACTCACATGTAGGCATATGCAGTGACCGTGTTTGGTTTTTAATTTTGAGGACTCCAGTTGTATGAAAATTCATCATCTGAAGTATATCAAGGGTATTCAATGTCATACCACCCTCATGGTCGCTTTTCCTAGATAAATGCTGGGCCTTTACTAATCACGTATGTACGGCAGAAGGCTTCAGTGCTCACAGTGGAGACAAAAGGTTAACAAGAGACCATTGCAGAACAGCTGAAATATCCCCTCTGGTTCTTTTGCATATGCTTGTCTCTGAGATGAAAACTACAATTCTTTGTCTCTTACATGATTTTTTTCTCACCAAAATAACATTTACATGAAGAAAAAATTAGGAGCATCTGAAGGTTTTCATGTTATAATCACATTTACTGTAAAAGCTAAATCAAGTACATTGTGAGGGGGGGGGAAACTGACTCCAATAGAAAGCCGGCAGATTGTGTGTGTGTGTGTGTGTGTGTGTGTGTGTGTGTGTGTGTGTGTGTCCAGGCAAATCAGACCATTTCCAAACAGGGTTTGTCATGGAAACAGCATCCTAATGGGGTTAGATCATCAGTGTCTCTATGGTTTTCCGGGTAAGTTCTATTTTGTCATCAATACTGAATGAAGCAAAGTCAACCAAATCAGACAAAAATCCCCCTGGTTTTATGTATCCCACATACCTTAAAATAAATTGCGCTCTGAAAACAAAGCCTGACAGTGAGTTAAAAATACTATTTGAACGTTCAAATGCAGAATAAAAAGCCTTTCTGAGTCAAATTCACATCTGCATCTTTTTAAAGACATCCACAGCAACACTGGTTTTGACATTTATTCCTGGGATCAAAACTAATGAATTGTCTTGAAATTTTCTCCCAAATGTTACATAATTACCTAATGAAACATGTTTTAAGTTGGCTACAGAATTACTGTTTTTCATGTGTATCTATATATGAAAGGTTCTCAAATATTACCTTTTCTATTAATGTAACAAAAACTAAAAATACAGCTTCTTGATACTTAAAATGATATGTTTGCCATTAAATTAAACTTTAAGTGTCTTAAAAAGAATTAAGATGTATAACACAATTCCCTGACAACCTGAAGACCATTCTTTGTAGTAATGGTCTTCTCTTTAGCCTTTTGTTCTTTTACTTTAAAAAGTAATGGAAAAATGTAATAAAGGTGTTTTTAATCTCCAGATATTTGAAGTTTTTCAGTAGCATTCCTTTCTCATATCATTTCCATATTATAAAATGTAAATTGTGTATTTCTATTTTAAAATTTAATTATGTCTATATATAGTCACATACATGTGTACAGATACATGCACACACATACATATAAATTCCGAGGAAGAGTAGGTCAACTGGGAAATCCCTCAAGGAAAGAAAGGTTCTTCGAACAATATGAAAATGGAATCTTCAGAAGTAAACAAACAAACAAACAAACGAAACAACAGACTTCCATAATCTACCGCTCTCCTAAGATGCTTAGGAACTGAGTCGGTGGCCACTTATGGGTTGCCTGCTTTTGTGTTTGGAGTGTGTAGGTAACTGGAAGACAAGACAATCCCTCATGGAGCATCAGAGGTGAGGACTGAATGATAAACCTCTATAGCAAAAGTCATGGAAATGCTTCCCTTGAAAGAAAAAAAAACTTCAATGGTAAAAGTGAGAGTTACCTTTTAATAATAGTATCATTCGATATTATTATTATTCCAAACAACATTGAGGCCTTCTGCTGCCAAGACAGCACCTTTTGCATGGGACTTGGTGGATGCCACCCGGAAGGCAGTCAGGCTGGGCATTCTCTGGATTAGACTTTCTCTCCAGTTCTTGAGGTTGTGATATTACGGGGCTGGATACGAGGCTGAATTATAAACTGAGAAGATGCTTCAGAACGATCTGTTGTTATGAGGCACAAAACAATGTGATTTCGTACAAAACTTTCGTTTTTTTATTTGCGAAATTAAAAATATGGCATTTTATATATATAAACTTCTATTCCTCTATAAATATAAATGGTCTTGTGATAAATGGACAGAATAAATGCATACCAAATTCAAAAACCAATGTCAGTTTAGGGAATGACAGACAGATAAATTTAAGTCCTATGTGCTGGCGTTTTTGATAAACTCTTAAACACTACAATCAGGAGGACGGCGTTTTTGATAAACTCTTAAACACTACAATCAGGAGGACGGCTTTTCTCCTCTTCAGAGAGAACTAAAGTGAATGTTCTAAATGGCTTTGAGAGACTCACACTCGACATACTGCTGTAAATCCACACAGGAGCACACAAGGTGGATAGGATGCAGTAGGAATGGACACACTTCCGATTCAGCATGCACGCTTACATTGCGTTTGTTTCTCTCATCCACCTCCTCTGTCTTCGGAAGTATACCAGACTATTCCTGGGGCTGTGGATGGCTCCTCCCTCAGAATGAGTGGCTGAGGAATCATAATATGTTGATTCTGTACAACTTCTCAGCTGTACAGTTGATACAAGTCTAATTACAATTTGATTAAAACCAGAAAACAGCGTTTCATTTTGAGGAAGTCCACTCCACTGAGATCTCCCTAAATTTTCATAATCTGTGAATGCTCTGCTATCCTTCTAAGGAAGGCAAAGGTCAACTCCTCACAAGGCTTTCCAGGCAACCTCAAAGTCTCCATTTCATAGAAGGGTAAAATCTAAAAGCAGGCAGCCTCACGGAATTGAATGGGGGAGGGGCGGGAGCAGGATATCAACCATCAAAATGCAATTAGAACTAACAATTTATAATCTCCCTCTTCAGTTTCTTCCAACCCACACAAAGCTTGCTGTTCTTCCACAATTACTAGCCACGTCTTTCCATAATGATGGCCAAACCCATAGCAGGTTCTTACACTAAAGAGGAAAATGAGATCACCCATAAAAAGTCAGACTTTCCGAAGTTAGGCATTAGTTACCACACTTACTCTCTGACCAGTTTAGGTGGGAAGAGGGAACATCCAGGCGAGGAACAGCAGGGAAGAGGGAGGCTGGGTCAACAGGCAGTGACCACCAGGTGGGCCTCTATGAAACTGGAAGGTGGCTCTCAAAACCAGCATGGGAAGTCACAGGGGCGAGGCTCCACACTGTACCTCTAAATGGGGGAGGAACTAGAATAGAATGGGCGGGACCCACCTCCAGATGGGGAAACTTGGTGAAGTTCTGCACCTTGAGTTTCTACTGCAAGCAAGGAGGGGAGAGAGAAGCTGAAGGAAGCAGCTATGGAAAATGACCCTCGAGAGGCACCCTGTCCCAGCCCTCAGTGCCATTGTGAGCCAAGCCAGCGCTCCCACAACTGCGGTGGGCACAAGGGCCGGGCACTCAGCAAGTGTGCTCCCTTGTGCCTCCTCTGTAGTCTTCAGAAAAAGGCAAGTGAGAAAAGCTTCAAATACTTAAACCTCCCTAAATAATTAAACATTTTTATAAAGAAAGGAAAATCGCGTGTTCGGTAGTCTTTAAATACAAATATACTTACAAAAATCTTACATGGGCTATTTACAATCAAAAAAGCATACAGTCCAAGCATCAGAGCTAAGACTGGAGAGATGGGTCCACACACACACACACACACACACACACACACACACACACACCTCTGGCAGTTGGGCCCTCTCTCCTTTACCCCAGGGATGGAAGTTTTTGCAGGAGCTCTGTTGTTTGTTGGAAGGAGCCTGGAAAAGTTGAGGGTCTAGCGAGGAAGCCTGGCATGGCCAGGCTTGGCAGAAATTCCTTGGGGCTAGCTTTCAGACAAGGGCAGGATCTGACCAAGACCTGGGGAAGAAGGCATAGTTCAGGTCTCAGACGGTAGTCTCCCCCTGTTTGCTGTTGGTCAGCCTTGTGTAGAACTTCCTCCAAGAGTTCAGTGTTTTGCCGGACCAGATCCAGAAGCCAGATGTAATGCCCACGATCAGCGTCATGAGATACTTGATCATGAAGACTGTAAAGTCGGGGCTCATGGGCGGGTGTGGTGGGACGCCTCCACCCCCCTGGAGGTGAGGGCAGGGGATGGCATAACTCTTGCAGCTCTGGGCCACCCAGCTGCGCTCCCACTGGTCCCGGAAGGCCTGCTCATAGAAGTAGCAGGCAATGACGATGGTGGCTGGCACCGTGTAGAGCACGCTGAAGACACCGATGCGCACCATGAGCTTCTCCAGCTTCTCGGTCTTGGTGCCGTCGTGCTTCATGATGGTGCGGATGCGGAAGAGTGACACGAAACCGGCCAGCAGGAAAGATGTGCCGATGAACAGGTATACGAAGAGCGGCGCCAGCACAAAGCCCCGCAGCGCATCCACGTTGTTAAGGCCCACAAAACACACTCCGCTCAGTACATCGCCGTCCACCTGGCCCAACGCCAGGATGGTTATAGTTTTGATGGCTGGGACAGCCCAGGCGGCTAGGTGAAAATACTGCGAGTTGGCCTCGATGGCTTCGTGGCCCCACTTCATGCCGGCTGCCAGGAACCAGGTGAGGGACAGGATCACCCACCAGATGGAGCTGGCCATGCTGAAGAAGTAGAGCATCATAAAGAGGATGGTGCAGCCCTCCTTCTTAGTGCCCTGCGCGACCGTGCGCGCCCCGTCCTCGGCAAACTTGTCGTTACACACCACCCGGTCCTCCAGCAGAAAGCCAGCGATGTAGGCCACGGCCACCGCTGTGTAACAGCCGGACAAGAAAATGATGGGCCGTTCCGGGTAGCTGAAGCGCCGCATGTCCACTAGATACGTGAGCACCGTGAAGAGCGTGGAGGCGCAGCATAGCACCGACCAGATGCCAATCCAGGTGCGCGAGAAGCGCAGCTCCTCCGGCCCGAAGTACATGAGCCCATAGACCTTGGTGGGTTCGCAGGGTGCGCCGCAGTCCTTCTCCCCCAGAAAGTGATAGTTGAGGTAGGAGGGTACCCTGAGGGCGCGCGGGCAGGAGAACTTGCCCCGCTCCACCGTGCCGGCGCCCCCCGGGTAGCCACCTCGGTAACCACCGCCGCCGTATTGCGGATTGCTGGTCCAGAACTCCGGCAGCAAGGAGGGAGTCGGGGTACCTTTGTCGGACGTGTTCTGGCCCACGCACAACTCTCCAGCGCCGTGCACCGGGAACTTCTCACACTTGAGCGTGTCGGGCCACTGGAAGCCGAACTTGTTCATGAGCGCCTCGCAGCCCTGGCGCGCGCGCTCGCAGAGGGAGCGGCAGGGCGGCAGCGCCTGCTCCAGCACCGTGCACACCGGCGCGTACATGGAGCACAGGAAGAACTTGAGCTCGGCGGAGCACTGCACCTTCACCAGCGGGTAGAACTGATGTACCTCCAGGCCCGCGTCCTCCTGGTTCGTGTGGCCCAGCAGGTTGGGCATGATGGTCTGGTTGTAGGCGATGTCCGTGCACAGCGGAATGGATATGGGCTGGCAGTAGCCGTGGTCCGGGATGGAGATGCCCCGTTCGCCGTTGTACTGCTGCCCGCCCTGCTGCTGCTGGGGCGGCGGCGGGGCTTGCTGGCCCGGCCCGGGTACCTGGCCCGCCGCCTGCGCTCGGACCCCCAACAGCAGCGGGGCCTCCAGCAGCCAAAGCAGCAGCAGCAGCCCGCTCGCCCAGCGCCGGGGGTCAGCCCCGGGACGGCGGTGGCCGGTCGCTTCCCCGCGCCCCACCGCCTCCCGCTGGTCCCGGAGAGCCCCGGCACAAAGTTCCCAGCTCGGCCGGCCCGAGGCCGGGGACTCGCTAGGCGCCGCCTCCTCAGCCATACTTTTTCGGCTCCCTCCTCGGCGCCGGTCGGCTGGGGCAGGCAGCGGCGCGGCGGGTGGCGGCTCCCAGGGTCTTCGGGGAGAGCTGGTCCCCGCTTGTGCCCTCCGTCGGGCTGCGGTCGCGCTCCACCCGCTCGCCCAGATCCTGCTCGGAGTCCCGCAGCCGCCGCCGCCGACGCAGAAACTTGCGGTTCATGAAGCGCGGGCGGCAGGGAGAACGAACGCGAGTGGTCCCGGCGATCCGGGGTCGCGTCCCTCCTTCCCGGCCCGCGGCGGGCTGGTGGCTCTCGGCCCGCGGCGCCGCGCTAGTGGCCGCAGCCTGGGAGAGGAGCGGGCAACTCTCGGCAGCCTCGCCGCCGCCTCGGGTCCCCCCCTGCGCCTCCGCCTCCTCCTCCTCCTCGGCCGCCGCCTGACCATTTGTGTCAATCCCTCAACTCGCTGCCTCTCCTCTCCCCCGCGCGCCCTCCAACCGGTTTCCAGGCGCCCCGCAGTCTGTCTTTCACCGAGAGGGAGGAGCCTTGAAACCGACACGGAGCTAGAGGCTCAGGGACCGTCGCCCAATCGCGGCACCCGCTGCCGAGCGTAAAAGGGAGCCCTTTCCCTCCCCAGCCTCGGCTGGAACCGGCTGCAGGCGGGAGGAGGAGGAAGTGGTTGGTGGTGGTGCTGGAGGTGGTGGTGGCAGAGGCACCGCTCAGGCACAAAGAGTAGCTATGAAGCGGGACGGGCTTGGTTGCTTTTGCTTGCGAGGAAGAAAGAGCGAGGACAAGTAAGAGAGTGGTCCCATATGCTGCTGGAGATAATGAATAGGAGTCGGCGGGCCGCGGGATTTAGCTCTGCTCTGCTTTTTTTTTTTTTTTAAATCTACTTTCATGTTTTAAAAATCCTACCCTCGACTCTAGTCACAAACAGCTACTTTGAGCGCTGGTTCTGAATGCGTGCCCCTGACTTGAGAATCGGGTTTCCTTTGAGTCTAAGTCTGTCGAGATTTCGTTGAAAATATGACTCCAATAAACCGTGGAGCTGGCAGGCTGGGCTCGGCGGGCTTTTGGACGCGCCATTTCCCTGGATCACTGTCGAAAGAAAACAACAGAACCAAAGTTTGGTGGGATGTAAAATGTGAGCTCAGATGCGCCTTCTATTAGTAGTGTACTTCGGGCAGGCATACTTCACCCCTCCTTTTTAATGGGATCAGAAACCAGCAAAGGAGAGCTAGCTACCCATTAAATGTTAGAGGAAAGCGGTTGAGAACCTGAGAACTGAAGCCTCGGGTGCCCCAGCGTCAGACCCAGGGTACACCCAGACAGAGGAGCAATCCCGGACCCGTAGGGGGCCCCTTTTGAACTCGGGACACTGCTGAGTCCGGTATTTAAGTCCCCCAGCTGAGGTGCTCACAGCTGAAGGTATTCGTTTGAATACAATACACAACCAAATCTAGTCTGAAAGCAAAGGGCCAACCAGGCTCCCACAACTCCAGAGAGAGAGAGAGAGAGAGAGAGAGAGAGAGAGAGAGAGAGAGAGAGAGAGAGAATATGAATCTGTCTCAATAGATACACACACACACACACACACACGGTTTTTTTTCTTGATTATTTTAAAGAATTTATGTGGCTCAGATTTTCAATAAAGTACCATTGCGTTTTACTAATTCTATTGAGATTTTTCTCTCTTTGATGAGCCTTATCTGGAGAGACTGTTTCCCGATTATTTTCTATCGTTTATATATTCATTCGTTCAGTAGATACTTACCAGACATCCATTATACACTGAGCACTGTCGCCGGAGGTAAGGGACACAGACGAAGCCCTGGCGCATCCTTAAAGTAGGGCACAGTACAGTGGACACAGGGATGTAAACCAGTGACAATGGCAATGTACACCCGCGATCAAAAGGGCACAAGGGAAACAAATGGGCAACTAACAGAGGCCACAAGAAGTGGGAGGGTACTATGGAGAGACAGATGTCAAATGCGAAAGACAGAAGCCTAGAACAGCTTAAGTTTCTGAAGGGCAGGATCAGAAGAGTGCGCACGCCCTGGGCATGAAGGGAAAGAAAGGGCTCTTTAACTCACGCAAAATAGCAGGGGCCAAAGTGTTCAAACAATGGGGCGCTATTGCAGGTGGCTTCTCCCCCTCCCCCGAAACAGGAAGTGGTTCCTGGGTGACTGAAACAGGGAACAGGGTGCAAAGCTGTCCTGAAGAAACATCAACATTCCTCTATACATACAGATTCCCGCTCAAGATGGGACTTGTCTACACGCTCTGCGAGGTTTGTCACCATGTTGATGTCTGAGGGAAGCTGCAGACATACCTTTCCCTATGAAATCAGAGTGGCATCTATTTTGTCTCATAGATATGTTCATAGAAACCTTGATGTTCACTTTAACGTTTATTTTGAGTCTTTGCATGGAAGCCTGGTGAAACTATCCCCATGCCTCAGACTTCTGGGTAGCTTGACCACAGGTACACACCACTGTGCCTGGCATGATTTAAAGTATTTTTGAAGAGAAAAAGGAATTTCTTTAAGTTCCTAGCATTTTTTAAAGAGCAGCAGGTACTAAAAACATAGTCAGGTCACAGGTATTTGGGGACAGAAGTGTTGAATGTAACCCATGTGTCACATTTTGATGGTGAGAATGAGGTGGGCGGGAAAGTCCTCTTCTGAACACTCATGTTCATTGCTCATTTTATCTTCCTATAGCTTCCTGGTCCAGACTCCCAGGTACGGGCTCCCTAACCTTCTGCTAAGCTGCCTACCCATCTTTCCTCAGGCATAGCATCTTCACTGAGTCATCTCCCTCCTCTTAGACATCTGTTATAAAGATGCACCTGTCTTGTGTTTCATCCTCAAAATTATTGAGCTGACGGTGCTAGGTGGGACGTGAAGTTATTAAAATGTATTAGCTCCTGAGAAGCATCACATAAATTAAGCCTTTACCACCACTATGACCCCACAGTCTCTCTTTCTCTTCAAAGAAACAGGGCAGAGCACGGAATAGTAAAGAGGGCTTGGTCTGTTTCACAGAATAAGAAACAGCTCTGTTTTCAAAGTTGCTCCAGTGAAATTCCCAAATGTTCATCTCCCACCTAGCGATGAGATTAGGAAGGAGGCTGAAAATGACAGTCAGGGTTTTCACCTACAGGAACCCAGGTCATTCCTATCACGTCATGGAGGACCCTGAAGCTGCTATCCGACCAAAGATATCATCTAGGAACTAAGTTTTTTTTCCAGTTTACAATTCACAACACTAGGTCCAGATTGAAGGGCTGTGTCGGCTTCAGGTTAATGGATGATCTGACATGGATTTCATCAGTTTCCACAGTCTTCCAAGTAACTTTCACTCCTGTTATTGTTTTTAAAGTCGGTTTTTTTAGTAGATTCTTTCTTTAAAGAGATCACATAGAAAAGACTATGCAGAATTTGAAAAGAGATCATTTTCTCAGAGTTGCCTTTCAGTGTATAAGTCCTCTAAAGTAGATTTCCTGTTTATTTGTTGTATCAATACAACGTTTTACATACTAAGCACTCACAACACAGAAGTTGCTAGTTGCTACTAATGTTTAAAAAATAAAAATCAGTTTTAAAAAGTAAGCAATCAGTGCACGGCGCACCATGGCTACAAGCACCAACTCATTAGAGAGAAAGACCACTGAGATGGTGATGCAGGCAGTGGAGAAAAGGAAAAAAATATTAGAGAAATTTGAGCGCTGTATTTAAAACACTATTTCCTGGGGACGTGGAACGTTTTGTGATTCACGGATTAAAAATGATTAAATTAGTATGAAATGTTATGGCCGTGGTAATAAAACATTTCAACTACTCCAACATAAACTAATAAACATAACCTGATTTCTTCTTAGTATTACGTAGCCAGGCATCAGAATCGGCTACATTTTTTTCTTATTTCAAAGATCTCCTTTGAGCAGATCTTTCTTAAAAAGTGTGAAGATTCACAAACTGCTTACACCAGTTGAGTGTGGACGGTGAGTAACGAGGGATAGAGATCTGTTTCAGTTACAAGGTTTCCTATAGGCACTCAAGCAGCTAGGTAGACGCTTCAGGTGTAGCCAGAGAGACTCACTGGGAAGGAATTTGGTTTGTTGTTGCTTTCAGATGACAGGCTTAGATAGCCTCTGTTGAATAACAGAAATTATATCATGGATTATGACGATGTTCTTCTGAGACTATACCTCGGATACTTTCTTGACATTGATTCACCCGCATTGTGTTGTTTGAAATGTATTTTGTTATGGATATTGATTATTAGCCCCACATTAACAGGTGAATCTAAGTCTCTTGGTACTAAACAATACTAAATTCTCAGTGACAGTACATATCAGGGTAGGCCTTGAGTCTGACCACCGAGGGCAATCTGTAAGCATACCCACTTCCAAAAAATCACAGAAGAAAACACAGTTTCTAGGTGAAGATCACGGTGGCCCCTTGGTCTTTAATGTAGTTTCCTGTAGCAGGATACTCGTGTAGGTGAAACACTGAGATTCGCTGTTGATTTGGGCCAGATTTTCCAAATTGTCTTCCGTGCAATGCATGATCTTCCCTAAGGGTGTTCTGTAAAATAAGTTTGTTCAAAGAAATTTATAAAAAAAAAACATACTCTATGTTCTTATTGGAGATTTATGATAGTCTAAAGTCTATGAGAGGTGCTAAAGTAAATAATAAATCTCACTTTAACCTTTGTCCTATCCAGCATTATTTTACAAACACACACACACACACACACACACACACACACACAGAGAGAGAGAGAGAGAGAGAGAGAGAGAGAGAGAGAGAGAGATCACATCAATGTTCTGCTTGCACTAACGGTCCCCGGAATGCAGTCTGAGTACAGCTGGGATGGTCTATGCATTGTGAAGCTGTATCACACTGTACCACAATACTTGGACTCTTACTTCTGGATCACACAGATGTGTCAGGAGAAAGAGAAAACTTGCTCCACCATGCTTTGGAGCCCCAGGTAAGTATGCTGATTGTTTGAGGGGTCAACAGTGGTAAAGGGGCTCACTGTATATTCTCCCCTCTCTGGGGTAGCAGCAAAGAGGAGTCCCCTCTGCTGTCTTTCAAGAGATAGACTTGGTTTCGAGTACTTAACATTTTACTAGAGATTTCCAACTTTTCCTATTGATTGCCAACCCCAGAAAGTTCTGCATAATCCCCCTTTACCTTTTGTTGTTGTTTTGTTTTGAGATTTTCTTTATAACCCAGGTTGACCTGAAACTTACGATCCACCTGTTTCAGTCTTCTAAGTAGTGGGATAACAGGCATGTGCCATTACACCCAGCTACATACGCTAATAATTATCTACTGAAACATATCTGTTCTCTGAGGGTGAGTGTTTTCAAAGTGTTGTGCATGTGTACATGTGAGTACCCTCGTGCACACACAGGTGGAAGTAGATGTAGATGCCGGCTAGCCTCCTTCATCACTGCCCCCTTTACCTTTTTGAGGCAGGACCTCCCACTCTACCCAGAGCACAATAACTCATCTGGACTGGATGGATAGAGAGTTCCAGCGAATGCCACTAAGCCTTTGTGTGTGTGTGTGTGTGTGTGTGTGTGTGTGTGTGTGTGTTATCAAGGACCCAAACTATAGACATCATGTTTGCATGGCAAGCCTTTACTAACTGGTCCATCTCCTCAACCCCCCCCCCAAAATCTGCATACTTTTGCAGCATTTCTAAAAACAACTGTCTCTTTTGTTTTTATCTTTACACAAATACGTTTTTAGCATTGATGAGACGCTTCTTGCATCCACTCATGCTCAGAACTTCAGTTTATAACTCTCTTGGAAAAGTCCTTCCTTTAGACACAAACACACGCACAGTTTTCTTTAAAACAACTTAGCAAAAGAGATTTTTAGGTACAGTATGCTCCTTTTTATATGTGGAAGTTAAAATTCACTGACTACACAAACAAACAAACAAACACACTTCACCTAAATGTAGAATAGGGATTATTGAGATTAGGAAGTGAGGGGGAAGGCAGGAAAAGATGTCTGGATTCGATCAGTCAGTCCACACTACACGTATTGAAATATCACACTGACACCCATTAATAAAAGCAAGATATAACAAAGGAGATTGTCATAACTTTCACCTCACAGAGTCCTCCTAGCGGAGTCATCGTAAGCTCTTAAACCAACTTATCATCTAAGTGAGCTGTAATTTGTTAGCATTTACATTTTAAATACAGTAAATAGAGTCCATTTAGCTGGGTTTGTCCAATAAGCCTAAGTGTGAGTCCTTCCACACAAGTATCACAGGACATTTTAAGATAAAGGTAGGAAGTATTAAGGGACAAAATAGCACTGAATTTTCACCAACAAATAAATCCTTTATTACTTCAATTTTCTTGGCATTCAAAGAGGATGCTATCAAGTGAGATTTTTGCCACCTGTATGTCTCCATCTTGGAAAGGGCCAACTTTGAAGTCCCTAGGCCTTCTCCTCCCCAGTGAGTTCTGTTGACGCTGTACAACTGGAAATGGTGTGTACTAAATGACGAAACTTCCCCATGACATGCAGGCATTTCTACTGGATTTACAATGTAGTCTTTTGTGAGGCTCCAGCCAAGAAATATAGATGAGCCCTCATAAATTAAAACCTTATGCGTGGTACGCTTGAAGAGGCCCGGCTGAGTGGCTAAGATGTGGGGAGCTGGATTTGCAATCATTTGGTACAGCCTGAAAACAAGAGAACAAGGAAACACGTGCTTCTGTGCGTGAACGCTTGGCTTTCCCTCTGCACCGCTCGGCTTCTGTTAGTAGTCAGTGGATAAATAATTCTGTGCATTTTTTTTTTAAAAAAATCATAGCCTGATAAATTGTTGACTGTTCATTTGTAGTTTCTTGCTTTGTCCTTGTTCAAGGTAAACAGGAAGCTAGTCAGTTTTTAAAATGTTGGCACAGATTATCGCACCTTGGAATTATGACTGAAAGTGAAGGGAGTGTGTTGAAGGACATTTGCGTTTCAGATCGGAAACGTCTTTGGCTGGTGTGGGAAAAGCATTGGCCTGTCTGTGCTTTACCTGACATCTTAGTGAAGATCTCTTAGCACTAAAAAGGGGAGAAGTGGAGAAGGAAGAAGAAAACTCTCCCATGAAAGTGTTCCTACCGTAGAGCCTGATCTAATCTTCCCAAGTCTGCTGCAGGATGGCCGCCCTCACTCAAGGTGGAGTACTGCACCTTGAGATGCCAACTCTCCTGTTGGTGCTAGAACATTCGAATGTTCTTATCGCATGCACTGACCTCAGCTGCACACAAAGGAAAACTAATACATTCCATGGCCTCTGTAGCCTAATTAAAGAAAGCTCATTAGCAAATATTTTTTCCCCCAAGAACATAGCTTGGAGAGAGTCATTTGAATTTTTAGTATAATGATCGCGAGCACCCTAAGGGCAATGTCAGAAGGCTGTTCCCCAAGACCACGTGACCATGACAACAACCGGGATACCATAGTGAGTCAACCTCAGCTTGAGAGAGTGTGCCTGTTAGGAGGCAAACACCCAGTTCAACACAGGGGTTTCCTGTGAACGGTACTTGCCAAGGGTAGACCGCTAGGTGCTCTGCTCTCCATCCTCACGTTTAATTCTACGTTGAAAGGAAGGACGAGACACTAGAGAATTCTCACTGCGGGGTAACAGGCACGCAGTCTTCCATCACGGCGAGCGTGCTGTAGTTTATTGAGCCTCTGTTTCTCCGTGTGTTACTCCGTGGCCATTGTTTATCTTCCTTACTGTCATGGCAGCAAGGTCTGTGTACATTTGAAAGTCAGACTATTAATGACCAGGCTAGGACTCTTGTAGCTCTCTGATTTCAGGAATTTCTCTTCGTGGTTGGTCTGATAAGACTGAGCGATTGAGTGCGATTAAGACTCTGTTTAAACCAAGTTCTTTCATTTCCACTCTGTTCTCTGGAGCAGAGAAGTCAGAGGAATCTGACTGCAGGAGCTGGTGCGCTTCCCCTAGAGGCCTCTCAGGTCATGTGACTCCGTGTGCTTCAGGGCTCTCAGATTAACACAGACCATTTGGCTTACACGGAAAACAAGCTGCAGTTACTATCAAACGCACACGGATTGGGCAGTGTGCACACAGATAAAGATTTGTTCTGATGCTCTGATATGCTGAAAATTTCCCCTTAATCTCATTTTTGCCCTACATTCATTCATTTCCAAATGTTCTTCATAGTTCTACAGAAGAATGCTCCAAATTTAGTGGTAAAACAATACATCCTTTCATGTATCTCACAATTGCGGAGATCAGCAGTGTAGACAGAGATTCAGAAATTACTGGAAACTAACAGAGAGGACACTAACAGCCAAGAAGTGTCTTAGCCAGTCGTGAGTTCAAGCAAAGAAGGGCAGAGGGAGAGTATCAGGGTTGACTTCCCAAATGGACTGTTCTGGGACTGTCACCCAGAGAGTTTGAGTGACCTCACAGCGTGGCCATCTCTTTGTACACAGGAGTTCGAGGTTTCAGCAGACGAGAGGGAGCTGGGCATGCTTTCATAACTGAGGCATGGATATTGCATGGTGTTGCTTCCAGAGCGTTCTCATGACCATCCTTGAGCAAAAGCAGGTGCAGGGAGCATGTACCATGTCAGTGGGGACACTGTACGTGTGTATAGCAATGACGAGAATCTGCTGTAGCAGGAAATCCGAATTTACACTGTGCAATTATGCTATATGACGGTGTTAAAGATGGGACAGTGATGAAATATCGTTTGCTTTCTGTGCTCTTGTTGTCAGTTTTTAATCAAGGTTTTGTTATCGCCATCTCTGTAGAGAACAAGAAGCATCGAGAGGCTGAGGAACTGGTCACACCCTGATTAACAGGACAATGGAGTACAAGCCAGCCTGATTAGAGCCTAAAAGAGCTTAACCAGTAGGCTGAAAAATTTCTCTCCAGATAATTAGATTAAAGAGCTGCTCAAAAAATTAAAGATATGACTGTCTTTCTGAAGAGAAATCTTGAATAAAATCATTACAAAACAGATTTAGTGGCTTTGGGCCCACAAAAACTAAACAAAAATACCTCACCTCTACAACAGACACCTGTACCTTGGCAGAGCGGTTTCCTGACAGGACTGGGCAAGCTGAGACTCCCAGAACTGAAACCTTCCCCAAGAAGAATGAGATGAGTCACCAGGCCTGAGGCTCGCTGGCCTGGGACTGCTGGGAACTCAGGCTTTTGTCCTTGACTCTTAGCTGGATATCATTCCTTAGTCCAGAGATGGCTTGCATCCAGAATTGGGCTCTTATTGAGACATATTTTAAGGCAAAGTTACTGCACCTTTCAGGACAATTAGAAAACAGATAGCTAATGTTCAGAATGGCAAAGCCCCGTTCTTAAACTCAAATTTCACACAGCAAACCAAGTGATCTAGCAAGTTCACTTTCTACCAAAAACAAAGTTACAAATAAATACATTTATTGATAAATTAAAAGTCTGTGTTCTGAGGGAGCCTGCTTTTTACTAAACTACCTCCATTTGCAGGTAGAAGAGTATAATAACCTTTGTAGTGCCAGCCGTGGAAGGGCTAGGACTGGCAGAGAAAGGCATTCTTGGGAGCTCTGCAGCTTTAGAACCAATTTGGATGCCAAAATTTCAACCCACTGGCCATTGTTCTCATTTTTCTAGTGTATGGGCTTGGTTTAGGGAGGAAATGGCATTTTTCTTATCCCCCTACTCCAACACACTTGCTACATGTGGCTGCCATAGCTGCTCTGGCCACCACACATTGGAACCATCAGGGACCAGAGAACATTCTGGCTGCCCTTTCATTGCTTCTGGGGTCAGTCACAACTTGTCCTGTGTTGTAAGAAGCTGCTTGTTTGTTCCTGGCTTCTCAACCCCAAAATAATCAAACAGAATCTGTATTAATTAAATCACTGCTTGGCCTATTAGCTTTAGATTCTTATTGGCTAACTCTTACATCTTAATTTAACCCATTTCTATTAATCTGTGTATCACCACAAGGCTGTGGCTTACCTGGTAAAATTCCGGTGTTTGTCCCCAGCAGGGCTACATGGCTTCTTCCTGACTTTGCCTTCTTTCTCCTAGCATTCAGTTTAATTTTCCCCTGCCTAAGTTCTGCCTTGATATAAGCCAAAACAGTTTCTTTATTCATTAACCAATAAAAGCAACACATAGACAGAAGGACCTCCCACACCATTTCCCCTTTTCTGTTTAAATAAAAAAGGAAGGTTTTAACATAAACATAGTTAAATCACATATAACAAAAGAGAGATCAAGCAAGAATTAGTTACAAAATTTATATCTACTTTATCTTCTATCATAACTATATATTCTTCAACATTGTTAAAGACTTTAGAAGGATATAATATTACCTAAGTAAACAAGAAGTGCATTATAAGCAACTTCCAAAACTCTAGAATTGACAAAGACATATTGCTGCCTGGACAGTCACCCCAAGTTCTTCTATACTATTGGGGCATCCATCTTCAGCTTACAGGTTCATAGTATCTAGTAGACTTTTCCACAAATTTCAAAGACAGTTCCACATATATTGGCAGTTTGTTAGTCACTTTTTTCTGTGTCCTTCAGAATGTCTGGCAGACTCTTTCATGAAGTAAGAATCCCAAAGAATCATCTCATCTTTAAGGAAGTTCAGCAGTCATTTCTCTGTGGGTCCTAGATGTCCAGTTTATACAGCAAAACATCAAGCAGTTTAGGCAAGAACAGTTTCTTGCCTAAATGGCTAGCAAACTCCATTAGGAGCCTCTTTGGTGCCCATCTTCTTCTTGAAGTAAATTGGTGCTCCCAGGAGCAGATGTGTCTCATTGTTATAAAAAGTCCTGAGTTATTAAAACATTTTAATTGCCAGATTCTGAAGGTCTCTGAAATATTTGAAGAATACCTATCTAAATGAAATATATCTAGAAAACCTAACTAAAATGACTATAGCTTGACTATTATAGATGACTATCTATTAACCTATATTTCTTAATTATACATTACATTCTAAAATGGGCTTTACAAACACAATACTTTAATCAAGAACAGGAATATACATACAACAAAATTGACCCAAAATTTGTATAAATAAACCAAGACTCATATCAATGCAAATGATTCATCTCTATAGCATATCTCCCTTTAAATGTAAACAAACACTTATAAACAATCATTTAGGGAATTTGGGCATAGTTCTCTCCAAACTGCTTCCTGCTTTTTGTTGGGTGAAGAATTTTTGTGGGTGTTCAAGGCAACCTTTCAGAGGGATCTTGGTCCATCAAACCACATTAGTCTGGAAGTATTCCACAGGCTCTCATCCTCTGTGGAAACAAAAGAAGAATCCCTTTTTCAAAGCAACTTATCCATAGACCCAAATTTTGAAGTCAAGATACCTTTAGAGTATATATGTTGGTTTAGTTTAACAGTCTGTACAATGAAATGTCTCTCTGTACTTAGCTCCTTCACAGTCAAAACATTCAGAGAAAACACAACAATATACATAATCCAGACTCTTTCTGTATATTCTATCTTTATATGGATTCTTTTTCTTTACTCCAATTATTTTTTTTACAAGTTTACTCTGCCTCTTGAAAGACTTTATTTTTGAAAACCATTTACTTCTTTTTATAACTCTCTAGTTTTGTTTTCCTCTCTCTCTCTCTCTCTCTCTCTCTCTCTCTCTCTCTCTCTCTCTCTCTCCCTCCCTCAAGCCTATGCACATTTATCCCTCTCTCAGAGCAAGAGAGATTTCTTCTCCATCTGATTTCAAATGCTCAGTTCATGTGTAATCCTTTTCCAACCAGGAATGCTTCTTAAAATGCTAAATGTTTCTTTAAAACCTAAGTGGAGGCATTGCTAGGACAAATGCAGCCCTGCCTGCTTGCCCTGCCCAGTCCAACATGGCAGAAGTTCGTTCACTGCCTGAGACTGCTGGATGGGAGCCACACCACCTCAACTCTGATAACTAGTTGGCCCATGCTGCAACCAAGTAACTTGCAGCACACTGCCCACAAACCCCATTAAATGCTTGGCCTCCTGAAAGAGCCAGAGTTCATGCTGGCAGCATGGCCCAGAAAGCCACTGTTTCAAAACTTTGCAGCTTTTTTTCTGCCACTGCTGAATCAGAAAAACGTCTCTTAAAGGAGCTACGGTGCTAAGTTGTACTTAATTCTGTTTTTTGTTTGTTTGTTTGCCTAGAATTTCTTCACAAACTCTCTCAGGTTGTAAGTGGATTTTAGTCAACCATGTTGGGCACCAATTTGTTATGAGGCCACTTGTTTGTTCCCATCTGCACAGCATTGAAATAATCACACAGAATCTGTATTAATAAAACCATTGCTTGGGCCATTAGCTCTAGTTTCTTATTCACTAACTCTTACATCTTAATTTAACCCATTTTTATTAATCTGTGTATTGCCACGAGGCTGTGGCTTACTGGGTAAAATTCCAGCATCTATCCCCAGCAGGGCTATATGGCTTCTCCATGACTTCACCTTCCTTCTCCCAGCATTCAGTTTAGTTTTCCCTGCCTAGCTAAGTTCTGCCTTACTATAGGCCAAAGCTGTTTCTTTAGTCATTAACCAATAAAGCAACACATAGACAAAAGGACCTCTCATACCAGTCCTGGTTAGTTTTTTGTCAACTTGACACAGCTATAGTTATCCAGGAAGAAGAACCTCAACTGAGAAAATGCCTCTATCCATTTTTCTGCAAGCAAAAGTGAAAACATTTTCTTGATTAGTGATTGAAGTTTGAGGGACCAGTTCACCAGCTTCCTTCTACCCCCTCCAAGGTGGTCCTGGGTTATATAAGAAAGCAGGTTGAGCGAGTCACAGGGAACAAGTTAGTAAGCAGCATTCCTCCATGTTCTCTACATCAATTCCTGCCTCCAGATTCCAGTCTTGAGTTCTTGCCCTGACTTTTCTTGGTGATGGAGTGTGACCTGAAATTTGTAAGATGAAATCAAGCCTTTCCTCCACAAGTTGTTTTTTTGGCCATGGCATCTTATCACAACAGCAGAATCAAAACTAAGACACAACCCTTTGATATTCACTGCTTCACAGAGCTACCATCTCTTACCTCTGTCCTACTTAAATTCAGAGACCTTTCCTAATTCCTGGAGGTAAGCTCCCTCAGCCAGTCTTGTTATGCAGAGGTCTACAGGATTCACACCCCTCGCTTTCTGCCTTTGGGATGCTTCCCATTGGACAGTGAATTAAATGTCTAATTGGTCAATCGAGTTAATGAAAAATTTCAGTTCAAAGTGATACTCAATCATCCAATCCAAATTCACACCATCTCCTTAATTATTCTTACGTATAAAATGGCGTTTCATTTTTCCCAGGGACTTTCCAAAGAGCTATTTATATTCTATATTTCCATAATGTTCACTCATTCACTCATTCATTCATCCATTCGTTCACATTCAACAATCATTTATTGCTTCAAATACAATGCCAGACAAGGCAAGTTACTTTCCTGTCTTTGTAGAGCTATCATTGTATCAAATGACACAGGAAAACGAACAATCAAAATATCTATACTATTTCTCCACACACACATAAATCCATTCCTATAGACACACACACACACATGCACATATATATTGTATTAAATTTTTGACTAGGAATTATAGATGACTCTGGATACTTTCATCAAAGAAAGATATGCATGGGAATGGCATGGCAATGTCTAACAGGATCTAAGGAAGAGACAGAAAAGTGTAAGGACCGAATTGGCTGAATCTCTTGGAAGTAGTTTACAAATCTTCCTTTTCATATGCTTCATTCACGTGACTTCATTATCAACAACCCCAAATCTTGCCCTTTATAAGGGGACTTCTTCTGTCTCACTTGAGTGGAATGTCTGCTCTTGGGCTAATTAATACAAGCTAAGGATAATAGTTTCAGAGGACAGCCGTGATTGTCTGGGTCTGCCTCTGGACTGAGGAGTCAAGCAGACTATGTAAAAGTATTTGTACAAGAAAAGGAGGAATCGTCTCAAGAGCATCTGACCTAGTTTTGGGAAGAGGGTGCTATCAAAGTTTCACTATGCATGAGAAAGGCCATCTTGCAATCCAAAGCAGGAAGAGAAATTAACACAGTCAAGAGGAAACGTGGGCTAAGGAGAAAGAGTAGGATGCCATGGAATGGTGTCTGTGAAGTCCTCGAAATCCTCCGTGCAAGCAGGGGACTCAGCAGAAGGCTGTTACTCAATGGCTTAACACCAGAAGGTGACGGTCTCACCTCAAACCCCAATTCCCTATCGTCAGCTCTCCCTGGAAGCCTGTGAGAATCTGGTGGCGGCCATACAGGGACTCAGGGCTGGGCAGCAAGAGCTGGGCTCTCGTTACTGTTAGTGGAAAGGTTAGTTGACCGCTTTGATTGATAGTCTGTTTCTACCTTCCAGAAACACTCACCTTCTTCCAGAAATCTATTGGCTTTTTTATTGGTGTGGATCAGGGAGGAAAATGTTGGTTACATTTTCTTTCACCTTTTTTCCTCCAGATTTCATCTGATGCAACCCTATATAAATTTGAACTGAATTTTAAATGGTTGTCAGGCAGCTTTTTAATTCCTGAAATTAGTTATTTTTTTTTCTATCCTAGGCCAGAAATTGAGCCGTTTTGTTCTTTTGGAGAAAGGTAATTACTACGAGTCATATGGGGTGAGATTCTGACCCATTAATTATTAAAATTGTAAAGGGATAGTGGCAAATAGATACAGAGTGACAGCTTTAGGGATTTGAACTGAGAAAACCAGCAAGTCAAAGAGGAAGTAAATACGATCAGACAGTTCTTGCCATTCCTCCAAAGCTGAGGTAGTTTATTTTCAATCCTCTTCTGTTGTGAGAGAATGAGGGAGAAGTGATGCTGTCCCTGGATCCATTCCTAAGTCTTCTCAAGGACGGTAGAGCCCATGCTTGTGTCCTAGAAGACAGCTCCCATACTGTTAAGAAACTCCAAGGGACTACTGACCCAGAAAGGGGGCATGCTTAGTCCTACAGTGGGGTGCCAGCTTCTGAATCCCAGTGCCAGCCAAACTCTTCCAGCTGAGCGGAGTTCATGAACTCAGACACACCGTGTGATGCAGAACTGCCCGCATGGGCCCACAGAATGGCCAGACACACTAAGGTTTTTCTTAATGGAAGCTGTTTAACTTGGAGTGTCATGTTCTGAAACAGTAAAGGCGTCAGCAAGATCCAAGGTCGGTTTCTTTTCCATTTCTTTAGAAAGATACAATTTCTGTTATTTTCTTTATTTTGTGCCTTAAAAAAAACTTATTTAATACTTAAAGCATTCGCTGCTGATAATTATTACCAGAAATTGTATAGAAAAAGAAGCCTTCCTCTTAATCCCCAGGTCACTCAGTTCTAAATCCAGGATGATCACTCTTGGAAGTTGCTTTTGTTATTTTGAGCTAGAATCTCACTGTATAACCCCAAGATGGCCTTGAAATCTCAGTCTTCTTCCTCTGCTTCCTAAGTGTTGGGATTATAGGAATGTGTCATCATGCCTGAGCAGGTATTTGAATATAAGCACAAACATTGGCATCATCTTTTTTCATTTGGCTACATACCTCCAGTATTCACTACGAAATTTTGATGATCGCTTCATATTTAATTTACATAAAACTGCCTTACTTTTTAAAATGATGACATCATATTCTGTTGCACAACCTTAATTTTTTTATTTTTATTTTTTAATTATATATATATATATATATTGAGAAAAGGAAAAAAAAGTTTCCGCCTCCTCCCAGCCTCCCATTTCCCTCCCCCTCCTCCCACCCTTCTCCCCCTCCCCTCACTCCTCTCCCCCTCCCTCTCCAATCCAAAGAGCAGTCAGGGTTCCCTGCCCTGTGGAAAGTCCAAGGTCTTCCCCCCTCCATCCATGTCTAGGAAGGTGAACATCCAAACTGGCTAGGCTCCCACCAAGCCAGAACATGAAGTAGGCTCAAAACCCCGTGCCATTGTCCTTGGCTTCACAACCTTAATTTATCTAGTGATTCTCCTATTCAATGCTGTTTGCTTCTAATCACAAATAAAGCTGTAGCAGGGCATAGTAACATATACACTCCAAAAGCAAAGTTAGGACCATTATGTGTTTGAGGTTAGCTTGGGTTTCATAATTGAGACTATGTTTCAACCAAACAAAACAACGAATAAGCAAAGTTGTAACAAATGTATTTGTACATCATTTTGTATATAGGCAAGTACATGAGCATAATATTACCAATAGAATTGTCTGGCCAAAGGGTATGTCCATTTTTAGTTTGACAGCAGAAAGCAAATCTTTCAGCTAAAATGTATCTAAATCTAAGTAAACTCCTTCCAGCAAAAGGACAGAGTGCTTACTTACATCAGTGCACCATGCTTAAAATATTCCAAAAGAGTCCATCTGTGGTTTGCTGTAATTTTGCAGTTGATTCTTAAGATTTTTGACAATGATAAGTTTCCTCCTTTCTGTTGTTATTTTATTTTTCATTTCTTTCCCTCTTCTTGTATGGGCTAACATTTTCAGAAGAATGCTCACCAGTACTGATGACATGGAACATAACTGTTTCATCCTTGATCTAATGAGAAGGATTTTATTGTTTTCTTACTAGAAGGCTGGTACAAAAAAAGACTGAAATTTGAAATGTGATACATTAATTTTTGTCATGTGAAGAGGCAATGTCCATCTATTCCCACCACTGAGAGCTGTTAGTTGGAAAGGATCCACATTCAGCATCTACAGAAGAGCCAGGCCATTTTTAAATCTCTTTCAGTCTGTGAATATACACAGTGGGTTAATATAATTGTCAAAAAATCGTTAAGTATGTATTCTATCTTTGCTTATAAAGTTTAGCCTTCTAGTTTTGTTTATGTTTTATTTGCTTTTTTAAAAACTTAGGCATTATGTTACATTTTACTTAGGCATTCTAAAAAGAAATTGACCTGTTGTTTCAAAAAACTTCCTAAGAAATTATTCCACCAGACACAAAAGTGTAACAGTGTGACTGGATAAACCCCCAGGTGAGAAACTCCAGTGAATAGAGAAAACGCTAAGGATGAGGGTGACCACCTCTCTGCTGAAAGAGAGCCTGGGAGAGAAACCCCAGGCATCCTAAGTGGCTGGGAGGAGAGTAAAGAAGCTCACATCAGACGATTGAATTCTAGTCAAGTGGAGACAGGAAAGAAGGTCGGTGCTTGTAATAACAACTCATATTGGAGAAATGCCAGATTGCATGTGGAAGTGGGCAGATTATGTATAAAAAATATCTTTAAATTATATCTTAATTCACTGCGATTGTCCTGCACCTAGAAGAGAATAAGAACCAATTTTCTTACGGAAAATGTTTCGAGAAGGAAGTGAATGAAAGCGGTTGTTTCTGACCTGTGGGGTCATTGTCTAGCTCATACCTTATTCATCCCTGAGAAGTGTCTTTTCACTCCTTCTTTGGTGGGATGATTTCTCCAGCACAAGGTTTATAACCCAGCAGAAGGGACACACTTCTCCACAGGGGCAATGTCTTTTGTTGAAACCTAGGTCTCCCTGCATTAGGGCAGTGGGTAAGCAAGCAGGCAAGTTCAAGTCCTGTGTGTGGAAGAGGCAGCTTCTGGAAGCCCCTTCCTTATGGCGCTGTGAGTCTGCTTTCTGTTTTCTCACGGGAAAAGGAAGCTGAACACGAAAATCATTGGATGTTCTCAAAAGTTCTGGGTGTCTACAGACTTGCGAAGGCTTCGTTCTGACTTTTATTTGTTTAAGTGTTTGAGCTTAGCAATGATATCACCAGAAGTTATTAAGCTTAAATACGAGATGAGACAATTTACAGATTTTATTAACACAAGACACAGACATGCTCTGTTTCTGCATCTCATTATGTGGGTGACGTTGGGAAAGCTTCCTGAGCGATGCCGAGCCTCACTTTTCTCATCTGTGAAATGGCTGTTATGAAAACAGCGTCTCCAGTGACCTCATAGGGCAGTTGTGTAAGGACCAAATGAGATAATGAACGTACGTTATATAGTGAAACTGCCCTCCCGACTCAAAGAACATTGCATAAGTCACTTGTGAGAAATAACTCTGCTAACTATGACTGCTTATCCCACTTCTAGGGAAAACTGGTAGAAGAAAAAAAAAACGAGAATAAGGAAATAATTTCCTTTTTAGGGGTATTTTGTTGGAGTCCAAGTGGAGTGGGAAAGTCTGAGAAGTTACTGAGCTTTTGTTGGTCTGAAAACCGCCTGACTAGCCATCACCTAGACTTTAAGAATCATCGCCATGGACAAGACTGTTAGCCGATTAGATAGTTTCTCTCCAGAATGGCAACAGGCCACTCACAGGTATTGGGAAAGCCCTTAACTAACACAAGGAAGCAAGAGAGAGTACATTTTCAACAAGTAAGTATTAAAAACCCAATGACTACAAAATATTTCTTAAAGGAATGAGCTCAGGAGCCAGATTACATGGATTTGATTCTCAGTATATGCCACTTTGGTGGGACCGGAGGCACGCTTCGAAACATCTCTGCGCTTAGCTTCTTTACTACGTACGGAGGAGGAATATAAAGGTATCTCCTCCCTAGGATCTTTATGGGGATTTAATTAGTATTTACAAAACACTTGAAACTGTGCGCATGCAAATTCTGTGTGAGGATGTATTCCTGAGGTATTTGTCGGGTGCCGGCTGGCGTGCTGGGCTCTGGAGTGAAGCCTCCATGTTTGCTTAGTGAAGAAGGGATACAACAAGGATTCTATTCCCAATACAAGGTTTAACGGGCCTTTGAATTTATAGACCTAAATGTAAAACTTTTAGAGGCATTTTTAGTATTTATTGTAAAAACTATGCCTAAGTAGTTCACAAATGCTTTCTTTAGACAACATCGAGCCAGTTTGGGAATCTGGGATGTCAGATCTGACCTCAGTTTAGAACCCATTTAACTCTTCACGCCTCAGCTGCTTTCTGAAGAAATGCAATAAAAAAATGCTGGCTTGACAAGGAAGTCATAAGATGGAAATGAGATAACGTTGGTAAATTCTGAGCGTTTGCCAGGAGAGGCGGCACCTAAAGCAAATTGTAATTATTAACAACATCTCGCATCCCACGGGAGGCCGCTTTACACATTATTATCTTATTAAATGACTAAAGCCAATCTTAGAAATTACAATGTTGGGGGTTGGATCATTAGGACCATGGTGCCAGACAGCCTCTTGCAAGAAAGTGGTTGGGAAGGCGCCACAGAACTGCTGGGTTTGAACTCACGCGGATCAGTACCAATGCACTTTGCTTGGGTCCAGCCTGAGGGGCGGGTCTAAGCGCTTCCCCAAACATGGCTCCCTTGGGCTTCCGGCTGTGATGAGATCCGCGGGAACAGAGCCGAAGATTGGGATGCTGTGTTCCCTACCTGGAGTTCATTAGTCACATACACCGCTCCACATGCAGTGGAACTCCGTGGCTTTAATATTCTGACTAGTCTACATTTTCCTGGGGATGCAGAGCAGCTGACAAATGCTTGTGGAAATTAATAAGCTGAGTTATGTATTTTCCTAAGAAATTCTACTACTTCTTGGGGACAGAATCTCAAAAGAAAATGCTACCAGCAAAACAATACAGGTAAGCCAGGTGGTTTTAGGTAATGCACAGATAAAGATTTTCTGCACATACATAAATGAGCATATGTGTATATAAAAACTGAATGTAGTACACAAAACTACACATTTATAGATTAAAATTACTTAGGGTCAAGTTTGTATTTGAAGAAGATGTTTGCTGGTGACGAATGGTTTTGGCTTAAGAAACCAGGCAATTTACAATAAAAATTATAACTAAATTTAAGGACACAGCATCTTGGAATAATGAGAGCATCCGTTTTGTGTTTTCAAATTTCTGAGTGTGGGATTTAGACCCTAGAGCAGAAATTAGAGGAAAATTATTTCTTCCATCTGGAGCAATTGGCACTGCTTGGGAAAGACTTTTACATGCTTTCAGTTGTTTTCAGGTCAGACGTAGTTGTCGCTGTGTAGTGGATGGAGAAACAGATTTACTGTCATTGGGATATTGTGCAATAGCAAGCTGGCAAGGAAGTTCAGTCTGCATATGCTGTAATTGTTTAGGGAAAGGATCGCATGCTGAGTGCTTTCTACAAAGTGGAGACCTGTTTGCTGAAACCAGTGGAGACCTACTTAACTCTTTGTGTACACACACACACACACACACACACACACACACACACACACACACACGTCTTTTCATGGGCCTGTCTTTCCAGGCAGTAGAAGACAGGGAATGGAGGTGCTCCAGGGAAGTCCAGCCTTGGCCTGAATCTTGGGGGGGGGGGAAATGAAGCCCCCTTAACTACAGCACCCACTAAACTATACCACAGAATTACTGTTTGCTGAGAGCAGGGCCCCAGTCTTTTCTACACGTATCAGTTGGTCATTAGCTATGTCTACCCCTATTAGCTTCCAGGGTGAGATTCTTTGCTCTAATCGCCCAGGGCAGGTTTCCCAGAAGCAGGGACTTGTAATAAGTCTTTGGCAGGCTACATTCCAAACAGCTGGAGGAGGGTACACTAACCCAGTGAGTGGGATTTGGGAGGGGCCACCACTGCAACATCAGCTCAATCCTGAGCAAAGTTACAATGACATTCAACTGCTATCTCTGTACCCCAACACGTGTACACACACGCATGCACATGCACACACATACACACACACACACACGACAGTAGAGCGTTGAGAAAATACATAAGGTTCCCTTCTCAAATAACTGAAAATTGAAAGCTAATATTTTTAGAACAAATACGCAAATAAGATATGAATACAGATAGACATATAAACATGCAAAATACAATATGTGTTTAAACATAGATCTGATTATCAACATTTGGAGAAAATATTTTATCCCAGAGAATGGAAACACTTTCTGTTCAAAGGGTTCAGAAAGTAAATTCTCCTTCCACAGAGCTTATCCCCTTGGGCTTTGCCATAGCAGGAAGAAGACTTTTCAAGAAATCTCAGGTTGTCCTGGTATATTCCCACTTTGTTCTGAGACATTCTAAGAAGTGCACTTCATCAAGGCTAGACGTATAGGTTTTGATAAAAAGTGAACAGAAAAAGGAAAGGGGGCAGGAGCTATGGTGGCATGAAGTGAGGGTCTGGGTTTAACCTTTAGAAGAACTGAGATGGGTAGCCAACTAATTCTCCTTATCAAAGGATGTTAATTGTGGACACAGCCCTCATGGTGGGAGACATCAGTAGGAACCTCTGAGGCTAGTTAGGAAGAAAGGAAGGAAGGAGAAGTCCAAGCAAGTGGAGGTGCTCTTATCATTTTTCCTGGTTTCTTCTCACACCACCTTCCAGGAGATGTCATCCCAAAGCTATTAGCATAGCTGGCATTTTACATGACAGAAAACACAGGCACCTCAGACCGCCTTCTGCATGACAAATGTCCAATTTGAAAAATAATGGGATGGAAATGAAATTGATACTTGCTATGACTGTAACAGAGGCTTGTCCTAGAGAAGAAAATTCAGTTTTCACTCACCAAAGGCCAAATACAAAAGAGAATCCTAAATTAAAGCTTGAAAGATCTGCTGTTCAGCCTATGCCTACAATTGTAGGTGGAACCATCTCCCTCCCTCCCTTCCCCTCTCTCTCTTTCTCTCTCTCTTTCTCTCTATCTATCTCTCACTCATTTTCTCTGTGTCTTCAACTCCCCCCCCAATAGTAAAAATGAATGCGACATGTATTCTAAAAATTCTTAAGGTAAGGAAGTCCATATTAATTGCTTATTTTCAAAGGGAAGGCTCTCTAAATGTTGCATGTCCGTCTATAGCATACGTTTTATCTTTTTAGATAGATAACTAAATGCCAAATTAACAAGAAGTTCCATCCTGCATCACATTAATAACCTAATTTTAGCTGCAAAATAATTCAGTGTGGAACCGTATGCTAAAATATGGTAGTTGATATTGTATGGTTTTGGAGAAACAAGTTGTGTTTCCCAGCATCTCTTTCTGTCTTTGTTGATCTGTTGCCTTTGGGTGTTGAGTCAGAGGCCATAAGACTCATCCTCATCGTAGACTCTGACAACTATAGTAATTCCCCCTGCGGGTGTTGGCCCGTGGACTTTCCTTTCTCTAGCAGGAAATCCCGTCATGAAAAAGGGAATAAGGTTCTCCACAAGTTGGGACCCTGAACCTTCTGTTCATTTCAGTCCAGCTCTGCACTGGGTCCCAAGCTCCTGCTTTTCTCTTCCATGACCCATGCTAAAGGTCAGGATCCAGGGATAGGAGCCAGTGCTCTCGGGCATGAATAGCTGTCTTCCAGCCTAGATATTCCCAATCTGGCACTCTGCAGGAAATCCAGTGGCTGGTACAGGAAAGGCAATGGAAGCAGGAAAAGAGAGGCAGTGGATGGGCCATCAACTCAAGGGTGACAGCCCTCAGCAATGTCTGTGGGTCGAACCAGCAGCATTGCCCTGGGTGGCCACTGCAGAGAGGCCCTCCTCGGTGTTACACTGCATGTGGACCTGCATGTGGACCTTTGTCAAAGTCCTCAGTCTCTATAAATCTGAGAAATGGAGCTACGCTATGGGCAGCATCCTCCTTGGAATCTGCGGTACAGATTCACCCAGAAGATAGCAGGCACCAAGCTGTTCGTGTATTTGCTCATCTCATGCGGAATCCTAGTTCAAGGGCTATGACCTGAAAACTTGAATATAATCTCACACGAATTACTTCAGATTTGAAACCTGTCACATAGAATAGGTTTACTTTTTTTCAAATCATATCAATTTATCATTCCAGTTGATATAAAACACTTCATTCTTTTCTACTTCTAATCAACAAAATGAATCTCATTTGAATTATTTAATCTCATGTGGATTTTTGATGGAAAAATTTTAAAATTGAAACATTTCAGAAAAAAATGGAATGAAAATATTTTTAAGTGGGTCTGGTGGTTGAATATCTCTGCCAGTTTGCTAAAAATTAAAACAGGTGGCCAATACAACCAAGAAAATCTGAATGAAATATATACATAGGTTTTTCCAATTAAAAAACAAGCATACAATTTTTTTTCTATGAGAATATGTAGAAAGAGTAGGAAGCCCTGAGTTACTTCATCCCCACAGTTGTTACTTCCAGAAGTTCATCTTTTCAACATTTCTACTGCTTCAAGGGTCAGGGCAAATGAAGGTCATCATCCAGAAGAAGCTACGACAATTGTAATCTGTGAACTGTTTGCCTTCAAAGAGACACACAGTAGGTCCTCACGCTGTGTCTTGTGTGCACACACAATGCCACCTGCGACCGTGCCAGCAGAGTTTGGCCCAGTCGGAACCTCTTGGGGTGCTGGGCAGAGAGAGCCAGGCTCAGCTGCTTTAAGGGAGCACAGTCACTGTACAGCCCTAACCCAGCCAGTTCTGCTCTCTAGATACGGGGTCTGTGGGAAATAAAGTTTGCCACGTGTTAGGCTTTGCTCTTTCTGTCATTTCCAGGACAGAGGAGATAACACCGCATATCTCCCTGTTGAAATATGAGCGGCGGGGCTGCGTCCCCAACACCCCGGCCGCTTGGCTAGCTCATGCCCGAAATAACAACACACAAACTGTATTCATTTAAGAACTGCTTGGCCCATGAACTCTATCCCTTACAGGTTAATTCTCGCTCCTGGACTAGCCCATTTCTAATTATGTTTGTAAGCACCCCAAGGTGCGCTTACCGGGAAGATTCTATCCTCCGTCCATCCTGGGAGAGTGGAGCATGGTGTCTCTCCAGAAGCAGAGCAGAGTCTGACCTCACTTCCTCTTCCTCCCAGCATCCTATTCTGTTTTCTCCTCCCTTCTATGCTTTAACCTATGAGGGCCAGCCAAGCAGTTTCTTTTATTGCTCAGCCAATGAAATCAACAGATTGATATGACACTCCCACATCACTTCCCCTTTTTCTGTTTAAACAAAAAAAAAGAAGGCTTTAACTTAACATCCAAAGCTCTAGAAATGACAGAGACATCTCGCTGCCTGGACAGTCACCCAAAGTTCCTCTGTACCATTGGGGCATCCATCTTCGGCCTACAGGCCCATAGTTTCCAGCAGACATTTCCACAAAGCAGGAAATTTCAAAGGCAGTCACTATCTGCTTGTCCTGAAGAATGTCTTGCAGACTCTTTCATGAATCAGGAACCCCGAAAGATCATCTCACCTTTAGGCAAGTTCAGCAGTCCTCTCTCTGTGGGTTCTCTGTGTCCAGTTTATGCAATAGTCCAGGCAAGAGCAGTTTCTTGCCCAAATGGCTATCAAACTCCATAAGGATCCTCTTCGATGCCCATCTTCCTCTTGAAGTAGATTGGTGCCGCCAGGAGCAGAGTGTCTCATTGTCATGAAAAGTCCTAAGTTATTAAAACATGTAAAATGCCATATTCTCTAGCCTTTGAAAGATATGAAGAATGCCTATCTAAAATATATCTATGCACATCTAGAAAATCTTAACTAACATAACTACAAGCTTAACTACTATTAATGATTATTCATTAACAACCTATATACATTCAAAATTGACCTTAAATCTCTATCAATAAAGCAAAATCTATACTAATGCAAATTATTCATATCTATATCATATCCCCCTTTAAATGTAAAAGAACATTTATAAACAATATTTGGGAATATGGGCGCAGATTTTTCTCTCCAAACTGCTTCCTGCTGAACAGGGGCGTCGTTAATTAGGTCTTTCATGGTATAACCTGTGTGCTAGTTTCATCTCAGTTGGCAGTTGAGCGAAGCAATTTTCTGAAGGTATTCACAGCAACCGTTCAGGAGGGCGTGGTCCATCATACCATATCGGAATAGAAGAAATGAACAGGGTCTCATCCTCTGTGAAAACAAAAGAAGAAACTCCTTTCCAAAGTATCATGTCCTTAGATCCAAATTTCAAAGTCAAGGCATCAAAATCTCTACGTTGGATTAGTTCAGCAGCATTTATAAACAAATATCTTTTAGCATCTGTTGCTCCTTCCTCAGCATTCAAACAATTCAAAGAGAGCATAATAGTATACAGTATCAAGATTCTCTGTGTATTTTCCATCTTTGTACGCTTTATTTTAACCTCTATTTCATTTATTTTTACTTTTATATTCTCTGTATCTCTTTGACCTGGAATAACTCTGTAGACCAGGCTCTCCTTGAACTCTCAGAGATCTGCCTGTCTCTGCCTCCCAGGCATTGGGATTAAAGGTGTTTGCTACTACACCTTGAACTCACAGAGATCTGTTTGTCTCTGCCTTCTAGGCACTGGGATTAAAGGCGTGTGCTACCACACCTTGAAGTCACAGAGGTCAATCTTCCTCTGCCTCCCAAGCGTTGGGATTAAAGGCGTGTATTACCACATACAACTTCTCTTTTTCTTACTTTTCTTTTTGTAAGAATTTTAACTTTTAGTCTGTATACATTTTTAACACTGTAAATCATTTAAATATTTTCTTTATCTTTGAATCTCTTTACTGTATATCTCTCTTTTTCTGACCACACAAGCCTTTAGATTACTGAGCGATATGAGTAGGATTAAAGCCGTGGCTTTGCCAGCTAGATCCAGTCCATTCCTTAGCTTTCCAGCCTCAAGGCGGAGATACAGGCTGTAGCCACGTTTACTGCCACAGACAACACTCAAGTCCTCTCTCTGTAGCCGGACATCCTGCCTCAAACAGTCAGAGTTTGCCCTGGCAGGATGGCCCAGAAAGCCGGCATTTTAAAACAGTACAACTTTTTTCCTGCTACGGCTGAAAACCGAAAAGCATGCGTTCAGCTTTTCGTCAACACCATTTAAGTGTTTCGTGGCAGGACCTCTTAATGAGCCTCAGGGTTTTGCAGCTGAAGCTGAGTCAGGAAACCTCTCTTAGATGAGAGCACTTGCTTGCCTCTAGCAAGCGGAGCAGACCCAAGAAATTTCTGCTACCAAGAAAACATGCTTCACTCCATTCTTTCCCAAGCTTTCTCAGGCTTTTTGTGGATTCAGTTAGCCACACGTCTGGGCGCCATCTGTTGAAATATGAGCGGCGGGGCTGCGTCCCCAACACCCCGGCCGCTTGGCTAGCTCATGCCCGAAATAACAACACACAAACTGTATTCATTTAAGAACTGCTTGGCCCATGAACTCTAATGTGTGTAAGCACCCTAAGGTGCGCTTACCAGGAAGATTCTAGCCTACGTCCATCCTGGGTCGGAGTTGCCTGGGAGAGCAGAGCGTGGCGTCTCTGCTCCAGAGAGCAGAGCTGTTGAGTCTCTCCGGGAGCAGAGCAGAGTCTGACCTCACTTCCTCTTCCTCCCAGCATCCTATTCTGTTTTCTCCTCCCATCTATGCTTTAACCTATGAGGGCCAGCCAAGCAGTTTCTTTTATTGCTCAGCCAATGAAATCAACAGATTGATATGACACTCCCACACCATCTCCCAACAGTGGCTGCATGGTGATGGTCAGGTGATTCGTATTGTGTGCTTGATGGCCGCACCTTCCCAGGTTCCCTGTCACCTTTAGATGAAGGCAACTGCAGGACTCCTGCGGTCAGGATCTCGGATAAAATTAAATGAAAGTAAAAACAGATGCGCTCGCAGCTCAGTTTTCTTGTTATTGTTTGAAGAGGAGAGAGAGAGTTTCATTTACATAGCCCAGGCTGGCCTCTGACTCAAAACCCTCCTGTCTCAGTCTCCCAAGTGGGGATGACACGCATGCATCCACATGATTCATTGCTGAGTCCCGGGCGCTATCCTAGGGCTCTGGGACGTGAAAGGAACATGAACTACAGTGGAAGGTGTGTGAGGGTGTGTAATCTGTGAACCTGGGCGTCAGACAGGAGGCCCCTGGCTCGTGGGCCTGGGTAACAACAGGTGCACTTGATAACGGAGGTGTCTCTGAGCTGGTGCCATAAGGGAGAGTATTCTAGGAAGTCCCTTTCTGTCCGTATTGATGATGCCCCAAATAAAACCTGAATGACCTCATAACAGAACTACTGACAACAACGGGCTCCTAACGGCTCCTTGCCTTCGGTTCTGTTGTCTCAAATCCAGTCTCATAACAGCTAGGGTGAATGTCCTCCTGTCATCCCCTTTGCGTTGGGAACCAGAGAGAAGCTCCCGAGGGAGGCCTCCAGGAGCGAGCTCTGCCTGCCCCTTTGAAGGCTTCACCATACCTCACGCTTGGCGAAGCACACTTCTCTATGTATCTTCATAGCACAGCGCTTTGAATCTTCCCTAATGTCTGCAGGATACGTTTGTATCTGGAAGCCTCAGTGCATGAGAGACAGAGCATCTAAAATCTGTGGATTCTTGTGGGATGGAAGCAATGACTATACAATACATAGAGCTCCCAGTATACATAGGAAGTTTTCAACACAGTTAACTATTTCACTATTGTGATTTATTTCTAAGACATTATCATGCATAAGTTTTCTTGTTGCTGCCTCGGATTCTACAAGGTGTATTAAACCTCCTTCTCAAGTGATCTTTACCTGGGCATAGCACCTATCATATAGCCCTGGACTCCACTCAAAACAAAGCTTCGCACTGAGACCCTCCTAAAGACAGGGGCCACATTGTGAGCCGTTCCTGTCAGCTACTCTGAGCATCTGATATTGTGTGTAGTACCAACGGAAGGCTGTCTTTGTTTTTGCACAATGAGTAGACAGAGCCTTGAGAAGGCAAGGAGACAAGAAGGAGCAAGCTTGCACCTGGCACGGGAAAGGGATGCTTCTGAGGCCACCACTGGGAATCCAGGTGAGGAGGCAGATTCACAGAGGGTCAGGAGTGTGACCAGTATGTGACCAGGTAGTCAGACTACAGAATTCTGTCAAAGGAGCCTGGGCAATAGGTTGCAGACTCATGCAATGGGCAGTAAACCTATGATTTCTCAGGAAGCATTTGCTTTTGGTACCTCTGGAGGGTCCCTGGATTCATCCTCTCTAGAACTGAGGCAAGAGAAAAGATACAGGATGACTCATCACTACAAAAAGGCAGTCATAAAAGGCCTAGAAGTCAACAGATCATTCTCATCTTCATTAACATCTTTTTCTGATTTGAAACATTGTGGGTAAGAAGTGTTCACTTTTGTAAAACTCCATGCTGGTGACCCATGGTGGAAGGGACATCTTATTGATGTGCTCCGAATCATACAAATTTCTAACCGTCATGAAAGGAAGTATGGAATACCCTACAGACCTCTGAGGGTGCCAGCCTTAGCCCCGACCATAGAAAACACAGCATATTGAGAAACAAAATACAGAATCGATGAGTACCAGTCTCCTTCCTGCTTGTGAACTGTAAGACTTACAGGCATGCTTGTTGGGCAAGCTTTGTTGAGGGCCTTTTCCATGTGATCAATAGAAAAAAGAAAACAAAGTCCGGCAGACAGAAAGGCAGGAAGTTTTGAGTCTGCCTTATGGTGATTGTTACTAGGGAAACCAGTTCTTTAGTATTCATGTGTTCAGCTGCTGGCCTCGTGGAATCTCTGAGGCCAAGGAAGCATCTGAGGTGGCACAAGGGGAAAGAAGGAATGAAAACCCACGTGGACAGCTGAGCAAGGTGTCAGTGATTTTAGCCCTTAACTGTGTCTCCCACTGGCTTTCACAGTGAGATCATGACCAGCATCAAATGATTCAATGTGTGCTCAGGTCTTGCTGTCCCTGCTTTATGCGGTCATATTCGCACATCATCTGTTCAGAGGGAGGAAGAGCTTCTCTGGGGACAAAGGTTCTTGAAATCTAGCTCCCTTTTTAAAATAAGTATTGTTTAACACAAAGAGCCGCGTGGATTTAAGATGGTTGGTTCTTATTCCAAATTGCCTTTCCCCTTAGTATTTAAAGGAGGTGGTAAATGCAAATTCATCCTTAGTGACCTTGAGAGTGACATTTTCCCCACCAGACAATAGATACATCTATCACTTCCTGATCATTATTACCCCTAATAGACGAAGGTAAGCAATGACACAGCAATCAGAATTCAAGGGGACACCTAGTAATTCCACTCAACAGCCTGTGGTTGATGATCAAATAATGAGCAACAAAGGTAGTAGAATGTGAAAGGGCCAAGCCAGGGAATGTAGACCCCGAGTCACAGATCAAAGATTCTCTGGGTGAAAGAAAGGAAGCACAAGGGATCAGGCGAGTAAGAATCCACTTCTCACTGCCATATTATATTTTTGAACGATAACAAAATACCAGAAAGAGAGAGAGAGAGAGAGAGAGAGAGAGAGAGAGAGAGAGAGAGAGAGAGAGAGAGAGAATCCAACAGTACTTGGTTCCATTGCTTCTGAGGCCATGTACAGTAGAGCAGGACATCCCCATGGACCATCTGGCTCACTGTGTGTTAGATGTTAGGAGAGAGGGATGGGAAAAGGGATGATACATTTTTCAAAGGAAGGCATACGTGCAGTAATTTATTTCTTTCAGTTAGACTCCACCTCTTAATATCTTGCTCATAATGAAGTTACCAATAGGCTGTGCTCTTTGATTAAAGAGTAAGTGCCCCCATGATCCAATCACATTCCAATAACATACCAGCTGGGGCCTAAATCTTTAACATATATAACTTAGGGGGGGACACATCATTTTCAAGCCACAACACCTCCACTCCCTCCCACCAAACATTAGAAGAAAGCTCAATGATATTTATAACCAGGATTGTGTCTGACCAGTGATTTTCCTACTAAGAATCTGGTCTAGGGATAGCTAAGAAGTCTTTATCTTCTACAATGTTATCTAAACTAAAATGCTGAGTGAAAATGATAGTGTCCTTGTGTTGGGACCAATTGAATCCTTCCTTCAGCTGCTCTTCCCTGTCTAGAGCCTTCTAATTGAAGTTACTAAAAGCTGTGCCTTGCCTAGAGGATCAGAGGATGGGATTTTCACCAGTTGGCCATTGACTGCAGGGTATTTAAGCCTCCATAGTGCTATTAAAGAAGGGCTTTTGTACCAGCGATTAGAGGTCCGTGTGTTGGTCTGTCTCTGTGTGTGTTTCCTCAACCTCCAGCCCCTTGCCCTAAGCTCGTGAACTGGGTTCTAGTGCACAGAGCACACACGGGGGTGGGGGTGGGGGTGGGGCCATGCACGGCATCCTTGTCCCTTCATCTGTGGTCTGCAAGGCCAAGAAGAAATCAATTGGTATTCTAGGGGTCACCTCCTGGCTAATGTCCAATGAACTAACTACATCATTCTTAACAGCCTGTTCATAGTCATGGCACTCCGCAGCAGGATGAGGGAAGAGATGTGAAAATTAGTAGGAGGCACCCTTCAAGTTCAACAACTTCATGGATGGTTCATAGCACTAAAGTATAAACATGAGGTAATGATATCCTCACTTAACACTTCACGTGTAACATAAGCCAAACGAATCTGATTCCTGCCCAACTCTTCCTCTTCATCAGCTTGGGTCTCTAGCCCATTCCACTTCAAAACCAGCTTCATTCAGTTTACTTGTGCTTCCTCTCGCCATGAAAACTCAGTGAGAAGGCTCCTTCGTAAGAAAGTTTATCCAGATCTCCAGTTCAGGCACACTGCTAGGCCTTCTCACCATGGCCTCCTGCTTCCTCAGTTGCAGGAATTGTAGCTTGGTTGTGCATTTTGGAGTCTGTTTCAAACTCGGCAAATTCGCTAATTAACCCCAAGTGTCATCCTGGCTGAGGCAGAGTAAGCTTATGTTCATGGCTGAGCGTTCAATACCCATCATAGGTCTTAGCACAGAGCTGACGGTCTGTAAAGATTTCTTAAATCAATAAATACATGTCCACAAGGACCTAAGTTAGAAGGTGAAAGAAACAATATCCACACACCAAGAGCTCTCAGATGACGTGACTGCAACAATTGTTTCTCCCTCACACATTTTTTTGTATGCATATGTCTTGCATACAAAATATTTCAGGAATAAATAAAATGAACGAATGATGGAATGAGTCAACGCAAAACCATGTCTCATTCATCTTTGTTTGTTTACATAAGTCTACTTTACATCAACAGTGAAGTTTAAAATACATTTGTTTCTGTGTGTCTACCACAGCTTTGTGAAGTGTGGGTTACAAGAAACAAATGCACATACAAAACAAACACAAAAACCTATGGTACAGGAACAGGGTAGAGATGGCTTAGTGGTTCAAGTACTTGCCAGGAAAGTTTGAGGACTGGAATTCAGATCCTGTGAAACCCACATCCATATTAGATGGGCAGGGTGATCTATTGGTAGCTCCAACCTTGGAAGGTGGAGGTAGATAATCCCCAGAGTAAGCTGGCAAGCCGGACTAGCCTTATTGGCAAGTTCTACACTTGGGTGAGAGATCCTACATCAATGAAAACGTGGAACTATGATTGAAGATTTCAAACTCCTCAACCTTGGGTTTCTGCATGCGCGTGTACATGTATTTATACAGAGTGTGCCACACACATTCAAAACATGCAACACATACGCCATGGGAAAAGGAAGAGGAAAAAACTAAGATGCATCCATCTGTCATTTTTTAGGAAAAACAAGTGCTGAATATAGAAGAGACCAATTGGGGCTGGAATGTGTCAGGAGAAGGCTTCCAGATGTTCTCTTGGCCCCATCGTGAAGCAGGAATTTGGGGTAGGGGTGAACCTTGTGTCTTACAGAGATAATGGATATACTCTGTGTTCTGTGAGACAGAAATGTTTTAATTTAACTGGATTCATCTCTAGATAGCTTCAATCACCTTTCTACACACAGAACATTTCATGCAGGTTGTGCAGCTATTCCTTTCAAACCCTCAGAGGCTTGTGTGATAGCCTTGACTTTGGCTTCCAACTCCAGGACCACAAAATTAAAACAAAACAAAATAACTTCTTTGGATATGTTCAAATTAAGTTGGGGTTCTTCTGCAGTTAGAAGATATTTTTAGTTCATGAGATAGAGGCTTGAAACAAAGATTTGGGAACTCCATATTCTCTTCTAAATATCCATCTCTGTTTCCCAGTACCACACCCTTCCAGTGTCAGGAGTCTATTCTGGCCCTACTTTGTGTAACATGATTGACTCTCTTGAATTTCCTCTGTTCTCTCTCCCATGACAAATAGGGTAGATTTATTCCCAGCAAACATCCTGGTACCAGAGATCACATCATGGAGCCACTTTACATTAGCATCTCTCAAGATAGGGGAAGTGAGGTAAATTCATTAATAATTAGTGAAGATAGGCAGACTTACTTTTTAAAAATCAACACAAATGAGTGTGTCTAATAATATATCTTGTTACTATCATGTATTTAATGAAGATCAATCAACCAAAGGAAAGGTTATCATAGAAGAGAAGAAAATGGAACATTACACGAGTTAAGACAACTCAGACAAATGTATTTTCTTAAGCACACAATCACGGATTCAAAACATTCTTTGAAATTTTCTGATCAAAGACAGATTTTAGCCACCAGCCTTCCTCTTGCTGCGATTAGGTTACACATAAGCCTGTTCCAGTTGTGCCATCGTGAGCAACCCTTTAGAGAGAAGGAGCAGCAGTTGTGATATGTCTATGTGTTACCCTTGGTGGCCAAGCAGAATCCAAATGGTGAAGTCCTGAATTGTGACTGTCGACAGATGTTTCTGTCCCACCTGGTCCCACAGCCATTCAGTCTCAAAGAAACAGAGGCTTATGATAATTATAAGCCATCTGATTTATTAGCTTAGGCTTATTATTAACTAGCTCTTACAACTTAAATTAACCCATAGTTCTTATCTAGTTTAGCCACATGGCTTGATAGCTTTTTTCCTGCCTGGCTACTGGCCAATCAGTGTTTTCTTAAATTAATGAGTGACAAATCTTTACAGGGTACAAGAGCTTTATCCCACAGCACAGATGGGAGTTGGGAGTACAAGTGCTTCTCCCAAATCCAGGTGGCTAGGTTTGAATTCTAATTCCTAGAGCTAAAATTCCAATTACAGTTCTGGCCCGTGCCAGTGGCTAAAAAGTCTAGGCAAAAGGCTTTTTAATAAAATTTTACCCCAAAAGTTGAGTACCAAAATGAAGCATAATTAATGTAAGCTCAGAGACAGATATTGGGTTCAACCTGAAGACCAGAAAAGCAAAGTAGTAAGCCACTGGCTCTTAGTTTTACCTCAGTCCAACAATGACAATACTGCCTTCAGGAAACCTCAGAATGAGACTGAGAGATCTGTCTCCTCCCAATTTATAAACCCCTCTAGCTCTGGGCATGCACCACTACCGCCTGGTTTCTATGGCAAGCTAGTGTGGCTACTGGGATTAAAAATGTGTGCCATTGCTGCCCAGTCTGTAAGGCTGGCCAGTGTGGCTGTTTGACTTTTCTGATCCTCAGGCAAGCTGTATTAATTAAAATACAAATGAAATGCAACTACATGTGACATTCTACAAGTATGAATAAGAATTTCCTGGTGGCTCCACTTCCAAGAATTTTAGCTAACAACAAAATTCTAAATATTTTACTTTTGGAAGTTAAAGAAAACAAAACAAAACAAAACAAGGCAACAAGAGTAACAAAAAACCCAACCACCTTTGTGGAAAATTGCTTCTAATATCCCACTCATCATATAACAACAGCAAATGAAATACCTGTTTCCATTGGTGATATTCTTAACAGTAAGATTTTAGCTGTAATATTGTTGACACTCAGGAAGGAAAGGTGTGAAGAACCTGAGACTCTAAAGTTGATCTGATTCACATGAGGCTTCGTCCCCACCGTCCACTGTCCTGCTTCCTCCTTTCATGCTGGTTCTTCGGCTCTTCTAAAGAAATGGTCTCTGGAATTCATGGTGCCTGAGTGTATATCAAAGTTTTGTGGACTCCACACGAGAGGGACTCGTCACCAGTGGGGAGGAGATGAAGGACTCCCCTGGAACAGGATGACGGGTACTCAGCATCCAAAACAACGGTGCTAACCAAGGAACTCTGAACATATATTCCCCTTCTTAACCCCCTCCAAAGCTGTATGCACTTTAGTCCACTCCTTCTGTTTCAAAATGCAGGCTGTTTGAATAGCTCCAAGATTGTTCATGTTCTTGTACAATTTAGTTTAATAGCTTAAATTATTCCCTGGGTCAAAAATGTAAACAAAAGCTCTACTTTTTTCCCCTCCAAAGTCACTCTCTCTCCCTAATGAGTCAAAAATGGGATTTGTGTTTGTGCAAGTTATGAGAAATAAGTCTTAAGCTTGATCTTAAGTCTTAATCACATGTGGCCCTTATTCATAAACATAAATGAGTAAAGCTTGGAGAAGGGGAGACAGAGAACATGGTCCACGGGGGAGAACAGGTAATGCATTTCTATGAACTCTAAGGCATCATCCAAATATAGAAAAGGAGGTGCCAATCATCTCCCAGGGCTGAATATTTCCTTCTGCTGAACCATCCCTATGCTCATTTGTCAGTCAGCAAATAAATATCTCTGCACACCCAGAGTTTCTTCACACAGTTAGGATTTATTTCTTATCATCCTAGTAATGGCTACAAAGCTTATAGTCCCTAATATCAACAATACCCGATAGATACAGATTCCAATGCCTTGAATGGGGCAGGGTTGGAATCTTGATTGTCTAAAAAGATGTTGTATTTATTCCTGTGAGACATTTAAAGCTAGATGATGTCTTATTTAATTCTATGGAAAGCAGTGTTTTAAAGAATTGGTATTGAAAGCTCCTTGCCTTGTCTAAGGCAAATCCAAGGATTATGAGCAAGTCTCAGAGAGGAGAGAAGGAGTGACCACAGTTTATGGGAAGGATTACTTTCCCTTTTGGACAATGGCTACTTGGCTTTGGGATTCAGGAAGCCAAAGAAGGACAGTGGGTAGTGTTGGAGGGAGGCCTGTTTGTTGGTTTCTGGCTTCTCAGCAGCTCAGACCCAGAATAATCACACAGAAACTGTGTTAACAAAATTACTGCTTGGCCCATTAACTGTAGGCAAACCCTAACTAGATGTGATTGGTTGATGGTCAGGAAAAAAGCTAAACAATGGAGATTAGACTCAGACTCAAGCATTTCTTTCTGAAGGAAAAAAGAAGGATATAGTATAGGAATGATGGAATACAAAGGTAGATTGTTGAGTCTACTTTTGAACGAAAAAAACAACTAATAGTAAATCTTTTACATTGGTAGGGATTTTTGTATATTGATACAAATTTAAGGCTATTGTTACACTGGAAATATGTTTCTATTCTTAGTTAAGGTATTATACCTATGCACCTTATTTAATAATGTATTGTAAATTTCTAGTCCTTAAAAGCTATTTAGTAGTTAGTCATTTGTAAGATCAAACTTATAGTCACATTAGGCATGTTTTTGAGGTCAAACAGAGATATATTCTAAATAGAAACATGCTCTTCAAACACTTCAAAGACCTACAGAATATGACATTTAAAATGTTTTAATAACATAAGACTCTTCATAACAGTGAGACATATCTTCTCATGGCAGCACCAATATACTTCATAAAAGAATGATGGGCATCAAAGAACCTCTGTATGGAGCTTGCTTTTATTGTGGCAAAGTTAGCTACTGGGCAAGAAACTGCCCTTGCCTTGATTGCTGATAGTATGGTGTCCAAAGTGGACAAACAAGACACAAAATAAAGTGACTGCCAAACTTTGCCAAGACAAGGTAGGTAAGTCCTTCAAAATTCCTGCTTCACAGAAAAGTCTGTCAGATATTCTAGAACTATAGGACGAAGATGAATACCCTAACATTACAGAGGAACCTTGGGTGACTGTCCAGACAGCCACCTGTTTCTGTCATTTCTAAGTTTTGGAAGTTGTTTGCTCTATACTTCCTGTTTATTCTTCAGGTAATATTATATCCTTCTTGAGTTTCTGATTGGGTTGAAGACTAAATAGTTGTAGTTATAGTTTTCCTTGTTACTAAATTCAGAAAAGACACTCACAAAAAGGTATAAAGTGTATAAGGTTGAGAGACATAAAAACTTAAGTTGTTTATCTAAGAAAATGTTTTAAGGCCTAACAGAATATTTTTAAGATGATAATACAAGTTATGATTAAAAGTGATTTAGTATAAAGCATTGCGATTATGTATAAAAAGCTGGAGGACCAAAGAAAAATCTGTGTATACTACATAGACGGAGAGGTGCCTGTAAGGACCCAATAGTTCCAGCCCTAGCCATTTGAGTTATTGTTGCCTGTATACCAGAAATGGGTGAAGAAGGTTTGCATTGGCTCCAATCCTGGCAGTATCAGACAGCAACAGATCCTGATCCAGAAACACTCAAATCAGACAATTCAGAATGTGGGATCACTAGGAATTATAACATATTAAAAAAAGCAGTTGAATGCTGGGTGTTACAGGCTACTGTTTTGTAGGTGTTGCTTAACAAAAAGTAACTTTTATTACCTTTGTGAGCTATTGCCATGAGGAAATGGAAAACCTCTCTCAGTGATTTGGGGTCTAGGTGGACGGTCAAGGTTTTGAAAGAGCTGTGGATGAGAGATTAGGGGAAAATAAAATATGCTTGAAGCCAGAGAAAAGGAGACCTTGATGGAGAAGAGGTGCAGCATCTAACATCAATGTCCTCTGTCGTGGCGGAAAACAGAAAAGCACAGAAGAAAATGGTCAGGCTTCAGCAAGGAGACTTCTGCGTTGGATGATGACCTACTAAAGTAGGAGAAGAAAGAGGCAGACCAAATAAGCGTTAATTAATATGAAAGTGTCAAGACTTTGGTGATTTAAAGAGTAGACTATTTCTTAGCATCATCCTCTCCAGGTGGCAAATGAGGCTGAAGCAAAGATGAACGCAGCACTGGGACCCCAGAGTCCGTTCTGTGCCCCAGCTGGGTTGAAGGTTTCAAACAGTTGGAAGCTCCTCGACAGATTTTAAGGACATGGCCACCAGACATGTCCATTAGGCAAAAATGCTTCTGTGAATCTAAATTAAAGGCACAATCCCACAGCAGCCTTTGTGGGGCCTAAGGGAAAAGAGTTTTGACTGAAAGAGAAGTTTTGACTCTGGCTTTCACGGACGAGAGAGGCTCTTAATAAGATCATCAGGAAACACGGGGTTTTAAAGTGATGTTACTCCCCCCAAATGTTGCCAGTTAACACTAATGATTACAGAGTTCATGGAAAATGAAGAGGGGCCTCAGGACCCCTGAACTCACCTGAGAAATCATTCAGACATAATATTGGGGTGCACCAATAGGAAAGGAGTGTATCTCAGAGGAAGAAACCAAGAGCTTAGAAGATGGAACTAAAAGCCATGGGGTTGTTGAGCCCTAATCAAGGAGCAAGCAACACCGTCTGTGAACTTCAGAGCGGTCCCAGACTGCTGGTTACTGCAAGTGTTTGAACCATCTTTATGGGCCATCCCTGCTGACCCTACCAAAGTAAGATAAATGTGGAGCAAATACAAGGGCCTGCACAAGAGCAGTCTCGGGTACAGCGCTTTCGCTAAATTTAGTGAGATTCCAACAATATGACATGCTGCTGTGGTGCATTGTGGAGTGTGATAGTTGATGGTTATTGTCAACCTCACAGCCTCGCGTTAGCCTTGGAAAAGGGAACCTCAGCTGATGGATGTGCAGACCAAAATGCCCAGTGGTCATGTCTGGAAGAGACTGTCCATGATGGCTGTGGGAGGGCCCAGCCCCAGCCCATTGTGGGCGGCACCACCTCTAGGCCTATATAAGCAAGTGGAATGAGGCAGTGAACAGGCTAGTAAGGAGTCATCCTCTGCAACTTCTGCTTCAATTCCTGCTCGAGTTTTAGCTCTGAATTCCCTTCTGCAAGGATGGAGTGCTGCCTCAAAGTGTAAGAGGAGACAAATCTTTTCCTCCTCAGATTCCTTCAGGTCGGTGTTTTAGCACGACAACAGAAAACAAACTAGAATGTGTTTCTAGTAAGGGCGTTTTGTATATGGGATCAGTGTACATGACTTGTGACCTGTGTATATCTTTATACTAGGGCCACAATTTCTATTAAGAGGTAAGGTCTGATTCTCTTTCCTTTCAAGACAGGTTGGCCCTGATTTCTAACAAGCCGGGTGCTACACCATAAAAAGCAGTGCAGCTTCACTTGGCTGTCTTGTTTGTGTGGAGAGTGGAGCCCCGAGTCTCTATGTACATTATTCAGCTAACCCAACGCCATTGAGCTTAGGAGACCTAGTGGGGAGCCATGTTAACTTAGAAGAGAACTCTCTCTAATCCAACTGCCTCTGCTCAACTCAGTGACCGGTTCAGATCATCAGGTACCAATAATAGCACAGCCTTAGCCACCACCAGATTGCAGCCTGATTTCATCAAATGTTGCAAGTCACAATCATCAAGATAAAGTCCTTCTGAACCCAGTGAAAGCACGAGGTAATAAATGTCTGTTGTGAGATACATCATGCGGGAAGGGAGCTATCACGTAGAAGTGCACGGCCGAACAAACAAAGCACCATGCTACATTCGGCGGGAATGGAGAACCTTGGAGCTCGGAGCAGCTCAGTGTGAATTCTCACCACCACCTGCGGGCTTCATTCCGGCTGCTCCTGTCCCTACTTTGAGACTTCCTCTGGACTCCAGGCCATACTTCCTCTGACAACAATGCTTTAGGCTCCACGTCAGTAATCTGGGGCCTTGGCATTTGCTAATGTCTTTTGAGATTCTAGTTCTTTCTGGAATTTCCCCGGTGTCTATACCAGCACATTTTGGCCTCACAAGACCATATCTTCCCATCCTCAGATTTTCTGACTATAGGGACCCATGGCACCCCTGCCAGCCTGCCCTGTATCCAGGCTTTATGTTTAGCCTGTGCAAACTGCCTGCCTCTCCTTTGCTCTTCAGGCTGCGCACAATGGGAGCAAACATGGTGTACTTTCAGAAAAGCAGAAATGAGGCCTATCCGGATCCTTTCACAGACTCGGGGAGGACTCTTAACCCTGACTTTCCCAACCCACAATGTGGGAAGGTGCCCGTCCCAGGGGAGCGAGATTGGGGCTCTCCAAGGTGCAGGGCCCAGACAATGCTGCCTTGACTGGGATAAGTTCTGTGTCTAGTGCTCACTGAAAGCCTTAAGGCAGCTTAGCTAGCTAAGACCGACTGTTCCCATCCATGAGTGGGGGAGGGGTGCGGGATGGTGAATCTTTGGGTGTGTATGGCTTCTTGCTGCTGCAACTCTGAGAAACTGCTGCTTGATTTCCACTGTTGTTAAATTTGGGAGCATTCCACTGTCATTTCTGAAAAAACATGACCGCTCTAATAAGGCCTTCTGGAGCCTTGAAGTAACCCTCAGAGGAGAGATAATTTCCCCGAGTTAAGTCCCCAACACAAAGGTGCCCATTCATGATCTCTGTCCCAGAGTTTGATTATGAGGCTGACATCATTGTCATCAGCAGCTCGGGGATTTATTTTGTGGCTGCAGTGGCAGCATTTGCATCACATTTCCACGGTGCAGCCTAACCCCCAAAGGATCAGACGGAGACGCCAGCTGCACCCCATACCAGCACGGTGACCTTGAATTTACTAATTCATCACTCAGGCCCTCACGTTGGCTTAGAGTGTGGGCATGCACCGGGCTTCCCAGTGAGCCCCCCCCCCCCCAACAAAGCTGCAGCTGGCAGCCAGAGCCTCCGAGGAGAAAGAGCAGCAGCTCAGAGCCACGTGCAACTGCAGGCCAGCACGCGCTGAACTTCAGAATGAGCATCTGGCTAAAACTCGAGCATTACCCGACACAGGATGGCCAGGAATGGGGGTCTTTAACTGATCCTCGAGGGAGCACTGCGTGGGTTACTATTTTGGCAGTGACTGAAAGCATGCGGCGCACTTGGATATGGCACAAAGACTGAGGGAGGATTCAGCCCCTTTTCCCAGGTACAGCTTTCTGCCAGAGCTCCAGCAAAGTAAATGGACCAAAACACACGTGTAACCATGCCACACCGAGTGGAAGCCATGTACCAAAACACACGTGTAACTATGCCACACCGAGTGGAAGCCATGTACCAAAACACACGTGTAACCATGCCACACAAAGTCGAAGTCTAAAGTTTGAGGAGTGCTTCCGTTACTTCATAGAAAACGAGAAAGAATTGGACCTCTATCTTTTGTTTGGCTTTGTGGAGATACAGGGAAGACCCTTGCCAACAGGCTCCTCTCTGTGTGTTATCTATGTGCCTAAAGCTAAATTCTCTCACTGCAAACATCTGAAGACCACGGAATTATGCTAGGTACAAGCCATAGAAATGAAATCGGTAAGTCTTGGTGGATCCCTTCAGGAGCTCGGTGTCTTGAGGAACATCAGAAAAGTTCTGGTCTAGAGTACAGTGTGTGTGTGTGTGTGTGTTTGTCTATATGTATGTGTATGTCTCTCTCTGTGTGTCTGTTTATGTGTGTTTGTGTGTATATATGCATGTGTTTGTCTCTCTCACTGTGTCTGTTTATGTGTGTGTATATCTTTCTCTCTGCCTTTATGTATTTATGTGTGTATATGTGTGTGTATATCTATCTGTCTCTGTGTCTGTGTGTGTGTATGTGTGACTCTCTGTTATCTATCTGTCTCTGTGTCTGTGTGTATGTATGTGTGACTCTCTGTGACTCTGTTTATATGTGTATATGTCTGTGTTTACATGGTGTGTGTCTCTGTGTCTTTGTGTGTCTGTTTATGTATATGTGTATTTGTATGTCTCTCTCTGTGTGTATGTATGTATGTATGTCTCTGTCTCTCTGTCTGTCTCTCTCTGTCTGTGTGTGTGTGTGTGTGTGTGTGCAAGAGCATGAATATGGGAAGGCCTGTGCAGAGGGCCCTGGGTGGATTTGTTATTTTAAAACTTGAGAGTCACATTGAATTATAACACTTAGCTTTGGCAGAGGAAAGTCAGAAACCTCAGTGTTTCTTCTGCAGAATTCCAAAGTTGGGGCTGAACTAATAGGAGTGAAGGAGGTCATGGCACCATGCGCTGCTCTGTGTTTACTTTTCCTTCCTTCCAGAAAACCCTACCCATGTTCCCTTGGAGACTCTCTTGTGTCGTTTCCAAGGCAGCCTCCCTTTTCCCAGCCCCAGTTCCAGCTCAGGAACCTAGGAGAGGTGACCGATCTTCATCAGCACTTCCATAACTTTCTCTCATATCCCTGCTGCATGAATACAATGTCTGCACAGTTGTTTCTCCCATGGAAGCTGAAGGCAGGGCAGTGTCTCCCCGGTTAACTGCCTGATGAGCCCAGTTCAGTGACAGACTCGCAGGAGGCATTTCAAAGATGTTCGGCCTTCATGTGGGTGCTGGGAACCTGTCCTCTGCACAACAGCAATTGCTCTTTCTACTGGGCTACCTCTCCAGCCCCTATTTTTATACTTCCAAATGCCTTTTAAAAATCAAGACAATATTTCTTGCAGGTGAAACTTACAAGAAACCCGAGACCGAGTGTGCGAGTCATCTCCTCCGAACACTGCCCGTGTGTGTAGAGAACGGCCACTTTTGCACCACAGTGGTAAAGTAGGTAGCTGTGGCGTATTGAACAGGCTGCAAAGACAAGAGTTCTTACTCTCTGGCCCGTGCAGAGAAAGTGCCACCTGCCTCTCCAGGGGACCACAGGCAGGAGGAAAGACAGCCTGGCAGTTCCCACGCTGGCTGCACAATACAATCACCTGTTGAGTTCCCCAAACAAATCGGTGCCAGGTACCCACCCTCAATACTTCTGGAATGAATTGGTTTGGGGGTGGAGGCACTTTTTAAAACTTCCTGGTAATTCCAGCAAGAGCCGGGGCTGAGAGCCACCGGATTAGTGAACGACTGCAGGAGGGTCTGAGCTGCCCAAGCGACTTCTAGGCAAGACAGTCGCAGACCCAGGTGGGCTTGGAGCACAGTAAACTGCAGTCTGTCTTGAGGGAGCCAGGCAGTTACTGAGGCAGAGAGAGAGAGAGAGAGAGAGAGAGAGAGAGAGAGAGAGAGAGAGAGAGAGAAAGCATTGTTCCTCTCCATGGCGTTACTCGGAACGTTCAGTTTTGAGCTTCTCTCTGCCCTTGAGCCGGCAGTTCAGACGTGTCCTCGGATGTCTTGGGACTTGTACACGTGTCAGGCAGGCCCCCTCGGGCTGCAGGGCAGAAATCCCTGTGGGGTCCCTGTTCAGGATGCACTCTGACAGGCCACCTCTCCTCTGTCTTTGCAGTATGCCTTCCATAATTATTGGTGATCTCACAGGGAAGGGGGAAAAAGACAACTCTATCAGAATTCTATTCTCGGCTAGCTCTGTGGGCACCATTGGCACAGGATGGTTCTGGGGCCGCGAGGCTGCTCTGAGCTATTATTGAGCCAGGCTCCTTCTCAGCACGACTCACCGCAGACAATGCAGCACACGGAGAGCATGAGGATGAACAGTAAATACGAGGCCTTGGATTTTTTTTTTTTAATCTTGTCAGTTTTCTCCTGATTTGTGTCCTTTATCCTAGCCCCTCTGCTATATAAGCTTCTCAGAGCTAATGCCCATAACGCCACCACCCACTGGTAGCAGCAGGCTGCTGGGCCACTGTGGGGTCCTCATTGCAGGCATTTACAATGCCTGCCATTATTCAGCAACTGCACGTGTTAACCCGGTTGCATAAGGTTGCCCCACCACCTTCCCCTCTGGTTGCTCTACACTCGGGGGGCCAGAAGCAATGGCGAGAGTGCCGTCCTCCAGACTCTACCTGCCCGGCTCGGACGGCACACATCACATCCTGCCAGAGATAGAACAGCCCCTGCTGGAAAAGAAGGAATGCTGGGTAATTATGGAACTCAGAGGGTGCTTGACACCTCTGCCACCACTTTAAGAAAGTTAAAAATATTTCTCAGATGTATTTCTTTGCCTTTGGTAGACTCCAGTGCCGCATTTCCCCTTTGGTTTATGAAGAGCTCCCGTGATTACGCCAACGGTGGCAGGCAGTTAAGAGCTGCAATGGACGCCAGCTGCCGAGGGGGAGTGAAGAGGGCCCTCTGCTTGGCTCCTTTAAACACCTCTCTAGGACAGGTTATTCTTTTTACACTTATGTGACTTTGCTTGCTTTCCACAGTAACTTATGGATCCCCCAATTTGCAAACTATTGCTACTTTGGTTATTGTGAAGGCCACCTGTACACAGAACCCTATCTCAACATACAGAGGTGGTGATGGAGCAACCGTCTCAAATCGAATTTACCCAGGTGCCTCTGTGCCTTAGAGACAGCAGTGGGAGCAGCTGGGGGGCTGAGGAGCCATGGCTCACCTGAGCTGGAATACACATAGGCTAGGAACTGTTTTATACAACTATGGGAATGTGGCTTTGCAGAGGACTTAGAACACCCAGGGGCTACAGAAGAGCAAAGGAAGGGGTATCAGCTGCTCCTGTGGGGTAGGAGGGTCCTGGTTGTCTCAAATGGAATGCGGCCTTGCAAACACTTTCAAATGAGCACATACCTTCGGTGCACTGAAAACCGTATCTGCCATGACCCTCATCAAAAACTTGGGAAACCATGTGGGCATGTTTGGGGTTGTGACAAAAGGGAAAGGATGCATCTCCCAAGTTGTTGATATCCAAGTGTGGGCTCCTGGTACTGTCCTGGTCACGTGGGCCCAGGTATGTCACGTGGGCCTGGATGGTATCACAGATATACGCTAGCTCAGCCTATGAGAACAGTACTGCCTCTCCTAGCGTGTCTGCAGAGTTTGACCGACTGCTGGGGAGGGCCACCCAGTCACCTCACACGTGAGGTCACATGGGGATATGTGGAAGGCCAGACAGACGTGGGTAAAAGATAGAGACGACCGCAACCAACAAATAAGAGAGGCTCCAGATGTGTGGGCTAGGGGAACATGAGCACGGAGCCAGGGGAAGCCCTGTGGCTCACAGATTTGGTGCACAGGGCGCCCCCGAGTTTCTACCCCAAATTTGGCACAGCAAAGAAAGAAAGGGGAAGACTTGCAGGGTTTCTAGAATCCTCCAGGAACCCACTTGTTCCCATATACTGCGCATCTGATCTCTTACGTCACTCTTTCAGAAGAACTGTGTTGAGTCTTCAGCTGCTTTGGACACACAGGGCTATGTACCAAGATGACATCTGCAGATTTGGCTATACTTTATTCCGTATCATGTTACAGAAAACAACAATGACAGTGGACAAACCATTACATCCTTCATAGCACAGACAAATTACAATCGGCAACACATACGCAACACGTAATGTCCCACGCCCCTTGCTGTGTGTCATGTTGAAGCCTGATGATTATCTGAGGTGCTAACCCCGTTAGGAAGCACAGGACTCAGCGCCTCGTATAAACAAAGCGGGGGGGGGGGAGAGAAATAAAAGGAAATGAGAAAAAAAAAACCCGAAAGTCCACTCACAAACCAAGAGTGTCGATTTAATATGTGCCTCTAACACACGCTGCTGTGAGAGGGGGCAGTGAGAATAGGAAATTGCCTATTTCGTTGGAGATTTAAAATTTTCCCGTTTGGTATATGAGGAAACGGAAGACTGACGTACAGTTTGCCCCGTGTACAAGCCGGGGATGGAGAAGGAAGTTATGCACAAGTATGCAGCATGTTTTCTATGTATAGGGGCAGGCAATGATCTACCCCAGTATGTACAACCTAAACATCCTCTTATATAACAGAAGATTACAAACCGTACTATTCACAGATGGGCGTCTGCCATGGACGCATACATAGGGTACTGATTACAGTGGCTGTCGTATACACACGGGACAGGGCACCAAGAGGTCCTGGTTTCCCTACATTCCCACAGGCTCCCTCAGAAACTTCTAGTCACTTGTGAGCTGGAAACAGATTCTCATCCTTGCACGGTGGGAGACGACGGCCCCTGCTTCATACCCCTCTACTTTCTGGCCTGGCACAGCAAACACATGTTTGCATCCTATGTGTCTTGTATGTCTTAATTAATTAATTAAGGTGTTCCCCTTAAGAAGATGGGAACTGAGTCCCATACTTCCTTTCCAATGCTAAGCGCAGTGAGGTTGAGCTGATACAATCACCACGTCAAGGCGTTCGTGCGATTATCAGCTGTCCAAACTCAAGCGAGTCCTTCATAGAAAAATAATCTCCCCAGCAGTCCAGCGCTTTCTCTACTGTATACTAACATGTTAATGGATGTCGTCTGCACAGATTTTCATGATGCTCCCAGAGAGGGCAGGAGAGAAAAACAGGGTATGGGGGATAGGACTGTGCCAGGTTGGGTTGGGGGGACATTTTGGATGTCCTTCCTTGATGACAAGGACATAAAACTAAAACCCTTCTAACCTGAGAGGTGGGCATGACTTGGGGCAGACCCCACACTGAGCAGTGCTACGCCTTCCTTCCCAGGAGACGCTGTCTAGACAAGGGCACGGATCTCTAGTGGCCTTTACATCGCTCACTTGATGCCCTCCAACATTAGCATGGAGCCCTGACTTGTGTGAAATACAAACACGATGCCTCCTCCCCGCCACTCAGATGAATGGAGGATTCTAAGCAAACCACAGGGGAGGCTGTTTTTAATTACATGTAAAGTTTTCTCCTCACTTAAAGAACTCCCAATTTAATTATACTTTAAGTCAAAATACCTGCAAAGACTTCCCGCGGAAGGAATATACGAAAGAGGTATGAAAATGATTCCCAGGTAGCCAAGAGTCACCTTGAGAGACACTGCCTTCTTTCAAACCATCTGGGAAGCAATGCCTTGCTTTGTGTTTTCGAGATTGTAATTACTTCTCCCTCTGGATAGGCTAGGCGGTTGGTTATGCCTATCCCTCAGAGACAACGCCTTTGAGAGTTTTAAGAACCTGGCCCTACTTCCAGGGACATTCTGGATTTGACTGCTGGCTTCGATACTCATTCGAGAATCAGAAAGCCCTTGTCAAACTGGATCATAATTCCTGGTCTTGATCCTAAAACTGTGTGACACATCTCAAGCTTGTAGTTTCTTCTCTTTTCTCAGGAGTAGTAGAACACAGAGAAATGTGTGGAGATTTGTGTCCAGAGGTGCAAAGGGCATGCTTTATGTGACATTTCCTAACTGTCCCAGCCCCCGCCCCTCCTTACTGGATTCTGTAGTGAGGCTGACTGTGGAAGATGCCTGCACTGGGCAGCTCCCCCCAGACCAAGGTGCAATGTGTGCCTGAGTCCTCTCTCCCAGTGACACAGACTTCATCTTCCAAAGCCCCAGAGTGCCTTAAAACAAGGGAATCCAGGCCTTTCTTTGCCATTTCTATTTTTAAAGCAAAATTCCCGCATTGTTTAAGAACTGAGTTTGAACACTTATTACGGGAGAGTGGTTTAAAGTCTGGTACCCAGCAAGCGGTGCCTTCTGAGCGGCTTGGAATGTGTCTGAACAATCCGATTCCAAGGTGCTTTGTTGTAAGTGAGCAAAATTTTAACTCTAGATAATTTTTAAACTTGCCTTTTAAGCATTAATTGGCAAAGACGGCTCCCAGGACTCACCCTGACAGACCGATTTTTTTTTTTGCACCCAAGTTTTAAGAAAGATATTCCTCACTATTTTCTCCAGTTAAAAAACACAGAGCATAACAGAGCTGATGGGGAAAAGAAATCAGATGTGGACAAGACCCAGAACACATGTAAAAAACTGACTTGCTTTCTACAGGTTAAAAAAGAAAAAAGAAGCCTTCCTCTTCATCCTTGTTCTTGGTGCTTGCTTCTCTAGCTACGGCCTGCTCAGAAACAGCCATGCCACTGGAAATGCTAAGCAGTTCTGGGCGCCCATAAATGTGGGGACAATTAAAATAAAAAAAGAAACCCCACGTTTCCAAAGGTCCTCGAAGGTAAGCAACAAGTCGACGGGTCCTGCTGTCTAGGCAGTCAGAACATGGGGTTTGTTTTAGCAATAAGAATGTCCTTCCTGGTGGTTGCAACAATGTATTCTGTTCCCAAAGAAAACACACATTGTTTCATGCCACCGTGTGGCTTTCAAGTGCAGACATTACATAGGAAGTGTGAACACCAAATGTGTTGTCTTAATGTATCTAAGACACGGCTGGTGAAAGCATAAAACCCGTCACAGAGATACTGTGCAGCCGAGGGAAATCAAACAGAATCAAAGACAAAAGACTGAAAAGAATACATGCCACGTATCAGTAAGCAAAGCGTAATTCTTCACACAGTTCTTGGAAATCACAAGGTATCCAAATGCGTGCAAGGTTTTAAATAAATTGCAGAGAAAACAGGGTCTTGCCAGTTTCAATTTTCTTGTAAGTGAAATCCACCACAGGGGGCAGAAGGGAACTGGTCCAGGAGCCCGGCACTGTGGGCCACTTCATTAGTGGTCTTTTCTTTTTGTATTTTTTTCTTCTTCTTTTTCTTCCCAGAATGATGACAACTTAATCCTGGAAGAAGGAAAAGAGAAAACTGTTGCATTAAGAAAAAAACTGACATCATTCATTTTTACCAAATTGCTTGAGACATTAAAATTGGTCAGGCAGGAGTGAACCACTGCTGCTCTCTGCAGCTCCGCCAAGCACATACACTGGAGGCAGAACAATTTCCTCTATGAAAACCTCTCTTCGAAATGATAAACAAATGTCCTGACTGTGTTCTTCCCTTGAAACACTGAACACCCATGCATTTAAATGGGCTAAATTCCTCTCGGACTACTTAGAGATAAAGACGCCCAACTAAATTCCTTCCCTAACTTATTAGAGGCAATGCTGGTCTGAATTACGTGCCCGGAGCAGCAGATCATTAGAAGGACAGAGCACCATGTTTGTTTGTAAGAATGTGAAAGAGAAAGGTGGATCACACACAGGCCTTTAAAACCCAGCCCTGTAATTCCTTGGTTGCATATTATCGGTTACATTAGATTCACTAGCATGGAAGCTGGCCAGTGTGGTGCCCCTTCCCAACTTTCCGCACAGGCCTTCAAGCTTCCAAAGACATTGGCTTGAGACTGGGAACCCATCATAGGCAAGGTTGTCACTGCAAATGAAGGAATCTTCCTTGTACATCTCTCCATACATTTTTTAAAAAGCTCTTATTCATCTTTGTTGAACTCTGGGAAGGAAAGAGGACATCTTGGGGGGGGGGATCTCATTTCAAGGTCAAGTCCCACAGTTGAAGGAGTTAATACTTCAGTTCTCCTTCACCCCAGAACAACTAGGCTTGGAAGCTTGTTCGTGATCCCTGCCTACCCAGGGCTGCCCCCATAGATCTATTTCAGAGACCCTTGTCCTGATGCTGCTCCCATGGGCTGCAGCATTGAGTATATTCCCTGCCCCGTAGGAACTAGCGGTATATGAACCAAGAGAGCAAGAAGTTCCATTCTTATACTTATGATACATGAGAACAACATTATCCCTACCCTCTACTGATCTTCACTTACCCTGATGATGTTTTAGAATTTTACCCTCACCTTCAGTTTTATTTTTAAGGGAGACAAAATTCATATAACACAAAACCAACCATCTGAAGGCATATAAATGGGTGGTACTTGGTCCAACCACAATCCTGTACAACCGTTTTTCTCTCAGCACTTTCTAAGGAGGCGATACCATTCCCAGCAGCCATCCGTATGGTCCCCTGCTACATCCACTGACTAGCACCAACTATCTGACTGTCTATGGAGCTACCTGTTCTGAGAGGAGTCGGGCAATGTGTGATCTGTTGCATTTGGCGGCTCCCAGCTAGCATTATGTTGTTAAGGTTCACCATGATGTTGTATGGACCAGTACTTCATTATCTTACAAAATGTTCAGGTAATGTCTCATTATATGGCTATATCACACGGTCCTTACCCATCAGTTAACACACACTTGAACTGTATTACCCCGTGGCTGCCGTAAAACTGATAAGGTGAGTGTCTGCTCTAATACCAGATCTGAATCTTTTGCTTATACACCTGCAGGTGTAACTCCCGGATCAAACAGAAATTCAACTTTTAAAGTTTTGGGAAACGACACAACTTTCCATAGTCAAGGCACTGTTTAGCCTCCCACCCACGGTAAAGACATGCTTGTATTTCACCAGACCCTTGCCCATACTTGCTTTTTTTTTTTGTTTTGAAACTATAATTATTTTGTGATGGCTGCTTACTCCTATTGATTAGCCTTTCCTAATAGTTAGTGGTGCTGAACATAGCTTTAATGAGCTTATCTGCCAGATGGAAATGTTTCTCCAGAGAAATATCCACTCAGTCCTTTCCTCGCTTTATAATTCATTTTGTTTTGCTGCCGAGCTGCAGTTCTTCGTACAGTTGGGACATTAACATTTGAAAATAAATTTCTGGTATGGATCGCCAGTGACACCATACTTTGGGATCTGAATGAGTTCAGCTTACATATTTATATTGCGTTGCTTATAATTTTGTTGTCACTTTTAAAACAATGCAAAGCAGAAACCGAAAGATTAGATCCTATGTTTTCTTCTATGACCTCCTGCAGTTTCAGTTCGTTCATGTATTTTGGGTATGGCATGAAGTGGGGAATCGCCTTCTGTTCTTGAGAGTTCTCTGCCACCTGAGTGGAGGGGATGTAAACCACGTTTCTGGAGAGGCCTTGGCTGGCGGGAGAGACACTGCACAGAGCCTTTTCCCACCTTGAAATCTCAACTCATCCAATGGTATTTCAAGTGTTGGCTGCTCTGGCTAGCATCCTCTAGCCAGAGGAATTCCCCCCTCATTTCCACTCATAGATACATTCATTGAGTCTCTTCTAGAAGAAGTCACAACCACAGCAGAGCAATGACACGGAAACGCCCCTAGAGCCCCAGCCCACCCCTTCCTCCCAGAGAAATAGAGAAAAGGCACTTTGCTCCTTTGCATTGTTACATCAGTACACATTCTGAGCTCTGCACGAAAAGTCTTCCTGAGGTCCTTGAGAGCAAGGAGAGAGAGCACGTGACCCTACGGTGTCCCCACAACACTATCTCCCTACCAATTCCGACATTCTTATTAAGCAGACGACAGAGATGCCCTTTCTATTCCATGCATGGGGACTAATTATATGGCCGACTAAACCGAGGTGTACCCGGAGCACGGCACAGGCATAACCCAGGCACACGGTAAGCGGTTGACGAAGAACTGTAAAGAAAAAGGAAGGATCTGGAAGCATAGGGATGGGTGGGAATGGCGATACTAGGCAGCTACTTTAGCCACAGTGCCCACTTGGCTTAGTACAGAGAAGAAAGCTATTGGCAGACACACCACCACCAGTCAGGGTAGAGGGAAGGATTTATTCTTTGGTATAGGAAAAAACATACTTTTTTTTACTCTACTATATTATATTCAAAAGGAATGTCTTGATTTCAAGAATATGTCACTTCACATAACAATAAGTTATGTTAACACCACACACTTTACTATTCCCTGGAGGTCATTAAAGATGTTTTCTACACACTGATACTATTTATTTGGTCTTGCATTGACCTGACTCTGGCTGAAATCTCTAGGAGAATCATAAATGCCTAACCTAAGGGGTATCAGACTTAGATAGCAAGGACCACGCACTAGCAATAATTGGCTGGTAAGTGATCAATGCTGGGTTAGTTTTGAGTTCTGACGTTTAGTGGAAGAATCTAAGAACAAGAAAACAGAGGAATTGCCCAGGACAGCACACCTCCCACCCCTGTGATGACTTGGAACAGCTCATATAGCACCATCTCCCTGCCTAATGCTTTCACAGAGAACGGGATGCTCATCCTCTTGCCTTGGGCATTGTTAGGTTCAAGTTTTACTGAAGGCACATAAAACATTTTTAGGAATCTAAGTGCAAACAGGTATTTCACAGGTGGGGATTTAGGCTGAAGGAATGAAGATTTGCTTTGACAGACAAGTAACGATGCGACTGTAAATCTCCCTTACATTTGGTTGTTAATAAAGCACGTGGGACGCACAATGCAAATGAACAGTGAATACGAAGGATAAGCTGGATGGATGGCCAGCGTGCACAGCCAATCCTAGTACGTAAATCACAAGGCAGGTGGGTGCCATTTTTATCTGGTTTCCACAATGAGCCTTCTCTAAAACGAGTGTTTTAAAGACGATTCGATTGACTCGATTGATAGAATCCTTACTCAGAAGTATCTACATAGAGCGTCTCAGCTATAAATATTAATTAATTGAATCACTGGTACCCATAATGCAACTTTGTTCTGACCCACGCGCCCTATGAACTAGATATTTTTTGGATTCAATTTTCTTAAAACCAACTGTCCGCGTCATGTGATAGAGGAGATGAGAAATGAAAATGAGGAGCCATGCTGTGCAGGTGGGTGACCTGTGGGAGAGAGTCTGCCTGCTAGGATTTTTACACCAACCATCAGACACAGACCAATTGATTAGATCATCTCGTACCCGCCACCAACTAGGCTCAAGAGACTAATTAGAGAGAGTACTGCCTGCGCGGGCACCCCATTGACACCTAATTTGCTCAGCCAAAGCCTTTGGGGAAAATGTATTATCTCTGCAGCTGCACCTCATGCATTTCTGATTTGAGGCATAAGCAAGGAGTGCGCCATCACTCTTTTGAGCAAGCGGAATGTAGAAGCCCTTAAGTGCTAAACGCAAGCAAACAGACTCAAATGAAAACCAGGCCAGGCGCTTTCTAATTCCCCCTGTGCTCTCTGATAAATCTCTGTGTGTACAGACACACACCACTCAGTACACACATGCGCACCGTTTCCGTGCCGGAGGGAGAGGGAGAGCAGAAGCAGCCGAGGCCCCAGACCAGGGTGTTCGGAGTGATCAGATGGCCTGTGGTCCACATTGGCCTGTTGACCTTCTCCATGGCTTTGTGTTTATTTTACTGCTGGCTCTCCTGCTTCCCCCTCCCTTGTCTGGTCACCGTCCCTCCTCGAAGTTTTCTTTATAGAGAGACTTTTAAAAATCATTTCCCTCTAAGCCTTGTCAGAGAAAAGTGGTTATTTTGATTCAAAATTAAAACAACTCTATGTTTTTCTTTAATCACCCATGTAACTGACAGGATGCTATCAGGTTGTGGGTGTGGCTGAGGGGTGGCCGGTCCTTTCCTCTATTGCTAAGACTCTTGAAGAAGTCTCTACTTAACTGAGAAGAAACACCAACTTTTGACAGAAAGGAAGCTCCCTCATGCAGGATTTATCAGACATCTAAGTGATCTTTTAACAAAGGAATATCATTTAACTGAGTTTACTTTTCTCTGCTTCCGAGGTAAAGTATCGCTAATGCTTACTCTCTCTCTGATGGAGAGAGCCACGTAGAGGCACAAGGGCATTTTAAGATAAGTATCTAACTACTGCACGTTTGGAAAAAGAAAGTAAAACAATTCAGATAATATGGAAGAATTGGGGTGACTTGGCACCAAATCTGGAGGATTCAGGCAATGAACTTCCTTGATAGACAAAGGAGAAAAGAACGAAGCCAAAGGGGCCATGTTGTGGTGTGGTTTCCTTGGTGGACTCAGCGGACCCACGCCTCCCCGCTCAGGGCTACATGAATTAATCTTCCTATATGCTCGGAGAAATTCCAATAACTGCAAAGTTCTTTGTGTTCATTTAATTCCTAACTACTCAATAAATACTTTCTAATAAACTGCTTTACCTGCATGGCTTTTCAACATGTGTTTAAAACTGGACTCCTGTCAATGGAGTCTTGTGCCCACCAGACTCTTTTCTTAAGGGTATTGAGGGAGGGGCTTGAAAATATTTAGAAACTGGAGCCTTTACAACAGCACATAACTGTCTGTACAACTTATTCTGGTTTTCTAGAGAACAAAGTTCAGAATCTTTCTTGTCTACAAGATTTCACATGGCAAGTGTCTAGGAAGGGCCACCAACTGATCTCTAAGGCTCTGTTTGTTTAAAGCACTAAGAAAACCAAAGTAAATCTTTGTACACTATTCATCTTCAGACACAATGTGCCGCTGCACAGGATTAAATGTAAATGACAATAATTGCGAAGTACTGGGGGCAAGGCCAGATGATCACACACACACACCCACCCACCCACACCCACCCACCCACCCACACACACACACACACACACCATCTCATTTGTGTGCACGTACACGCCACATGGACAGGTTTTATTATGAACATTTTTTTAAATCAGTGTTGGAATCAATTCAGAAAAATCTGCTGACGGTTTAAATAACTATCTTTTTGAGCGAGTTCATGTTATGATTTAGCTAGAAATACAGGTTTTCTTTCAGAACATCTGAAATCAGAGTTTTCCAGTTTCTCTTGCCTTATGCTGACTCTCCGGGGATGGGAGAGAGTGTAAAACAGACAGAAGTGGGAACTTAGCAAACCTATTTCAGAAACTTATTTCTGGTTTGTGAGAACCAGGCTTCTTTCCTACAGAAGAGAACACATCTTTGAGACCAGCAAGATACTATTAATTAAAACGAATACAGAGAAAGACAGGCTTTGTTTTAAGCTCACCAGAAGGTCCGTCATTCGAAATAGCCCAAATCCTTTAAATTGAAAGCTGTTTGGTAACATCCATATGGACGCACAATTCACTAATTGCAGCAACTTTGCACATTTTAAGCTTTTGTGCCAAAGTGGTGATTTTAATTAGAAAACCTTCAGGCAAAGCTGCAAGTCTGACATCTCAAAACAAAGCATTTCTCAAATGAGGAGATGGGTTTAACATATCATTTTAATAATCATCATTATCAACAAACATTTACTGAAGTCCTCATTAAAGGCCAGGCATTATATGATGTATAATTAGTATTGATTGAAAGGATTGTGCTATTTTAATGGTGTGACTGTTTATTAAATCGAGTTTATGTAAACGTCAAACATTGGTCATATTTTTGACACATATAGACAAAAGATTGACAGTTTTGGGATGGCTGCCCACCCTAATGAGAGCCAGGAGGGCACAGAGGAACTCTTGATGAGATCTCCTTAGAACCAAGTCATTATTCATGTCTTAAACACACATATTTATAAAAATAAGTATTACAAATACATTAAATTATAACTGGATGTATATAAAATGCAAAATATAAAAAACCCTGTCAGGCCTAAAATATCCCACTGGAACCATTTTAATGACAAAGCTGACAGAGAGGTCGTCACCAAAGTCGGCTGATTCTTCACAAGGATTTCTTGTTATTTGAAGCTTTCTATTTGCTCAGCAGACCTTTACAAGTGACTGGGTCCCAAGTGAGTCTAAGTTAATTAAACAGGATTCTGATGCTGTAACCCTCCTCATACATTACAGACCTATTAAGATATATTTAAACAAATCCAATGCAGCATCATGGAACTGAGCAATGTGAGCGTTTTCACAACCTGCAGTGGGCACATACACAAATCCCATAAGACTGCTTATCGTATTTAGTGGTCAGACAAGCACAAAGGTTCGCGTTGAATTTTAATTAAAGTATCTGAGAGGAGGTTTGGCTCCATTTTGGCAAACCCATTATTTTTTTTTCGAGTACTCAGCAGCGTTATTGTCAAAAAATGTTGTCATGCTTAGGGTTCTGAATTTAATATGTACGCTCATCTATAATTTTGAACCCATTTGGTGAACTATTATATTTAGTAAAACTTGCAAAGATAAAAATTAACTTCTGTAGCATGTAATATGAAGGGGGCCCTGTTTGTTGTTGGTTTCTGTCCTCCCACCAGGTCTCCCACAACTGTTTAGCCCCAAAGAAAATCAGACATAGGTCTCCATAAATTATAAGCTGATTGGTCCATTAGCTCTAGCCTCTCACTGGCTAACTCTCACATCTTGATTAACCCATTTTTCTGATCTATGTTAGCCATGTGGCTCAGTATCTTTTTTCAGTGGGGCAGATCACATCCTGCTGTTTTGGTGGTATGGGTAGGAGTGGGAAGAATCAACTTCCTCCTTCCCAGAATTCTCCTGTTCTCATTACATCATTTCTACTTCCTGTCTGGTTTTCCTGCCTAATATTTCCTACCTGGCCAATCAGCGTTTATTTATAACATGATTGACACAATACAGACAATTGGTACCGGGCAGGACAGAACCCCAAACAAACAGGCCTGGCCCTTCATGTTACAGTAGCATACAAAGACAGCATATAATTGGTCAGCAGAGAACGATGCCCGTATACCAGGATCATGGGGTATTTCTTTCTAATCCTATACTTGTCAAGTATGAAATAACAACAGCCACGTGCAGAATACATAAATACAGTTGCAACCCAGCCAAGGAGGCACATGGCGCTGTTCGCCCCACCCTCCTATCCCGAATGCCTCCTTTCTGTTTGCTTTGGCTAGAGGCTCTGTCTTGGGATGAACTGTTAATTGTCCTATTTGTCCGAGTCCTCTGGCATTTCCCCCCCCCCCCACCAGTTTTGGTAGCTCAACCCTTACTTCAAGCCCCGCCGACTTGTAAGCTGTAGTACTCTTTAGTCCCTGTCATGAGGGAGCATGACGCTCAGGTTGTATAAAGTAACAATGGTCTGCCTCCTCCTCTCCCGCCAAAGGCCCTACAACATTTACAGTAGGATTTTCCTCAACAGTTGGGAGCGTGAATGTCACACTGTAGCAGACATTCTGTTCTTATGGGGACACACTGTGACGCTGTCACCAAACACCAGGAAATGTTTGTAGAGATGTGTGCTGCTCACCTGCTCAGGGCTATGGACGGTGGACAGGTGGCTAAGCTCCCTGTGTTGCACCGTGAAACTTCCTCCATCAAAGGTAGATCACTGAATTCGTGGACATTTCAGCCGGGAACCAGAGAACTACAAAATCCTCCAGTGTGCACTCCCCACCAAGCCACGAGCTGCTAGGTTTAATTGTTCAAGTATTTCATATTTTGCACCATTAGTTGCTACAGTTTTATGATATTCAAGATGAACTATAAAACGTATCATCTCAGAACATACATATTAGTGAGAGATATAAACACTAGTATTTTGTACTCATGGACATTTTCTCCTATTTTTATTCTAGAGAAGGAATCCAGAACGAAGACCATGACCCATGGAAGAGAAAGCTTCCATAAATGTGACTTTAAAAAACAAAGTTCTGATCCCTTTCACCATCAGCTGCATATCCTCTAGACCACTGTCTGCAGGAAGCCTGTCACAGGGCTCAGTGCTCAGAGCACTGATGACAGAACTCACACCTGTACAGGATGGGAGACACAGAGTCCAGTTTGCCCGGATGGAAACTGCCTATGGAGAGAGGTTTGTTTTTAAAACTGAGGCAAGCCAGGAGGAGTTGGGGACCCTGGCAAGGGCACCAGGATTAATAAGTGGTGGCTTCCAAGTGTGCTAGGAAAAGAGAGATGGCAAGATGGGTTGGTACTTTATTATGGTTGGTACTTTATTATACTTTTGGTTGGTACTTTTTATACTTTATTATTGCTTGGTACTTTATTATGCTGAAATGAGGAACATGCTCATTTCTCAAGACTGTTGAGCATGTAGCAGAGCTGTATGGTACTTAAAGAACCTTAGAGTTTGGCCAGGGCAAGGGCTGTCCCCGCGTCAAAATAGGATGTGTAATTGTTATTCTAGAACTCATCCACACACTGAAGAACTGTGCATGAGAAGATGGTGTGTACCACAAGGTGACCATTGCCAATTAACAAAGTTCCCACATTTCGACTTTGTGATCACAATTTTTGGCTTTTACTTTCGTTTTTAGTGATTCTCACCATATGCCTTTCCCTTTGGGAAATTTTGTGGGGGCTTTGAAGGATGAAAATGTGTACAATGGCAGCTTCTGTAAACAAAATAAATATTTAGAAAAAAAATCCCTGCCACTGTGTAACCATATAGCCCGATAATTCTGCCTATTCCCATACAAGTTAACAACAGGCCTCTAGAAAATTTAGATAACATCTGTTTGATAAATAAAGTATCTTTGATAATCCAAATTATAAATTCCTAAAGTCTACTCAGGTTCAGAGTAGTATTGTCTAGCTTCATCTTGCCTCACTTTGAGCTTTAGCTATTTTTGGATAAACCAAGCCATTTAAAAAACTACAATATTTCCTAATGGAGTGTCAGATCCTCCGAGAACTTAGCATTTAGAACAAAGTCTCCATTCCCTTGGGGGCTTGAAGAAAGTTCTGCTTGAGAAAAAGGGACATTCCTGTCTCTGGCAAGAGGAACCCATAGCCCTCCATTAGTATATGACTGGTACCTATTAATTTGTCAAGGTCAGCGCTAATTTCCTCAACCACTGGTTTCAAGCCACACCGGGGTTCACATACTCCTTTCTCCCATTTAATCCCATGTACAGCTACAGAGTATAAAAGGTGTATTCTTTTTCCATCACTGGGCAGCCATCCTTCTTCACTCTCCAATCCTGTGAGCCTCCTCCTCTCCCCTGCTGACTTGACACATCCTCTTTGGAATTTGAACCCCGACAGCCAGAGTGGGTCTCCAGCAGAAAGACTGGGGATGACAAGATGCCGCAGCAGCTAAAGTGCTGGCCATATAAGGACAAGGACCGGACCTGAGTCCCCTAAAACTCATGGAAAATTTGTGTAGACATGGAGGCTGCTTGTAGTCCCAGGGCTTGGGGAGCAGAGACGAGGAATCACTGGATCAAGCCAGCTAGTTAGAGTAGCTGAAGTCGGGGAGCTCCGGGTTCAGTGTGGCTCAGTCTCAGCAAAAAATAAAAAATAAAAAAGAGGGAGGAGAAAGCAATTAATGAACACATATGTCTGTGTATACGTCTGTGAACCCGCACAGGCACACCACCATACACATATCCATAAAAAAAAAAAAAAAAAAAAAAAAAAAAAAAAAAAAAAAAAAAAAAAAAAAAAAAAAACAAGAAAGAAAGGTAAAAGTCTAAACACAGTGTCTGGAGGAAGAGGAAGGTTAGTTAATCCTGCCAGTCAAGGATTGAGAGAGGCAGCAAGTGGCCACTGCCGCAGGCGGGTATCTGCCGCGTGCCAGTCTGTGGATGCAGACGGAGGCAGGGGAGCTGAGAGGCTGACCAGGGTGGCGAAGCACAAGTCTGCAAAGGCCTGCTTAGGAGCTGAGACTTAATGCTATGTGTAGTGAAGTGGTACAGGGGACCCTCATGCCCCAACCCAGGGAAAGACACATGCTCCTCACACTTCTGAAGTCTTGAGTGGCTGTTTTAAGGGCTGTAGGTGACCGACGTCCTCTTTAAGATGTCACCAAATCGAAGGGTTCATCTTCCAATGTCTACTGCAATTGCTAAGTACCAGGCTTTTGTAACACTAAATGCTGAGATGTTTTATTGTACCCGAGAGAAATATTCAGTGTTAGGGATGAATGAGGACATAGAAATTAAGTTTCCTCCCAAGGACTATAATTTGCAAAACATAGCCCTTGGGGACAATTTGGAGATTTCCATGCCCTGGGAAGATGTATCAGGTGCTTGGTAAATAGCTTGTTCATTCATGCCTTTACATTTGTCTGTGTAGTTAGGCAGAAACTACAGGAATAACTCCGATCTTTATTGCTCTGCTGTCCTTCATAATTCAGACACGATCGCCTGTTTTTGATTAACGCACAGCCTCAGACAGACTTTCAAACTGCAGCATTTGGAGTTCGGAAATGCCATGGCTTCCCGGAAAGAGCAACGGCGCCGAATGAGAAAACATCGTCACTTTGTCTTGATTCACTGCGGCTGTGCAATCATGCACGAGGAGTTGCAGCTCACGGGAAACGCGAAGGCTGTAACGTCCGGTGAGGAAGACGTTCACGTTAGCGCAACTGCTTTCCTCCCGGCATAAAACAGTTGACATGCTAACAGCTCAGCGGTCGAGTGCCAGAGCAAAGAACAGCGCTTGTAGACCTGGGGTGGATTTCCCACTTGCATTAGCAACAGAGCAGGAGGATGTAGGGAGCGGAGGTGGCTGTGCTCCAGGCTCCTGGGATTAGGGGATGCTCCGTGCCTTTGTACCATCCAGCGGCGGCAGACTGAAACAAAGCCCCCAGCGCAGGCCATGAATGGAGCTTGTATTGTGAGAGTCTGCGCAGCGCCTCTCTCTGCTCTGCACCACCACTGCACACAATGCAGCGGGGCAGGAGTGTGGCATTTCCTCCTTCACACCTGTGAGTGGGGGAGCACATCCCAGAAAGATCTCATTTCCTCTTCACAGAGATGCTGAAGAACAAAGCCAAGTCTTGTCTGGGGTTGTGTTGTTTGTTTTCCAGTCTGCTGGCATTAAAATGGCACCCTAAGCACCTAGCACGTCTCATGACTTTCTGCTAAGTCCTTTTCAAAAGCTCTGGCTTTTCAATACTTGGTGTCATTTGGAATTAAAGGGGGGGGGGGGGGGGAAACATAGTCGCCTGGCTGTTTCATTTTTATCACAGGGAAAAATCATCCCAGCTCCATTTAGAGAATAATGATCAAACAGACAGAATATTGCAGAAAGGCTATTGATTAAGAAGAGGATGCACCCAATAAGCTTCATGAGCCACAGTGGTTTTATTCCTTTGGCAAACACTGGAGTCAGCTGTCCTGAAACGGCAGCTCAGAAACACCTTCATTTTTAACTACTAACCTCCTGTGTTTCAGCACTACAGTCAATAGAATTCTCATAACCAATCTTGGAGTATTTTGGGGGCAAACAGGATATAACCCCCACATGTTTAGACTAATGTAGTAAAGCTAAATTTGTCTCACTCAGTACTTTCTTATCAAAACCGATTCTAATACGGTTGATTTTTAGACTTTGATGCATGTAAAGGAGAAAATGCAGCCTTCTACTAGACTGTGGGATTTGACAGGAAGGGCGATTCGGCTAAGAGAAGGAATCAGCATCAGGGGATTGCTCTGAGCCACAGTTCGTGCAAGCAGGAAAATTGAGATGCTTCAGAAACAAGAGAAGGAAGAGTTTTCTGTGAGAAGGGCAGTTGATGACATTGTACAAACACTACTGACCCCAACAAAACAGCCAACCGTGGTGACTACTTGGAGGCCTACTATGCGACGGACATACCTGTACTATCATAATCTCTTCACCATAAATTCTTTGCCTCTGAAATCCAAGCATGTACAGCCTTTAACCTCTGGCATGAATGGCTTCCAAAATGATGAATAAATATCCAAACTGCAAAACTGAATTCTTGACTATCATCTCCTTTTTCGACTGCCACCAATACCTCAATAAAGCGATCAATAAAGCTGCTAGCAGTGAGCGAAAGCTCTCAGCTCAGCAGATCCTCACCTTACCAATCAATGACAAACACAAGAACCAGGTGAACACAAGACAACTTCCTCCAGACAGCAGCACGGTTAGCTACATGCAGAGTACACCATACAATTTCAGTTGGTTCATAGATCTTCTGGCACTATGAACCAACTAAATCTGTAGACCACAGGACAAGGATCCCTGAAGGGGGCCATCCTGCTGGAGCATCAAGCAGCCTTTCTCCTACTAAACGTCAGCCCCCAGCATAGCGCCAGGGAAATGTCACCATGAAATGTGCACGAAGGGGCCAAAGGGAGCATTCTAGGGACATTCCCCTTTTATGATAAAAAAAAAAAATACGAAGACAAGGGCAAAAAGTTTTAAAATCCCAGGCTGTGCAGCACATTTTTTTCTAGACTCTTCTATCTAGTATAGGCGACAGCAAGCAGGCGAAGTGAGTGACAGGGGTGGCAGGGTCCCTGTTCACATGATCCTGCGAGTTTGAGGAGCTGAGCAGAAAACACCTTTCCCCAAGTAGAGCCCTCACTCTCCCCTCTTTTCCTTCTTTATCAATATCAGTATCAGTGATGAAAGATAAATGGAAATGAGCTTTACTAATGTTAGATCTCATTAATCACTTCCTTTAGCAAGCTATATAGGGAGCCTAGGCAGTTTGGATGCTCACCTCACTAGACCTGGAAGGAGGTGGGTGGTCCTTGGACTTCCCACAGGGCAGGGAACCCTGACTGCTCTTTGGGCTGACGAGGGAGGGGGACTTGACTGGAGGAGGGGGAGGGAAATGGGAGGCGGTGGCGGGGAGGAGACAGAAATCTTTAATAAATAAATAATAAAATAAAAAAATAAAAGATTTTGCATAGTTTTGCCAAGGACCCTGAGCTGTTACTTTCCATTGGGGAGGAGGGGTAGACTCAACATTAGCTGAAACTTTCAGTTGTTCTGAATCTGCCCTCCATCTTCCTCCTCCTCGCGGAGAAGCTTACAGACATAACTAATATGAGTACTCATGGCGACCCTGCAGAGCAGGGATTGCTAATCCGTTCTATAGCTGAGAAAGCAGGAAGCTGGGCAGTGGAAGGCGAGAAGTGTTCCCATTCATCCTCCTGAAGCTCTGCTTCCGTCACCACCGCCAGGCCTTCTCCAGCCCTCAAGAGCTCAGCTTTTCATCCCCATCTGCTTCCAGGGGCTTGGCTGGTTTTCGTGGCCTTACTTTGGTTCTGTCGTACCAGAGTTGTGGCGTATCAGGACGCGGCAGGGAAGCCTGGCATCTGGATGACCCTTGCTCACTCTCACTTCCCTCACAAACTTCCTCGACATCAAATCCTGCTCCTCGCAGGCACGGCATTATCTGTGCCTTCCCTCCAGGGGACAGCGACTTCTAGGTCCATGGCAGCTCTCTGTGAAGTGCTTGATAGCATGGAGACTCCAAGGACCTCAAGCCTTCAGGAGCCACGCAAGAAGAAGGAGAGTGTGGAGTCAGCATATGGTTGCCATAGCAACCTCACCTAAGTGCTCCCCTATCTTGTCCCTCCTGTGGATCAGCTTGCTAGGTTGGGTGTCCAAGGTAATTTGCACAGACTTGCTTCAGTTCCCTGATCCACACATTTTCTCTAAAAATTTATTTCATCCCTTCTCTTGAACATTGACTAAGAGTTTTCAGAATCAGAGCACACAGCCGATTCTGAGCATTTTCTCCCAGCCAAAAGGCAGCAAACCATGGCCCATTTCTCTTTCTCAGAGCTTCCTCATCCTCCTTTCCTGTGACACGCTGCCAGCCATTCCTACGTGCCCATCCTCTGAACTGGTTTGTGATACGCTGAGGAAATACTCTGAAGAAAGATTCTAACTATGCAGATGGGGCCGCTCTGCACTTTCAAACATTGGTCCCTTCTACAATTAAGGCAAAGCTGGGGGTATTTAAGGAAAAAGTGGACTTTGCACAATGAAATATAAACTTTCTACATATTTCTTGCCTTTCTTTTCAATGATGAAGGAGGCTTAGTCTTAAAAAAATAAATTAATTAAAAAAAAAAAGACTAGAGGAAAATAGAGTGCTCTCTAGAAGTCCTGGCACAGGGTTGGAGGAGAATGGACACAAAATTTACCCTGGTTGTCTTAGTGGTTTGTGCCTGACAGCCATGGTGTCCATAGGCTTGGATTGAGCCAAGATGAAACACCAGATGCCCTACAAGGCCAAAAGCATTTTCTACTCCAGTGCCGAGGATACACCAGACACCGGAAGAAGTACTGGGAACTAAGCAAAAGGTGGGTCCAAGAGGCTTGCAGATTATTTGAGATGGGGGGTGGCGAGGCTGCTATCTTTGATGTCCACAGGCATCTGGGGATGACGTCATTTAGGTTGCACTTAGGCCCTCTTCTGGCCTACAAGTGTGTGACTGATGTTTAAACACACGAGACAGCTCACTTAGCTGTGGTGCCATCCTGCCCCTGTCCGCACTTCTGTTTTTACTGATACCTGCGGGAGACGCTCCTTTCCATGTAAGAATATGAGGTTATAGTTTTGTCTCCATATTTGTCTTCCTATCTTGCTTTCTCTGAGATCAAAGAAAATAACAAAGAATGGCTTTCTGCTCATTTCTAGAAAAGCATAATATCACCTCTAGAGCCTGCTCACAGTTCTGTGCTGGTCGGTTGTGGGGAGCAGAGAAAGTACTAAGTAAATGTGTATTGTTTGACAGGGGCATAGCCATGTCAAGAGCCCCAATACCTGTCTCATGAGAGTCACAAAGACTTCTCTGAGTAGGGCCTAGGGGATGGCAAAGTCTTCCACTGATGTGGGAGTTCCTCTGTGTATATGTGTTGCTTTTATTGGTTAATGAATAAAGAAGCTGCTTTGGCCAGAGGCTTAGCAGAATAAAGCAAGGCAGGAATTCCAAGCAAATAGAGGAAGAAAGAATGTGGAGTCAGAGAGATGCCATGTAGCTGCCACAGGAGACAGATGCCAGATGCTGCATAGAACTTTACTGGTAGGCCACAACCATGTGGTGATACACAGATTAATAGAAATGGGTTAATTTAAGATATAAGAGCTAGAAATACGCTTAAGTTATCGGTCAAAGAGTGTTGTAATTAATACAGTTTATGTGTGATTATTTCGGGTCTGGGCAGTCAGGAAACGAAAGAGCAGTCTTACCTGCATTCCAAAGGTCTGAGTATGACTGTGGATAGTGAAGAAAGTAATGTACACCACAGCCGTTTCCCCTCAGATATTTACTGCTGAAGACTGCTCTCCACAGAGACTGCTCCTTACCAAGACGACCTAAACCTGCCTGCCTCCTTATGTAGCTGGATATAAGAACCCTGCCTCCTTGTTTATGTTTGTAATAGCCACACCTCGTGGTTCTACTATCTATAAAAACCTTGTCTCCATCCCTATTCAACTGTATATAAGAAACACACTGAGTGCTGTGGTCTCTCCAGAAGAGAGTCCAGGCCACCCAACCTCAGATTTTCTATCCATATATCCCATCTTTGTCTTTTTAATATCTTTTTTTTTTCATTTCCTCTAAACCTCAGTCAGGCCAAATCTCTGAAAGCCATGCAATTACATTCAGTAATTCCCAGATCTCTGACTCCTGGCTTCTATTGGATACCTTCTCTCGAAAGTTAGGCAATGGACATTTATCTTTTATGCATTTATACACAAGACAGAGCTATACCGCTGTATCTATGTAGGTAAATCTCATTCTCAAGGGACAATGGCAGCACTTTGTGAAGATAGAAACTGAGCTGGTGTCTTCTAGACAACAACGAATAATGTGGTATAATGACTCATCATCACAGAAAAGCTGAGGCTGTCTGAATGATTCAATACCCAGCATGTATAATTGAGATCATAAATTCTTAGAGAAAAAAAATGCATCTTATCCATACTTTTGAAGTCAACTAGTGATGTATCTGTCTACTTTTAACCTAATGAAAGATACAACTGGACAACACACAGAGTGTTCTTCAGATCCAACATCTCATAAGTGACAAAGCTGAAACTTATATTCCGGTTTTATTGCTCCAGATTCTACTTTTTCTACTTGCATATGAATTTATATTGTGAGTAAGAGGTTTCATTTTGCAAAGCAATAGAATACAACTATACTCAACATATCTGCTATGGCATTTTATTTTGTTTTCTTTGGTATCTTTCCTCTAGCAACAGGGAGGACGATAGCAATCCATCAAAAAATGGTCGAACTGCCTATAATTTGAATTTTAATAAAATTCAGGTAATGATAGTCAGAGAGATAGAATTGGGCCTGAGCCGAGAAAGTGGGACTTTGTGGGGTAAATGCTGTTAGAACAGATCCCACTTGTGAAGGGTATGCAAAGTCAGATAGCTGAGGGGTTCCTTTCATATTTCTGGGAAGGAACAACATTATGTAAATAGCACTTTGGAAGACTCATATGACACCATTCAGGGCAACGGAGGGCAGGAGAGCCCGAAGTCAGCAAAGAGTCGCATGAGCTGTTCAGTTAGTTTGGAGAAACGTGCAGGAATGCAGGAGTGAGATGTCAGAATGAAGAGCAGGGCACGGATTCAGGGGGCTGAGAGCCCAGTGGGACAGAAATGAGGGGAGAAGAGATGAGGGGGCAGCTGAAGCAGAGATCGGCTCTGAGTGTGCTGTGTGCCACGTCTGTGACACACACTGGGATCTCCCAGCCAGACCTCCGTCCCACTGTGCGCCACGCCAACCCAGGTCTAGAGTTCAGCGAACGGAAATAAAATCACTCATAAAATTAACGAAAACAATCTGCTTTCTTTTCTTGCAATAGAAAGGATTTTTTTTCTTTCTTTATTATTTTTTTTTAAACTTTGAGTCTTCTACCTTGTAACTAGACGAAATCACCGACGTCAACTAGGAACAGAGGCTTGCAGCATGAGTTATAGGGCCGGTGCTTACACTTGTTGCCTGTAAACTGGTGAGCTCTGAAAAGCGCTCCTCCAGCCAGGGCAGTGGACAAAGGCTTGTCTCTCTCGCTAGGGCAAAAGGGTTCCCTCCAAATTTTTCATGGTGCTAGTTAAAAAGTTAACAAAAACCGCTGGTGAACCGCTCAATGCAAAATTAGGTTTTCCAATAAGAATCTTACATTTGTGTGGATACTTTCCTCAAGGATAGAAGTGATCTCCACCTATTCTTCCACTCTTGTGTTTGCCAAACTCTTCTTCAAGTGCTATGGCTCTTGTGCCACAAACAGAAGCACACTGATGTTTGTCCAAGAAAGGAGTCACAAGTACAGACAGATCCACCTGTCCCTGTCATGGAGAAGCCCAACTCCCTTCCTTATATAACTGACTTTAACACAGTTCATGGCTTAGCTGAACGCACACCACGAACATATTACTTAGTGGAAAGCTATCACGAAATCTAAGAAAAATGTACAGGAAAGGAGGGCCAGGAATTAACAGACTTTCTGAAGCTATCTTGTTTCACGGCTCTGACTTCAAGAATATAAATGTATTTCACCACACAAGAATCCCATTCTCCCAAGAGGGATAGTTTGCAAGGCTTCCAGTGGATGCCTGGAAGTTCAGATCCAATTAAATTCTAAACATGCTAGAATTTCTCCCGTTTCCAATAGCCTTGCCATTCATGGTAGGATTAACATCTTTTCTCTTTTCTCTGCTGCCTATAGTGCCTCAATACTTCTGTGTTTTGTGACCACTTAACGTAAAGCAAAAATTAGTTGAACACAAAACCTGAGATACTGAGACTTCTGATTGGTAACCAAGTGACTATTAAACCCATAACAAATGTCCTACAACGGTAGTGACCATGTAGGATAAAACAAGTCAGGTGTAAAACGTTACCACGCTGGGCAGCAAGACACATGATTGAACACTTTAGGACTCATTCCTGGAATGTTCCGTTTAACACTGTGTTTGGGGGATTAGGCTGATCATGGGAAACTGGAACCATGGCTTACGGATAAGGAGACGCTACTGTAATAGTCAAGAAAAATATTAAAAGGCAATCTTTAAAACGTTAATGAGCTTGTTTATGCATCTGGCAACATATAAGGGACATTGTTCCAAGTGATTTTAAAACAGAATTTGACAGTTGTGTTACAAACAACCAGTCTGAGCAGTGTATGCTCCATTTGCGTGTCTGATTAAAACAAATATCTATAATATGAGGGATGAAGGGAGTGAAAGTTTTAAGCCATCTGTAAGAATCCCATTGCCATTACCAAGCTACTCTGCAATGTGGGCTGAGTGGGTGATTGGTTCTTTGTCTATAGTCCAGCATGTAGGAAGGACAGATTACTCTAAAGTCACACCTGAACATGAAGTCAGAAGGAAACTATTGGTACAATCATTGTTTCATATTCAAAATGAATATGACACAATCTGAACACATAAACACATCAACTCTGTGTCCTGACCAACCCAGGGGTAATGCGGACCTTCCACACTGATTCCAGGCTGATTCCAGGCCTGATGTAGCAGAATTATGAGTCTAGGATATCTTGTCCTAAAGACTGGAACCACTAGAAATCATCAGTGTCTTGTCACCATGAGTGACAAACATCCTGGGGAGGCTCTCCCACTGCTTCAAGGGCAAATCAAAACATATTGGTCACCTTGGGAAGATACGGGTTTTGCCTTGTTTTGTTTTGAGATAAGGTCTTATTATGTAGCCATGGCTGGCATGGAACTCAAGATATATAAGATCAGGCTAGCCTCAATTCACAGAGATCCATCTGCCTCTGCATTCCAAGTGCTGAGATTAAGGTGGAATATCACCATGTCTGAATGGTAATTCATTGCGAAGAGAAAGAAGCAAGCTGTTATTTTTATATATTTTTTAAGAGTTCCTTAGGGTATCAAAACGATCAACAAAGATAAATTTTTATTTATGTAAATATTTTTATTAACGAACTAAGAACATATGAACTTGCCATACCATTATTTTACAACGGCTGATGAATATGATTATAAACAGCTATGGAAAAATACCGTATCATTATCTCCAATACCATATCATTATTTTGCTAAAACATTACATCAGAGTCTGATCAAAACTCAGCACCAGTTTATAAAACCATGAGAGAGGGCAGCGTGTCAAAGGTACAAGAATGCAAACAGCAAGCCGAGTGTGGGAAAGCCTGCGGAACAGCGACAGGCTCGGTCTTTTCAGCCAAATGTCAAACAGAAAGGATAAGAAAAGGAGATGATGGGGTGGGGGGGAGGCAGGCGAGACAGAAAGAAATCTGATTTGACCAAACTAAAACCTGCCAGATATTTCTCACATTTCCCCAGCACTTCCATGGTTAGGATTTGATAATTTAATAGTTTTCGTTCTTTTCTGTTTACTATTTATTGCATGTTTTTGTTAGTCTGTTAGACATCTATTTAAGTATCTGCACATTTCCTAGTCAAAACAAGATTTTAAAAATCACAGTTGTAAATAGGAAAGACTGTGAAGTTTTGGTTTATTGAAAACATTGGTACTTTAAAACAAAGATTTTACACACTTCTCTAAAATAGGTGTAACAGCATATAAAAATTGAACTCATTTTCCTCTACTCTGAAAGTGTATGAATAGCGGGTCATGGTCGTTCATGCCTTAATGTCAAAACTCAGGAGACAGAAGCAGGAGGATCTCTGTGAGTGTGATCCCAGTTTTGTCTACATAATGGGTTTCAAGTTAGCCAGGGCTACATACTGAGATCTTGGAAAGACACACACACACACACACACACACACAGAGACAGAGACAGAGAGACAGAGACAGAGAGACAGAGAAAGAAGAAAGAAGGCACATGAATAGATTTATATGGCGGCTCATACCTAAAATGTAAGCATTTGAAAGTTTGAGGCAGAAGCAAGACTAGGCCCAAAAAATATAAAAGATTAACAAATTGAAAGGAAAAACATATCATTATAGAAAGGGGGAAAAAAGAACTTAACAGTGGGCTGGAGAGCTGGCTCAGTGGTTAAGAACACTGACTTTGCTTCCTGAGGACCTGAGTTCAATTCCTAATGCCCACATGGTGGCTGACAACTGTCTATAACTCCAGTTCCAAAAGGATACAATGCTTCTTCTTGCCTCCATGGAAACTACATGCATATGGAGCACAGACATACATGCAGACAATACACCCATATACATAAAAATATAAACAAATAAATCCTCCAAAATTATTTAAGGACTTAACAGTGTTCAACAGCCTGTCATGGTAACTGCCAACAGTTTCGGAATGGAAGGAATGTGTCTGAACAGAACAGAGGCCATGTATAACAAGGCCCCAGCTGTCATCACATGCAACACGAAACATTCAAGTCCGTGTCTTACAAGAACGAGATGGAACTGCCTACATTTTATTCAAACTAAAGTTGTAGCCAGGCTGGGGATAAAGCTCAGGGGCGAACAAAGGGCTTGCCTGGTGTGTGTGAGAGGCTCCATGTCTCATGTTCAGCACCACCTTATTTTTTTAAAAGTTTGTGAGTAAATTACTCTTTAACTATTGAAGAACTTAAATCACATATTCTTTCAACTAGTACGATCAATACATATCCCTTAACAGAACTGGATTCTAACATAACAACCTTCCTGATCTGTAGAGACACAACAGACAGCAGTTTATAAAAGCAGAACAAAGTCAGGCAACATTATTTAAAATGTGAAATTTTCTTCTGGGTTGAATTACCATTAATAGAAAGAATTGATATATTACTTATCAAGCATGTTTCAAAACAGACAATAATAGTTGAACAGGAAACTAAACTATTTTTGGAAATGCATCCTTCTAAGAAGGGAAATGAAGGTGGGTTCTCCTGCTCTCCGGATGGTGTGGGAAGAACAGTACCCAACAAGAGAGGACCCAGATGTATGCTGCGGGAGGCTTTCTGGGCACCCACAAGTAGATTCAACGTTGTATTTATTAACTCAAGGCTCATATGTTCATAGGGTAGACATAACATCAAAGTAGAATGTGCTATCTTTGAAATAGCTAGTTACAAGGAAAGAGGAAAAGAAAAAGTTATCTCTTCATGGAAACGTAAAGACTTCTTAAAGGATAAGCCCAAGGGAGTGGTGGTTTCTCCAGACGTGGGGGAGATGGGAGAGCAGGTGTGTCCAATGTTGCAAGCCCGTCCTTCACCAGAACCCAGACTAAGTTTCAGGAATTAGTGGGGAAGATGAATCACATCCAGTTCCTTAGGGCTCTGAATTCCCGAGGCATCCAGGAGATGAAGGCCAGTAGAATATGTGTAAGTAGGAACCCACCCAGGATGCCAGGCAGAGAAGCTTCTCCTAGCAGTGAAAGGGAGGACGATGGAAGGAATAGGGTCATCGGAAACAGGAACAACCAGGAGAACAGGAAGTAAACAAAAGGAACTCCAGGCAAGAGAATAAACTGGAGTGTAAGGCAACCATTCAGACAGCAGACTGGGAGGCCTCGGTTTCTTCTTAATGCCAGGTTAAGAAGACGGAGGGCAGAGGTCATGGAAAATGCTGAGCTTGCTAGGATGGGCAATGTGTTGATGATTACATAATTCCAGAAATGAGAAAGGGCTCAGAAACTCCCCCAGCGGCGGGAAGACCACCGCCCCACTCCCGCCTGTTCCTGAACACACTAACAGATACTGTGCAAATGGACAGAGATTTCGTCCGTTGGAGCCCTCAGCTCCAAGTTCCACAAGACAGCACTGGCTAAGCAGGATTTACACTCTGTTTTATGCTTAAAAACTTGAGGATCACACACAGGTGATCTTCAGTCATAACTGGAAATCCGGTCAACTGTTGACAAGAGCGTGTGCATTACAGAAGCTGTGACTGACAGAGGCATGGTGACCAAACGCTGACATGACACTGGCGTGCTTCAAGCACGCAATGTCATGGGGTTCAATTCCTTGGGGGTAGTAGAGAGACAAGCGTTTATTCTGGAACATCCAGTAAGTTTAATATACTTGAATATACTCATAAGAGCATCTTTCTGGTCATATGGCTGCACCAATGGTAAACATGGCCATGGTGTCTGCAGCAGCGAGAAAAATCATCTAAAAACTGAACCGAAAATTGAGAATTCAAAATAATTTTGCCATAAACTTGCATGGTTAAATAAGTTCACTTAAAATGATCTCCTCTTTATTTGGTATATTACTCTTCAGAAATAATCGAGTACAAGCAACGGAAATAATTTTTAGAATTAATCAGTCAACTGTCACTGAGGGGAAAGGATTCAGTTGAATCCTTTTATGTAACATCCGGCTTCCAATGCGGAGAGCAGTCTGAAAGCAGCTAGTGCGGTGGCCTCCGAGTTGCTCCCCAGACAGCAATACTACGAAGCCCAGACACTTACCATGTGCCGCATTCAACTACTGATTAGACAAATACACTGATTTCTGAAGGGGGGGGGGGTTGACAAACTTAGTGAGGTCATTCACAACGCTGAAATTAAAAGAAAACACCTAAAAGTAAAAAGTTTTCATTCTAAAGAAGGTGCGGTGGTGTGCACCTGTAACCCCAGCACTCAGGCGTAGGGTGGAGGAATTCAAAGTCAGCCTGAGCCACGTAAGTTGTACGAGGCCAGCCTGGGATACATATGACCCTGCCACCTAGCTAGGGCCTAGCAAAGGAAAAAGAAACTTTAAAAAAAAAAATAGAGGGAGAGAGACCCAAATCTAGAAACTTCTGCTAAAGTGAGAGCATTTGCCCTTATTTTTAGGCCTATTATGAAGTTTGGGCTCCAGCCCTTTCCGGCTCTGTGAACACACAGGGAGCAAGTTATCCTAACATCACTATTCGACCTCCAAGGCTGGCTCATGTCATCACGCGGCAAAAGTGCTGGCGAAACATTTATCTAGATGAAAGACCTCAAGCAGTTAACCTGCACAGCAGAGGCAATGCAACCAGGCGACAGGATAATGACCTCTACCCAAATGTGGAAGGTGCATCAATTTAATACCCTGACAGCGCCACAAAGGACGCCGGCGGCTCGGCGGGAGAACATTAGCCATGATAACATGCCGCACTGGATGTGAAAAGAATGAATTAGAAAGCACAATGCTATTTGGGCCGGAGAGGGATTTTTTTTTTCCTCCCTTAACCAACTTTATATTTAGGGCGATAGTCATGCCTAAAGCTTCCATTCTTCTCTACCTGAAGCATATCCTGATAAAAGTAAAAAAAAGGCAGTGTGGATTAAACTGACAGCTTAAACACAATTGGAGTTTCCTAGGCAACCCAGGAGATGCTGCTGCACTTCTCCGTGGCATCACTTGAGAACTCAGTCCCCAAGCAGAGGGGAACTGGTCTAATCCAGAAGACAAAGACTGGTAACTAAAATGATCAGCTAAGTCCAGTCTTACCATGTGTGTTACTGTTTTATTTGATTACTTACTAGTTTATTTTATTTTATTTGGGAGAAGCAGGATCTTTCCCTGTAGCCCAGGCAGGCCTGGCACTCAGATACTCTTTAAGGGCTAGGGTGATTGGCATGCACCACTAAGCCTAGCTTATCTTACTTTGAACTGGGGAAGGTATCTGGCACATTTGGGGGCTTATAACCCCTTAGCTATTAAATGTCCCCACTGCAAATCTGGTTTATAAAAACAATCTAATTCCAAAGCAGCAGCATGCTCTCGCTTGTATGTTTATCTAGGGCCCTTTCCTCTGTGGCGGGGTTTCAGCCTGTGAGGTTTTCTCCACACATGGCAGGCAGCTGTCAGAACCAGTGTGAGGGGTCAAAGGGCAGCCTGGTTGCTCTGTTAAATCATGGGGTTCCATCAACATCTCAGAATTCCTGCCGAGTGGGAGCTGGGAGACCACAGATTAGAGTACACTGGAGTGTGTATATTAGGTCACTCGGTGTCTATCAAAGCAATATCATGCCGGCGAGCTGTACAATAGATTTGACTGTGTTCTGTTCAAAGGCAGTGTGAGGCAAGTGGCCATGTGCGCAGCAGACCACAGCTGAACGCTGAATTCTTCTTGTCTTTAAATGGATGGATTTACTGTCCGCAAGATGAATGAAGAACAGGGGCACACTAAGTAGCTGTGGCAAACATGCAGGGCTGGTGGTTTTATTCAGCTCCTGGAAACCGCCTGTGAAGAAGCTCACAGAAGGCTCCACCCAGCCCTGAGCAGGGAAAGAGCGCCTGGCCTGGCTGCTGTCCTGGACCCACTTCAGAATTCTGGATGCTCCCTTTGCCCCAGTTTCACAGAACTTCAATGTGCATATTTATAAACTGGAAATAATATCACTCTTCTCTCCCTCCCCAAAAGGGGAAAAACAAATTTTTAAGTAAGAAAGGGCTTTGAAAAGTTTAAAGGAACTTAGTGTGAGGTTATAGTGGAAACAGGAAATCAAGTTTCATAAGCATAATAAAAAAGTAACAAGTGCTAATTCATATTTGATATACATGTAAATAAAATACTTGCTCTGAATACTTTCTGTTCAATGTTTTAGTAAATTCATATTATACAAGGTATAATATGATCTTTAAGATGATAATATAAATAATGTGAAGAGCATCAGGTCTGACAAGGAAAGCAAAATATTACAAAGTTTAAACATTTTTTTACATTTGAGTTCTTACTATATACATGCAAGGCACCCACTGACTGTGGTATGTGCCTGAATTTACATTAGAAACAATAGCTGGACACAGTTCTCAGCATTTTATAAAAATTTACTTATTCAACATGACCATACATATGGTGACTACTGTAATTAGCTTTTAGCCTACATTACATTTATTAGTTTATTTTTATTTTTGTTTGTTTTGAAATGGCATCTCATTGTATAGTCCATACTGGCTTAGATTCATAGCAATTCTCCTACCTCGGTCTCCTGGGTGTGGGGTTACAGGTAGGAGCTGCTGTGTCCCGCAGGGATCATTGTTTTATAAAAATAAAATACACTGCAGTTGCGAGTTGAGGTAGGTGCTTTCTCTAATCTTGTAAAATGTGAACCAGTCAATGACTTTCTATAAAACAAGCTTTTGTGGGGTTGAAACTATTCTTTCTGCAGTTCTTTAGAGGAGAGGTTAAGCAAAGTGCACAGCAACCAAGTGGCAGGTGTAGGATCTGCCCCCAGGAAGTCTGCTTCTGACCACACCGGCCGCCTCTTGGTGCCTCAGAAGGTCTGACACCCACTGTCATCTCTGGTCCGTGTCACAATGTCTGCTGGGCCTATTTAGAACCCCGAACTGAAATACTGAGTTAAGATCTAATGAATAACCTAAAAAATAGGTCAATCAGAACACATGGCATGGAGTCAAGATTCATATTGGAGTCCTGGCCCTGTCTACAGGACAGTCCACTGGCTGACAGGACTCTGGCCCTGTCTACAGGATGGATAGATCACTGGTTGGCCGGACTTCGGCCCTGTCTACAGGATAGTCCACTGGCTGGCAGGACTTGGCCCTGTCTACAGGATGGATAGATCACTGGCTGGCAGGACTTGGCCCTGTCTACAGGATGGATAGATCACTGGCTAGCAGGACTCTGGTCCTGTCTACAGGATGGATAGATCATTGGTTGGCCGGACTTCGGTCCTGTCTACAGGGTAGTCCACTGGCTGGCAGGACTTTAAGTATGAATGCAGCAAAATGTACATTAAAATGTACCTTCCAAGGGAGGAAGCAGAGAAGTGGAATTCTGGGCTCGCGTCAACCACCAGGTGGACTGGACTTGAAAAACTTTTCTGACACACGCTGTTGTGCATAGGGAAAAGACATGTAGTAATTAGGTAAACATGGGGCCCTCGTCCTTTTTTTTTTTCTAAATTAGAAATATTTGTCATCATTTGGAAATAAGTCCTTGAGGGAAACCTTTAAAAGACAGAGAAGAAATTGACAGATTACGTTTCGTTTTGCCTGTTACTGGGCGACAAGAGAGGGCATGAGATTGCAGAAACAAGCCCGGACAGAGCTCGTGGAGCAGCTTTGTAGCTTCCCCTTCGATAAATGCACAGACTGTCTTTGTATCTAGTGACCTTTAAGGAAGGATTTAAAATAAAAAAAAATAAAAAAAAAAAAAACCAGAAGACCCAATTATAATTCTCAGTCTCATCCTGTATAGTTACTTTTCAAACTTCAGCTTAGGTGAACAAGAGCTGAAGAGGATTCCTGGTTTCTGGATAACATTATCCAATGCAGCGAGGCCCAGGCGTTCCTTCCCAGCTCTGTGCACGATGGCCTCCGCTGGTGACGGACGGCTAAGGAGCTTGCTGGCAGGCACAGGGGCAAACACTGCCCAACTCTGTCCTGGAACAGTGATGAATTCAGACAGATCGAGTGCGCTGCGAGGGCTGGCCAGAGGACCACAGCATACACTCCATGACTAACAAAACGGAAATGGAGATGCATTTGTAACAACATCCACCCGTATGCAGACCTTATGAATAAAAAGCATAGATGCGAAATTACTTGGATGGCAACGGGCTCCAGCACTCCACTTCGGGGCTAGTTCAGCATCCTAAGGAAAATGTAAGAACCTGTGCATGATCTCATGATGGGAGTTACTTTTTTAATGGATTTCCAACTGGAGAAAAGAAATTATTAACCTTTAGTATGCAAAATTGTTTAACTGATATTCTGCTTGAAAAATCACTATTGTAAACAATATACTGTATATAATGTTTTATATGAGGCATGAGTAAACCAATCTAATGAACATAGCCATCATCCATTTACTTATTTTTATGGCAAGATATTGGAAATTTACCTTTGGGGACACTGCCATATCTACATCATTGCCAACCTGTCAACTGCAGTCACCCCGTCATCCAACCCATCTCAGAACTTATTTCCTCCTGTCCTTCTGAAACTTCCCATTTCACCCCCCCCCCACACACACACTAAGCCTCTGATAGCCACTGTTCAGTTCTCTATTTCCACAAGGTGAATTTTATCAGATTCGTCATGGAAGTTAAATCGTGCCACGTTTTTCTCTCTGCGTTTGACCTATTTCCGTTAGTGCAAGGTCTTCCAGATTGATCCACGTCGTCACAATGACAGCATCTCCTCTTTAAGGCTGAACGGTATTCCACTGTGTAAATGCAGTATGGACTCCTTGACCAACATCAGCTGACGGGCACTCAGGTGGATGCCCTACCTTGGGAAATGGGTATTGTGCGCCAATGAACACGGAAGTGCAGGTGTCCCTTTGGCAGAGCGACTTCAGTTCCTGTGGATGAAAACTCAGAAGCAGGACCACTGGTTTACTGGTTTGTATCGGAGTTCTGTTTTATAAGGATTTTCCATATTTAGACTTTTGCCAAGGGGAACAAGGGTTCTCTTTGCCCAAATTCTTCAGCACTCACGTTCCATCTTTACAACAACCACTGACTGGTACCAGGTGCTAGATACCTCATCAGCTGGCAGCATTTCTCCCACGGCGTACTGACCGTCTGGAGACCTTATTTAGAGTATTGTCTGGTCTAGCTCTTTGTGTATTGGGTTACTTTTTCTCTCCTGCTACTGGATTGCTTGAGCTCCTTATATATTTTGGGATGCTGATTAGCTGTGTTGCTTGCAAATACTTTCTTCCATGTTCCATGGACTGTCTCTTGTCACTGTGGATCATCTCCCTTTTCATATTCCGTGGGCTGTCTCTTGTCATTGTGGATCATTTCCCTTTTCATATTCCGTGGGCTGTCTCTTGTCATTGTGGATCATTTCCCTTTTCATATTCCGTGGGCTGTCCCTTTTCATTCTGTATCATTTCCCTTATCACGCAGTATCTTTTTAAGGTAGTACAATCTCCTTGTCTATCTTTGCTTTCGTTGCCCATTCTTTCAGGGTTGTATCCCCCCAAAATACTGCCCAGACTTAGTCATGGGGCCTTCCTGTCAACACTAATTATTATTGTTACATATATGCTATTACGTAGAATGTATTTTGGGTACATGTGCTCTCCACAGCTTTGTTATTTTTGTCCAGGATTAGTTCTCCCTATCTGGGGTCTTTGAGCAGGCATTTCATGTGCATTTCAGAACTGATTTATTGATTTCCCCCTCCCGTTTCTATAAAAAGGACACTGGAATTTTTGCTGGGCCCGCACTGAATCTGCTGGTCACTACAGGCAAGTTGGCCGTTTTCACAATGTCAGTTCTAGTCCATGAACATGTACTGCCTTGCCATTTGTGTTTTTTTTTTTAATTCTTTCATTGGTGTTTTATAGTTTTTAGTATGCAAATAAAAGATTGTTTTCTTCCCTTTCAGGCAGTTTGTTACTTGTATACAGAAACGCTAGTGGTTTCTGTATGTTTATTACTTGTATGTAGAAACGCTAGTGACTTTGGTATGTTGGTTTTGAACCATGTGACTTTACTACTTTGACTTTCAGTTCTGACTGATTTTTAATGAAGTCTTTAGGTTCCCATGAGTGGAACCACACCACCGGCACGTGGACACCATTTTTCTTTTATTAGAATGTTTTTCATTTCTTTCTCTTCCTTAATTCAGTTATAGGTTGGTTAGGTTTTTCTAGTCTTAAGTGTGGATAATCTAGCAGCCTTCTACAAATTAGCTTTATTCCATAGATCTCTGCAGACATGGCAGCGATAGGCACTGCTTTCAGAATAATTAATTAAAAGGCACTTCAAGTTCAGCCTCGTCACAAGGCCATCCAACTTATTTATAACTTTTATTAATTCAGAAGTCAGTTGCTCCTCAATGGTGTATTTATGTTCAACTAGGTCAGGTCCGCTGGGACGCTATTTGGTCTTTCACAGAAGACACACAGAGCCTGTAAGGACAGCAGGCTAGAGCTACCAAATACACTTCCTGCTTCAAGATACGACTGCAAGGACTTGTTAGACTGTTCTGAAAAAACATATAGAAGTCCAGATATGCATTTCATAAGGTTGTCTACTGAGCCCTTCCATACACAAGGCTGCCAGTATTGGGAAAACAAGCATCTGGCAAACAGGCTACCAGGGACAGTTTGTTTTATGCAGCTTAGTGTAGAGACTGGTGAAGGGCGTCCACAAATATAAGAAGGGAGAAACACTGAAAACAGTTTCCTCATATCACGTTAGCTTATTTATTTATTTATTTATTTATTTGTTTGTTTGTTTTTGGTTTTTCGAGACAGGGTTTCTCTGTGGTTTTGGAGCCTGTCCTGGAACTAGCTCTGTAGACCAGGCTGGTCTCGAACTCACAGAGATCCGCCTGCCTCTGCCTCCCGAGTGCTGGGATTAAAGGCGTGTGCGCCACCACCGCCCGGCTGCTTATTATTAAAGTATCTATTTGCTGACCAAACCACAATTATTTTTAAGCTAGCTGCAAAGCCAATAAAATTTAGCAAAAGACTACTTAGGTGAGATTTAAAGGTTGTATTTATATTTCTGATAATGCCCTGAAAGACAAACTCTGATAGTGTTAACAATGTGAAGATTGCTTCACATGTGATAAAGCACATCCATCTGTACCTGTGCTGGTCACACCCAAGCAAACACCCTTGGTCCTCTTTCAGAAAAGTTGTACAAGGCTTGAATGCAGAGGCGAGGATCACAACCACACTCCCCCACCTCTGGGAGCAGTAGACTCATGGGAGCGTTAGTAAGCAGAACTCATCGATGGGACTAAGGGCGGAAGGAGTCCTGGCAACAGGAAACTCATTCTTCTTCCTTAGAACGGGAGTTGAGAGCCAGGCAGGCTTGGTGGTGCATGTGGAATGCCAGAGCTATGGACCGAGGAAGGATTGTGAGGTGTCTGAGAAAAGACTGGATGAGGCCAGCCTAGGCTGCTCATGGGGCCTCTTTCTCATAATAAAAGAGAAGGAATAAGGACTTGCAGAGTTTGAGCGATGCTCTCATGGTCACAGGAAATTGGCAGCAAGGTTAAATTTGGTCTGTACCCTTTGACTTTGATTGGTAATCACGTGCCCTTTCGCTCCGTCGCTGTAAATGTGATGAGATACAGGCAAATAATACCAAGTCCTTCCAGTTTCTACGTTGGCACTTGGCTATCAGATGTGTGCTGCTGACTCTGAGTTGTCTGAGGCTGGGAGACCTGTGCAGCAATCTGAATGTCACAGGCCTACAAGTAATCAAAAGGAAGCTGAATGCTAGTCACAACTGTGCACAACGCCTGTAACGTAGCTGTGGTCGGCTGCAATGTATTATTAGAGCGTGGGTTTTTGTTGTGACTGTATGAACCACGCTTGCACAGGGAACGCTGAAGAGCGATTACAAAAATACCTTTCTTTCCCGACTGTCCCCTGAGCAGCAGGGATCAAATAACTGTTTCTCAGCTGTCTGTCTTTTAAACAAAAATATCTGCTTCGCTCAACACGCATCCGTGGCAAGGTGGTGTCTGCTTCTTCTCTGTGCTGCTCTATTTTCCCTAGACCCCAACCATGGATCACCAGGGGATACTGGGACTAGAAAGGGCCTGACACGATGTTTTACAAATTTACCTTGGACTCCTTCAGTGTGTCACAGTTTGCGTTCAATAGAGGCAGGCAGTAGAGGAGAGGGAAGCAGAACTGCTCTGTGATTGGATGCGGGGTGAGAGGAATGGGATGCAGCCAGTCTTGGTATCTGACGGGCTACTGACTGGGTACGATGGCTTCCATTTGTACTTGGGGGTCAGATCCTATTGTATCAATAATATAATAAGTGCTTTTTTAATTAGCAGCAGCACAGCTAAGTCTAGCTATACTTGCCCAGGAAATCACAGAGTTTAGCGCGAGATCTTCCCTTACCCAACTCCTGATCTGCCCACAAATCCCCCAGTTTCTTCCTCCGCTTGTAGACCTGCTAACTTGCTACAAGGACATGTTTCTGAGTGTCATTTTGTCCTGACTGGCTCATGTATAAAGAGGAGTAGTAATGGTCGCTCTCTCTGAAGAATGCTGTGCAGTTTTAATCTGTAATATGTTTCAGGATTTACAGAGTCCAGGGTGTGTTATATAAACACTACTTGTTATAATTATTATTTCCACTACAGAGCATTAAGACTTTCTTGTAGTTTTGGGTATCGGGTGGCTGTGATTTCCTTTACATCAAGGAAGGAAGGATTTATTAAGCTCTTGAACATTGTATGGCTATATTATGGTCTATTCACCAATTCTATTGCTAGATACAGATTGTTCCCAAAGTTATATATCTGTCACTTCTAGAAATCAAAGACTTCCTCCTGGATGTGGACACTAACTCACTTCATAATTTCTAAATGATTAAACTAAGATTTAGACAAGATAAATATGATGCCACCCCACAGCCAGTAAGCAGTACATGCAGCTCTCAACCCTGTGCTTTTGGCTCTCCCATCCCTTTTCTGGCCATCTCCTTACATCGGTGGCTATAATGGTACTCAATCTGTGTACTAAAGGTTGCAAAGCCTACATACATGCATTTTTTTTCTCATGAGGATTCTCTCCTATATCAGTATTTCAGAACATTACTAAAGGTGAGAGAGGGCAGGTGCGGAATGCAGAGGGCAGGAACTTTCCCTTAGACAAGGGGAGCACTGAGATATGTCACATATAGGACAACTACAGTCAATCGCAGCATACTGTGCATCTCAAAATAACCGAGTAGATCGTCCACGTCTCATTGTGGAGAAATTACAGGTGAGTGAGTAAGCCTGACTTATCTCACTGTATACCTACATCAAATCCCCAAGTGGGCATAATTATAATATCTCAATTAAAATAATTTAGAAAATAATATAAAGTAATTTCAGAGGTATTTTTCCTTAGACCCCAACTCCTCAACTTGAAATCTTGTTGAGGTCAATCACTGCATGTCACTTCTGAATATCGCTAGAGATGTTAACTGAGGCAAAACTCTGTAAGTATCCTAAATTCATGCTTCATGCACGTGTGAATTTGGAGATCACAGGTGCCCTAAGAAAGAGGGATAATGACAGCAGAGTCCCACATTAAAGCTGAGGCTTTCTATTCTGATTGTGTGTTCCTTTATCAAAGAGACCTATAATAACAATAACACTATTAATAATAGCTAAAGTTTACTGATCATTTAATATGTGTTTGACAACACTCTAAGTACTTTAGATATATTAATTTCATCATTATAATAATTCTTGATACAGGCATAATCATCGTTGCTGCAATTTTCCTCAGTTTGATAACACAGGAACTAAGCTGCAGACAGGGAAACTGTTATGGTTTCAATGTGAAATTTCCTGTGATGTTCATGTGTTGATAGACATTTGAGAAGCAAAGGGATCAGAAGGGCTTTTCTCCCACCAGTAGGTGCCCATTGAGAGTTCCTAACTAGATGTCACTACTTGGTCTTTGTTTCCTGGACGCCACGTGGCGAATAGCTTTACTCTACCATTAGTCTCATGGTGACCTTCTGATTGACCTTGGGTCCCGAAGGAATGGACCAACTGAGCGCAGGGTTAAGCAGTGGAGCTGTGAGCCAAGATAAACCTCACTTCCTCAGAACTGGCTTGCTCATTTTCTCATCTTTTTTGTTGACTGTCACAGTATGACCCCGCATCACTGGGTTAGTACTGGTCTCTGACTCCAGCAGCCTGCCCTGCAGGGTCACAACCCTGGAGAAAGCCCTGGTGTCCTCGGTTCCTCCATTCCCCTCACCTAAGACACAGAAATTTGCTTTCACCCATTCTTTCCCTTTGCCCCTCAGCCTGGTGCCTTCACGCAGTCTCTCCCCAGTCTTAACTGGCCAGTCAGGTCCACCACCTGTCTCTCCCACTGTCAATCAGTCTTCCTACTCGGTCACAACCCCCTGGTGCGAGGGAAAGAATTCACACTTATCACTAAACCAGCAAACCACCTCCTTTCAGTGCAAAGCTTAAATGATAACTAGGAATACCAAAGAAATATTTACTATAAATAAATGGGAAAGTATACTTGAATGTAAATAAAATTCTTTAGAAAAAAAAATGTATTGCTTAAAGAGACTGCAGCATCCCTGCACCACCTTAAACAAAAGAGCCAATGAATAAAACCATGGTACTTGATTGGACAAGTGAGGTCGATTTGGGACTGTAGCAAGCACTCTACGAAACAAAGCTTTGTGAAAACTCAAGATAATGTGTTTGTTTCCTTGAGAGGATGCTCAGCTGAAAGGAGACCAGAATCACCGTATTCCATGGAGTACAGTCCCCTCCTGAGGGTTTTTCCAGACCGTCCATGCCGAGGCAACTAGCCAACCAAAGAAGGCAGTAATTGTTCTCCTATTTGCACCTGCCTTCCATAGGTGTAGAAAACCACAAACACTTGGCATATCAAGAGGATAGGAAATGTTTTCTCAACATCAAGCTTAGAGAACGCAGAATCTGCTATTTTGACTTCTTTGAAAGATTTTATGACATTAGTGTTATACAAAACATGTACTTACATTTCATGTTTATATGCCATTTTACAAAGTATTGATACAAATTATTGACTCAAAAGCTGAAGGAGAAACTAATATTTTATTTATTATGTTTATTCCATGTGCTGAATGCTAAGGAGAATTTGTTAGTATCCATTCCCTTCTGTTTGTTTCAGTATTTCACATGAATGGATTTTGCAACTGTACCTTAGATTTAAAAGTCAGTGAGTGGCTTAACAGATTAAGGCACTTGCCTCCAAGTTTGATTCCCAGGACCCACACGGTAGAAAGAAAGAACTGTTTGACCTCTGTCAAGTTGTCCCTGACCTACACACACACACTAATAATAATAATAATAACTACAATAAGAACTATTTAAAGTAAATTCTGATTCATTGAGTTTTATTTAAAAAGGTCTTCAGTCAGCCGGGCGATGGTGGCGCACGCCTTTAATCCCAGCACTCGGGAGGCAGAGACAGGCGGATCTCTGTGAGTTCGAGACAAGCCTGGTCTACAGAGCTAGTTCCAGGACAGGCTCCAAAGCCACAGAGAAACCCTGTCTCGAAAAAACCAAAAAAAAAAAAAAAAAAAACAAAAAAAAACAAAAGGTCTTCAATGTTTTTAAAATGTCAAAGGACTTATTTTTTATTTTTCATGTATTTACTTACTATTCACGTGTTTCTGTGTGTGCTCACCATGATGTGGATGTGGAAGGAAGAGGACAGCCTTCTGGAGTTGGTTCTTTCCTTCTACCCTGTGGTTTCCAGAGGCCAAACTCAGGTCAAGTGTGGCAGCAAGCATCTTTACCTACTGAGCCATCTGGCCTGAGGAAGTTAAGGGTCCACTAGCAAGGATGTTCAGTTAGAGTAAGGAAGAGGTTTGTTACTGAAGGATTTTGGTGCCTTCACTCCACAGCCAATTTCAGGATCAGCCTATTGTGGAGGCTTGTGCTGTGACCTAGTATCAAAACACAGTTATGCCTCACGTTTATGTTATGGAGACACGCACTGCTCTGAGCAGTACACCTTGCATTTTGGTTTTCTCTGTAAATGTTGTAAATTATATTGAAAATGCCTAATGCATTCAGGCATTCAGCTCCACACCCATTGGTTTTTACCAATTTTGGTGATCACACCATTGATTCTGTGTGGGGCAGCTCTTGCTGGACTCTCTGTCCACTCACAGTATTCACAGCTTACCAACATGTACAAAGCCCACTCAAAAGCCACCTCCAGGGGGAACAGGCCACGCCAGAGCCCAGGTCTCCTGGTTCGGGATTCTGCCCCATTGCCTGTACCTGTCTCTTCTAGAAAAAGAACTTCAAGTTTCCTACATGGAAGCACCCACTTCTCTGCCCTATGGAAGGGAAATCTCATTTCTAAGTACATTAAAAAACATTTCCTCAGACAACACACTCTCTTACTTGAGGGGAATTCTAATCTTGTCTGTAAAACAGTGTAAAGGTGTCTCCACAGTGAAATCACACATTCCAAAACATGGTATATGATTAACAACCCGGAAAACAAGAGCTTTCAGAACCTATCAGACCTGCTGAGGTGCCTCCGAACTCGCTCGTTTTCTGTGACTGAAGATGCCGGGGCCTGAAAACAGTACTGTGGACCTATCCCAGAATCTATCGCAAGTCAAACTTCCATTCCAGGTCAGTTGACCCAAGGATAGAGCTTGCTTTACTGCCACCTGTTCTGTTTGTTTGTTTTTACAGACTCTTCATTGAGTACAACTCACACTGCAGCCTTCTGTCCAGTTTTGAAACCTTCCCTCTCTCCTGAAGACCACTGTGATCTGCAGTCTAGGGGGTCTAGTTCACTTCTCTGCTCCTAGCAGTTCAACGACAAGTGTGGAGGGATGCTTCAGATGATCTAGACTCTCAGCACTGGCCATGGGAACTGGAAATTATATCTACTTCTCACTTCAGGTATCACCTCTAGTTTTCTTGTGCTCATAACTATCAGGCCACTCCTCTCCTCATGACACTGTCATCTTCACCACGCAGGCAATAGGGAGAAAGAGGATTCTGTGTTATCTTGGATCACAGCAACAGGTAAGGGCATCATCATGGCGAGTCCTTAGCAGAGCAGTCTATGGCCATGATGCTGTTATACGTGGGTAACCGGAAGCACTCAGTTCCCTTTGTGCCTTCCATATTTTTCTTGGTAAGGTGGTCTTCTACAACTTGTTTTCAGTAAGGAAAGACCATAACTCACAGTCATGATACCAAGTTTGCCACACAACCACGAGGAACTGAGTTTGATCTCCAGAACGCATGAGAAAAATCCGGACATGGTGGTATATGTTTGGAATCCCAGGACTGAGAAGGTAGCAGACACCTAGGGCTTGCTGGTCAGTCAGCCTGGTCTACCTGGTGGGTGCTGGGCGAAAGAGACACCTTGCCTCAATGGAGGTGGACAACAGCTGAGGAACTCACCTGATGCTGACCTCTGGCTTCCCGTACATGTGTACATACACATGCATATGTATCTTCACATATATGTACTTACACACACAGAATAGTACTTCAGTTACTGTCTATGCCGAGCATGCCGGAAATCACAGACATCAGTATTGCCTGACAACAAGCCTATAAGGTCAGTAAATAAGAGTGAAGAGAACTTTTCACATGTCTAGCAAATACTAGTATTAAGTGTTTGAAGAAGTCGTATCAGTAATTTCCCAGCAAGTCTGTGGGTTATAAATCTGATGCCCCTGTGGTCTAGATAAGGCATTCCCAAGGACACAAAAACGAATGTTTCAGAGCTAATGCTCTAACCCAGAAAGTTCATTCTAGAAAGCTGAACAATTAAAGGGCAGGCTGCAGCGCCTCAATGCTTCTTCAGTAAGTAAGGCACCAAGATACGCCAGTGGCATAGACTATACAATGTTAATCTTTTTGTATCAAATACTACAATGCTGCCATTCACTGACAACAGCAGCTCTAGAGCCTGGGAAATGCTGAACCACTTGGCCGTGGACACACAGTAAGAAGTGATGCTGCTGGGATCTGCATCCAGATATCTGTGAATGGGGAGCACAGCTAGATGCAGTGTGGGGTCTGTGAAGAACAAAGCACAGAAGTCTTCTTGACCATCAAGGACAGAAGCTGACCATGATCAGAGTTCATGCGCTCATAAACCTACGGTATCTCAGGCGACAGCTACAATTTGCCTTTCAGACTTATATGCTTATTCCCCTTGTAGAGAAAGAGGAAACGTATAAGACAGAAACAACCTTTCTTGTGAGCTTTATCCCCGTCCTTGCCCTAATTCAAATTTCTCTTTCCATATGCTTCAATGCTTAAATTGTTTGGGGCACTTAAGATATCTCGGTCTTGAGGATAGAAATCAATCGCCAGAGACATATAATACACAAAATATGGAAACAATTGCAACTTAGAATAAAACACGGGCTGTGCCACCCGAATGAAGGCTGATTCAAAAAGTGCCGATTCAAACCGCCCACGTTTCCCTGTTATCAGTGTGTCTACAGCGTTTTCACAGCACTGTCCAGGGCTCAGTGTGGATGGTGCCAGGAGGTGCAGTGTGAATGGCTTCCAACGCACAGGACGTGATGCGAGCCACCCAGAGAGCCACGTGGCTTTTCGCAAATGCCCCGAATGCTCAAGGGTACACAATTGAAACGATAACCCTGTCAATATTAATATACAAATAAATCGATGGTGGCAATGCTTCCTTTTCCTTGCTAAAGTCACAGATGGGTTGGGGAGTGGGAGCTGCTTCTGCTCTGTGGCTGATTTTCAGTGCAGATAACTCATCTTTATTCATTTCCTTTCCATCGCGATGAGCCATGTTGAGAGCAGCTGTAGGCAAAGAGGAAAAAAGGCTCTCTCCCTCCCTCCCCCAAATCCTTGTCAAACAGTGCTTACAAAGAATCCATCTGGGCTCAGGGCTGTGCAGTGAACCCACGAAATAATAGAGAACGGAAGGGGGAGCGCAGTTAGATCTAGTGTCAAGATTTAAAGATCACCTGGCTACACATTTTAAGAGAAAAATCAGTTTCTCTAATTTCTGAATAATTTGATGCAAAGTCAGGTAGCGCAGGGCAACAGAGAAGTTATACATCATTCAGTTGAAAACCAAACTGAACACCGAAGGGAACAGGAATTGCTAAGAGCAAGGAGCTAGTTCCGAGAGGCCTGGTAGCCCATTCCAGTTAAGAGTTACAGAGAAAGCTAGAAGGTGAAAACTGGGTGCTCATAAGCTGGGCCCAAAATGTAAGCCCTAGGAGATGATGGCTTGCATAAAGTGGAATAAAAGACATGATTAATGTCTGCAAGTGAGGATTTAGATCTTAAAAATATTCTTTCAGGTTTACGTAGCAATGAATTGGGGATCAACGCTTGGTTTCCTTCCTTCCTGTTGCCTTCCTTTTTAGAATTTTGGGTGCATGATTATTGTTTTTTTCAAATGTTTTTTGGATGAAGCTTCGTCTGAGCTAGGAAGTAAATGTTTTTAACATTTTATTTAAAATGATTTCATCTGCTTTAATATGTAAACCCAACAGAAATCTTGTTTATAGATCATTCTACTACCCTCCAATGACATAAAAATGGCTCCAGTTTCAAAGGGGAGACTTGGCAAGTGGTTATTGCATAAAACATTGCAGCCTTGTTTATTTTACAGCATTTTTTGTTCATGCATTTTTAATGGTTACATGAACCAAATGCTTCAGCAACTATGTTCAAAACGATAATGAACGACAAACAAGGATCTGTAGCGAGCAAGAGGCTGGGTGGACGGCTCCACAAACCGCCTGAGCACGCAGTGCACTGACGAGTGAAGGCATCTAGGCTCTGCTTGAAAATCACCAGGGCAGACAGTGATTACAATTAAGAACATTTAAGCTAACAGGAAAATTAATGGAAGATTTGCCACAGAAAACTCCAAGAGCGTTCCAACTCTGTAGCTTTTCTTAACTAGAGGTAGAGACCGTCCTCTTCCAGTCACCCTGAAGCCTCTGCCGCTTGGCACTGCCAGCTGCCCCCTCTCCTATACGGTCGCCATCACTACCTATGTGGTTGTCCTCTGCAATGGAGTCTACTCTGTCTTCGGGGCTCGTCTGCTCCCGGGCTCTGTCTTCCTCGCTCCGAGCCCTTCCTCCTCCTTCCTCCTGTGCACAGAATTCTGAGCCCCGCCCTTATAGCACATCTCCTTGATGCCAAGAGAGCAATTTTCATTCCCAAATCCACACCGCCCTTTCTCAGTCTTTGCCCTGAAATCCTCAGGCACCAGCTGGAGTCCATTTCCTGCCGTCTGCTTCAGCACAGTTAAAGCCAGAGGCCTTCTCCACCACCCAAATAGTCCTTCCTGGAGGCCTGAAAACTTGGCCACACTTGCAAGGCCTCTGTGATAGCCAGTGAGTCACAGAGTCTACTGGCTCGCCCGCGCGTTCTCTGTGCACTCTCCCCACTCATTTAACGATGTTGGGTTGACGTGCCAGGCTCAGCCCCAACTGTTTCACGGGGGTTAGCCAGTTGCCTAGGAAGAGACCATGGCAGAGAGACACATTTAGCTAGCCTTACACAGCAAGAGGAAGCGAGATCTGAACTCAAGGTATTTAGCTAACCAGGGCAATACTGAATTCTCACAGATTTTCTCACCCAAGTCCCACTCCACACCACATCACTTCCTGTTCCTAAATAGTGTTTTAAGGAAAGAAACAACCAGCAACGTCAACTAACCGCACCTGCGGTGTGAAACCTAGTCAGTCAAAATTTTTGGAAACTTACCTAAAGGAAATAAAAGAATCATAAGAAGGCAAAATTAGAAATAACTTTAGTTTGCAAAGGTTGGTGAGAGATACTGAGATCTCCTCATCAGAGAGATCGCAGCATCAGGCCTGACTCTGCAGAACTGTCCATCATAAGGAAGAACATTCAAGTGTACTAAGAAGGAAAATACACAGCAAAATGTTAGTCAAGCCAGAAGGTATCTAGCAAAATGTTAACTAAACCAGACTATATACCTAAATATTAAGCAACCTGGAAGATATATACCAAACTGGAAGGTATGTACCTAAATATTAACTAAAGTAGAAGCTATGTACCAAAATATTAACCAAACCAGAAGAAATTTACCAAAAGATTAATGAAGCCAGATGTACACCTAAATATTAACCAAATTGGAAGATATGTACCCAAATTTTAATCAAACCAGAAGATATATACCAAAATAGTAAGGAAACCAGAAGATATTTATCAAAATATTAACGAAACCAATATATATATACATATATATGTATGTATGTATATTAACCAAACTGGAAGGTATATAGCTAAATTTTAATCAAACCAGAAGACATACAACAAAATAGTAACCAAACCAGAAGATATATACCTAAATGTTAATCAAAATGGAAAATATATAGCTATATATACTTAAATATTAACCGAAACTCTTTCTGAGGCATTGGGCTGAAGCTAAGGGGTTTGTGTTTACGCATTTCTGTTCCCAACCTTTTTCAATGACTGTATGCCACATAAGGTAAGAACTCCCCGCCGTGAAAAAACGTTATTTCAAACAGCACAGAAATGGCACTTCTCCCATGGTGCCTCTTCCTTGCTCAGGGATACATCGCTGCTAACTGTCTGCCGCCTGAAGTTGAGTTTCTTTAGCTTGAATTCAAGTTCCTCTGTCTAGGACCTCGTATTGGTTCCTCATTCCCAACCTTGGAATCTTCCAGGAGAATCTTCTAACTATGGTCAGACTGGACTCCTTGCTGCACTTTCTTAACCCAGGCCCCATCAGCCTAGCAGCAGGGAGAGGGGAGTCAGAGCTCTGCCTGCCCTTGGACCACAGCTACTGCGCACCAGTCTCTCACTGGGATTTTAGAGCACACCCTGGATTTCTTTATAAACCCGTTGGTGCTCCTGTTTAATTCTGACATGTTTAGAAAGGCACTGAGCACATGAGGCTGAGCATCTACTACAAAGGCCATTATCACAGGCAGACAGGGTCACGGAGGCTTCTTACGCTTATGCGCTGTATTTACATGTTGACCTTGGTGGTTACACTGTCGTCTAGAGCATACTGTTCACACGTGGTCTACACACTCCCTACCTAGACTATACTGGTATGTCTATCTGCATCTGACTGCCCAGCTGCCAGTTCCTTAAGCATAACAGTCATTCACTCGCTCCAGCACAGAGCACACAGTATTCACTCAACAAACATTTGACTACTAAACTATATATTAAAGTATCTAAATTTATATGTAATATAAGTTGCTTAGGGAAGATCCTAGAAGCATGACTTATTAACAGAATACACCACTAGCACCAGAAATTGTTTGTGAGATAAAGGAATATTATAGTTAACGGAAATGCCTAGATTCACTTAGTTTTGTTGGTGTATACGAATAAACTTAAAAGCTCAATGCAGTGGGATTTCCATCCAGCATATTAATGTTTTATAAGACTATGATTCAGTAATAAGATGGGTGAAGGGAGAAGGAAGAAACTTTAAAGACTGTGATCTCAAATAGTAATCTTAGTTGGTCTTTCCCGCAGTATTCCTAAGTTACTCTTAAGTTATTTTGTGTCTATGGTGACAGAAGGGTCTACTATGACTCACGAGACTCAGTGTTGTATGAGTAAGTGGTCTTTTGGAGAGCTATAATTTTTCTGTGGGGGCTCTGGAGGAGCAATAACCACTCAAGGAGAGCATGATGGGTATATGTAGCCAGCAAATCCACTGGTTGCAATTAAGGGTACCATGATGCCAACACACAGGTTTGGTTTTCCATAATGCCTGGGTCTAACTCTCTCTGCATACCGCAGTGACTACTCTCTTATGTCAGTCCCGGTTTGCATTCCCATAAACAACTTCACATCTTTCTTTTGAGCATGTAGGCCATATCCTTACCTCATGGATGGGCAAACTTGCCATCTTAATGGTTATGATGTGTTATCAAGAGGCCAGTGATGATTTTATCCACCTGGGTGGAAAACTGAATCCAACGGAGACTACAGAGAGAAAGGGGAGCACTTTATTATGTCCTACTGGATACCGAATAAAAGTGACTTTGTAGAACTAAGTTAGAAAATCAGTGATGGGGTAGTTTAAACCCACTTTTGTTGTTGTTGTTGTTGTTAAGAGAATAACAGTTTATCTGGAGCCATTTTGAGTGAGTTACAGCCTAGGATCACAGATATAGGTTACCCCAAATTCTGTTTCAATGTGGAACCAGTTTTAAGATATTTCATAATTTTACAGAACAAAAGAACGTCACAAATCAAGGCAAATTTAAAATATATTGGTGAGAACCTCACAGAGGCGGGTCTGGGGAGATGGAAGAAGCTTGTCCAAAGGCCCAAGATGCCATTTGATAATACTCCTAGCTTTAGGGTTGGTGGAAGCTAGTAGTCAGGTAAGTTAATGGACTGCAAAAGGTTTGTATCCATTAGTCACGAGAAGTGAGTTCAGAAACAGAGGTGGGCCAGGGATGGCTGTTGCAGGACTAGAACTGGCCCAAGATAAGGCAATTACCCCTGGGACCTGCAACACTACAGTCTCTCCACAATACAGAATTGGAGTCAATCAGTTTCGTCAGTCATAGTTTCTTCAAAACCAGTTTTTATTTGAGTGTTTAAAATTATAGCAGGCATGTTTTTAAGTAGCATTTTAAAGAATTCAGAGAAATAACATCAAAGTATCATAGAATGCCTAGTTATAAGTGGAGTCCTATCTAATGCTGGAATCAGAGAAATTTGACCCCCTCACCCCATTCTGTAAGGCTAACGACATTTCCTCAACTTTCCAACGGGTGAAGTTTTGCAAAGACTAAGAGCCTGATTCGGTTTGTAGTTGCCCGAATCTGAACACTAAGCCATTTGTAATAGGCTGTCCTGCATCAAGTTCATGATTCTGTAATGAAGATGCCCCTGGCTGACTTACAACTGTTAAGTGGGACTTTTGAGTCCTCAGTCCCAGGTTATAAATACAGCCTGACTGCTGGGGTGTGGACGCAGCAGAGACAGCACCACTGCCCTGCAGCAGAAGCACAAAGGGCCTCTGGATTTGGAGAATAAATATATACTTCATGGGATATACAATCTTTGGAATATTGTTGACTTTGATGAAAGATATTAATAATCAGTATAGAGTTCTCCATGATAACACATTAAAAATGCTTTACCTATTAACAAGATAAAAAATTTTTTTAAAAAAAATCTTGTGTTTGTTGTAGTAAAACCTAGTCAATTTAGACTAACGATCTAAAAGTTACATCTGAATCAAAATCTAAGTTGTATTATAAGTGAGTACGAACAAAATGTAGGCTATTTTTCAAGCTGAGGTCCTTCATGGGTCACTTGGAATTAGCAAATTTATGACAGTTCTACCATGCTTGAGAACAGTTTACTTAAAAACTCCAGCTTTTGTGTTTTTTGTCGGAGTACTGTTAGCTTAACAAACTACTTTCCAGATGCAGACTTAAGGCCAAATTCACCAAGCCATTTTAATAAAACAATTATTACATACTGAAGTTTAAATACATAAAAACTGTATGAATTGAGCAGTGATTGATCACACACACACACACACACCCCTGAACACTTAGACAGGGCGAAAGTTTTAGGTCTTGCTCATTTTTAAAGAATGCCATGAAACAAAATCTGTCAGTGTGTGAAAAACAACGCAAACACCAACGCACAAGAAGGTGTGGTGGACCGTCTGAGTAGGCTTCATTAGACATATTATTAATTAGCTGATCCAACAGTCTTTAATTGAAAGGAGACACGGAAAGGGCATGACACGAAATGTTTTAAACATGTAAACATCACCTTGTAGAGAGCCACTAAGCAAGAGCTAGCACACCGTGGCATTAAGAGTGTTAAATAAACTACCACCGCTCCCGCTTCCTTCAGGACAGAGGGTCTTGTAGGTTTTTTTGGATTTATGAACTAGCAGGGCGGTTAGCATCCTGAAGACAATGGGCTCCGTCTAGAACTAGCCCATACCTGCTGGGAAGAGACAATTCCCTCACACTTGGAACCCTGCAGTCCTTTAAGCTGCTTGCTCTGTAAGAGTGCCAGCTGGGCCCGACATCTTCATCTCTGACCACCAGGTCTCACTCAATAAAGACCACGGTGCCTTGTTAGCCAACAACCGGGCGTGAAATCACTACACTGTCATCCCGCACTTGCGGCGTCAATCAATCCCCCCCTCTCCCCCAAATATAGATCTGGGTACGCAGGGTCCATAAAGAGAGGGGACGAGGCAATGGAACACCATGAACGTATCAGGGCAGCCGTAACATATCCATATGGCATATTTAATTCCATATGGGGAGATTAGTGTCTTCACATAAAGCAGTTCTGAGCTGGCTAATAAAAGCAAGACACGTGCTTTCCACGTCATCCTCAGACTTTGAACTTGCACGGGATATACAACGGAGAGAACTGTAAAGGCAGATGTATGGACGAGAACAAGCCCCTGTCAGCCTACAACTGCTAACAGATTCGAGTGTGGCTGACACGGCACTGGGGCTGGAATGTATGTTCTTCTTAAGGAGCATTAACACTGCAGGCATTAGCTACATGCCAAGGGAAGAGGGTTTGAAGTGCTAAACACTATTAGACTGTCACTTGCGGGCCCTCAGCAGTTCCCCATCACACCCAGAATCCTGCATGCTTGTGTGTGTCTGTGCTTAAGAAAGGTAAAAGGTCAAAACAGGAACAGGAACGGGGCAGTCACGAAAGTGACGTTTTTAAAACTTGAAAGCCAGGATGCTTGGCAAAGGGGTTTGGGAGGGCAGATAAATGTTTTGAAATAAAGTTCTCAGTGTTTCTCCCCACCTGTTAGGGAGGGAGATGCTATCTAGCATCTGTAGCTGTGACAGCTATGTACTTGGTGTCCTGAAAAAACTCTCCTGCCTATATTCATAGAATAGTTCTTCAGGAGGGAAATATTATTTTATGGCAAAAATCAGAGTGCTAAATGACGATTACTAATTAAAAGAAATAGGCGAAGACTCTGGGCTGAACTAAGACTCCAGAGTGTTCTAAAAGCATAAGTTCTTCAATGTAGGGCACATACATTTTCACATATGGCTCACTGTGTTTTTCATAGGAAATTTCAAGAATTGCTGCTGCTAACCTGTAGGATATGCTTCACGGGTAGAAGCTATATCTGGTCTTATACGGTGCTTGGAAACAGAACGAAACCGACCAGCGTTTATTGACATGTACTGATATAAAGGAAATAAAACCATAAAATAATATCTGCAAGGATGGCAAGCTACTGTCTAACTCTACTTTCTCCATGGTGTTGCCTAGAGTCTCCTCCAAGTATGCAGACCAGACGCACGGCTGTTTCTCTAAAAAGAAAACTCTGTCTTTAGGAGTGGGTACTCTAATTCTACAGACACTGCAGCCTACAATCCAGGATAGGGTTCTGTTTATAGGGCCGCTGTACTGTCTACCCTACAGCATGAGTGTTAACTATTAACTCACAAAACTCAGCGTCCCCAAAGAAGCTCCTAGTACACCTTACAGAAAGGCAGGGGACAACAATTTTTTTTTTAATATGAATGAAATGTAGTTTTGTAGCAACTCCATTACTTGGACTGCCGATTACCTTTAAAAATGAACTTTTAATTTCACTATTTATGTTGCTTTGAGTTTTAAGGCAACTATTGCAAATGTGTCTGTGTAGATTTACACGTGTGTGTGTGTGTGTGTGTGTGTGTGTGGACAGACAGGTGTACACATATCAACTCCAACCCTAGATCTCTATTTGTTTCTTGACTAATTCCTTGATGATTTGAATGTTAAAATATGCTAATGTGAAGATCAAGCATAATTAGAATCCTAGATTAGAAGGATAGGCATTAACATACCAAAAGAGGAATAGTTTCTGTTTGTTGCTATGCTGGATTATTCGTTGCCCTTTCTAGTTTTTTTTTTATGCAGAAAAAAAAATAAAGAATGGTTTTGATCCTGAGACCCACAAGCTCACATCAAATATGCACGCTGGTAATAGCCACACTGATGTGGAAGGTGATTATCACATACGCAAGCGCAGTCGGCTAGGGCAAAGATTACATGTCTTATATACAGAGAGAGGACAGTGCACCAATAATCTTGAGTTCTTTGAGAGGGCAAATAGACAGCGCATGTCATTTATTTTAAACTTCTGAGATGCCCTTGACAAATTTCTACGTCAAAAAAAAATGCTTTATAAATGCAGTGAACATGGAGTTAGGAGAGACTGTTTTCTCATATGTGGACATTAGCTAGGTTTTCTACTCGACATACAAATTATCTTCACGGTGAGCATACTGGGGCCCACCTGCCATCTGCCTTTTCCTGACAGGAAGATACCCTAAAACACAGTTGTTCCCCCTCCCCCGTAGATCTTCTGAAAAGATAAAAGCAGCAAACAATGCTAAAATAGACCAATGAAAACAGGGAAATAAAATTCAATATTTTAAATCAATAAAATTAAATAATTTCTTTAAAAAATAGTATTTTTTTAAATAGTGGGGGGAAGCTTCATTGATTGTGTATAATTGTGTGTGTGTGATAAAAGAAAACCATGGGCACACAGAAGATAGAAAAATAAAGGTATTTTAGCATGACAAAGCAGAAGTTAGTGGAAGTGGAAGGTTTGTGATGTCACATAGAACATGGGCAGATGTCATTATGTCCACTGGACAGTAAGGCCAGGCAAATGCCTCGGAAATTTAAAAGATTTACACAACTGGTGCCATTCAAGACACAGCCGCTACCAGACACCAGCCTAGGGCTCAATGATCCTGGGAAAGTAAGGGCAGCTCCCTCCCTGACAGAGCAGTAAAGGAAACAGGACTGTCTAGCTGCTTCCCACCTTCCCAAACTACTTCAAGACAGCCTGGAACTTCCTCACGGACAGGGGCCGTGGTGTGGCTGGCCTGGGAAGCCATTTCTTCATTCCCCGTCACTAACTCAGAAAAGGGAATGTGAGCGTGAGTATTGTATTAGCCACGGCTGTTGTCAACACCAGCCACTAATGACCCAATTTGGGAGATGAGGGGTGGAGGGGAGGAGCTTACAGACCAACAACAGCAGTGTCTGAAGATGTAAAAGATCTTTCTCGAGGTAATTAAAAAAAAAACTGTTGGCAACTTTAAAGGCTGGCTTTCTCGTGTGCGGCATGGCATAGAACAGCTTGTAGGCGGCAGACCAATAAATTCCACTTAACTTTCAAGTCATGTCAGCATGCAGCCCTGGCTGGTTTATTAATTTAAGGCTCAGCCCTCTAAAAAGCTATGTCTAGAGGAATAAGGCACTCAACAAAGTACAGCAATACTGCTGGATCAGAACAGGTCTTCAGGAAGTCAGGGTTACTGCATCAACTTGAAATCCCCAAATATGGAAGAGAATAATGGGTCGCCCCTCCTCCGGCATGCGGCTCCTCGGGAAGGTGAGAGCACTTACTGCTTTGGAGCACACGCTGTACCTGTGCAGCAGACACCAATGGCTTTCCTTGCCCAAGCTTCAGCAGTTTGCTATGCAGGCGTAAAAAGTGAATGTGAATGTTCAGAGCTTACGCCAGAATGGAGCCGTTTCCACTCTTTGTGCTATCTCTAACAAGCTATCTTTAGTGGACAATTAAAGTCTGAAGGCGGAAATGACGTGCTAGAGAGCTTACGATTTACCTTTTGATCATTTCCGCCCTTGCATATTTTATTTTGATTCTTTACCTTGCCTTTATTTTATTTTTAAATAACTTCCAGAAAAGGTAACAGTTGTCAGAGGCTCCAAGCCTCTGACATCGGGGTGTTCTGAAATTACGGATTAGTATTTTAAGAAATGAAAATTATCTTCCTATCTGGTGATCATGCTAAAAAATCACTGTTATATCAGTTGGAGCAAAGCACCTCAAACCACGTGACTTCCGCTCTTTTGGTCATTCTAAACAAACAGGGATAGCTTCCTGGCCCCATCAGAACCGGTCGGCGACTAAGGCTTCGGCGAAATTCTGCTGTTCTAACTGTATTTTTATCCTGAAAGAAATATTTATGCAATGCCAAGACCATCCAAAGATGGCCCATAGTGACAGCATCTAATACATGTGTTTCTTAAAACACCAAATGCTTATGCAGGAATCTCAGGTGCCTTCAGACCAATGTGCTTTCATGAAATTTACAAGGAACATATCATTTCATTAATAACCAACTGTGATATATATTTGAAGAACCAACTGAAACAATGACACTTCTGCCACATTTTCATGTTGAGAATTTTAGATTAAAGACAGATTTACGCTTTTTTTTTTCCCTGACTGCATTCACTTTTAATCAAGATTCCCCGGGCTTCTCACTCATAGTGAAACTGTATTTAAATAGGGCCTTTAGGGTGTTCAAGTTACAGATTAATTAACTCAATTTGGACAGGGTTTGAGGGGCACCGTAGTTCTCGAATCTCTAATTTTATCTCCAGAGGTAGCCGAGTTCCTTTAGATATTAGCAATGAAATAATTGCATAGGCTTAGACTGATTACGATTGAAACATCTAAAATAAAGTGGGCTTGTCAGGCGCAGAATAACAAGACAGTGATAAAGGCGGTAATGATACACTATTAGTTTACAGATGCCAGCTCACTGCTGCTGAGCTTCCGTCCCAGACTCCACCCATGCAGACGAGGTTTAAAGACACTCTGGAGCATGCTGTGCCGAGGACGACCTGAGCTGGTCCATGGGCGGAGTGCTCCACGGGGCTTCCGCGTGCACCGAGCAGTCTGTGAGATAAGGGATCAGGTTATGACGCTGTGGTGCAGTGCTTGCCTAGTGTGTGCATGCTTGCCTAGTGTGTGAATGCTTGCCTAGCGTGTGCATGCTTGCCTAGTGTGTGCATGCTTGCCTAGCATATGCATGCTCTGCCTAGCATGTGCAGAGGGCTCTGGCCTACATCCCCAGTGCTGGGGAAACAAAGGAGATGCTATTGCCATTGTCACTGCTAATCTTACTGGGCTTTATGGCATGGCCGACTCTAGAGTTAAGCAGAGTTTATGGAAAATGGTTTGTGTGTCTTCTTATATGTCTTCTGCTTTTCTTTGGGGACCTATAACCCTCACAGAATCTCCTGCCGAAGCCACTGCATTTCTTCTCCAGCTCCAAATAAACTCTGACCGGCAACCTTTCCGGGCCGGACGAACCTTCCTGGAGTGGGTTGTTGATTGTTAAGTACCAGGGTCTGATGCTCCAGCTCCATCTTAGATGCCACCTTCTCCCTGGCCACTGCTCCCCAAAGTTTGTCTCCCCTGCTAGGCTGCATTTTAGTTATTATTGTACCGGACAGTCCATTTCATATTTAACATGGAATAGAAAGAGCTCCATCAAAGGCCACTGACTGTGGAACTGCTGGAACCCGGGAGCTGTCTCCTACATGCCTGTATGGCTTAGGGAATCCCTGGGATCTGCTGACATCTGATACATGTTTGCTGGTTCGTCTGCTGGCTCTCCCTCGTCTCTGTCACTTATTCCCATGACGATCTTTTCTTCCTTGGAAATTCCCTTCTCTCCTGGATGCCCAGAAGCCATATGAAAATCTTTCCCTTTGAGGCTAGCGTTCTGCCATGTGCCACGGAACAGGCAAGTTTACCTCAAAGAAACTTTATGTAATAATAAACCTGATTAACTGTCAGAAAATTTGAAGCACGTCTCAGATGAGCTTCAGGAAGGCTCTGGAAGACGACTTCAGTGGGAGATGTGTCCTAGGTTGTCACCAGGAAGAAACGTCCACAAAATAAACAGAGCTGAAGCACACACGCCCTCCCTGGTGGCAGGGAGATGGAGGGCGTGGGAGCCTGACTCATGGCGCTTCCAATGGAGGCTCACACTGCTCTGTTTTGTTCTTCTTTTATTTTGTTAATGGACTGCAGAAGATCTGTATTTTTACCTGAAACCCGACTGACTCTGATCTGAAAGCTTTAAAACACCGAGTCGGGCAAATGCTCTGTGGAGGAGAGCATTATCTACCACACCTTTCCAGGTTCCAATTACACACGTGTTTCTACACGGTTGCAGGTGAGGATGCCCCGGCTGGTCATCAGGGAGGGAGAGAGGCACCCAGCACGCACCTGGCACTTCTATCTTCCGGTCTGACCTTATTACGCTCTTTCCTGTCGGAGCTGACCTCTCCCCACAGCTCAGCAACAGTGGCCCGGCTTTCAAACACTGATGTGTGTCTCATCAGAGCTCTCTCGTGTCTGGAGAGAGGAAATCTTCGGCCTTGATTCTGAATTCCCATCCTCAGGCCGCTGCTATCGGGCTCATTTCTACCTTCCCAGACTTGGCCAAGTTGTCCTCCTTCACAGCTCAGCTCTCTTGAGCTCCTTGAGGACCCTTGTGTAGGGGCCATTTGGCCAGTGAGCGACTCCCAACACTTGGGCATAATTTTATTAGTCTCCTGGCTACTGCCCTCCATTTCAACATATGGCTATGCCACAGTGGTGACGTCTTTGGAATGGCCACGATTGATGAAACTGTAATTATCGCTTTCAATGACTGTTTCCTCTTTATCACTTTCTCTGCTGCACCCAAGCCGGTCTTAGCCGCCTCCTGCACCCAGTCCTTCATTTGTGACTGAGGAAAAAGATCTCTTGAATGTCTCTCTTCTTAATCCCTATAGAACTCTTCACTTCAGCCCTTTGACAACTCATACCAACCCATGCTCTGATTGTCCTTTCTCCTTTTGTCGCCTTTACTAATTTTGTATCAGCTAGCAAGATGCATTGTAAGGGGTGTCTATTTTTTTCTTTTCATTCTAGATAAAGAAAGCAAAGGGCTGAAAAAAAAAAACAACAACCAAAACTGGCATGAAAGATCTCAAATAAATCTCTTGTGTTTATCACAAATGCTGCTGGGTTCTTAGAAAACACTTCAGTTACTGAGCCCTTTGGACTAAATACGCCACGGTCTACATTCTGGCTTCCCACAAGCCGATGGACGAGACAGGTAGGGCTTCAGCGCCGGGAAAGCCAAGGTTCAGAACTGCTGACTTAGCTCAGGACACCAAGCTTGTAAGTCATACAGTGAGGTCCCGGAGCTCTGGAAGCTAGGAAAGGCCTCCACAGGGCGGCCCCAGTTTCAGAAAGCTGCTGCAACTCAGCCAGTTCCACAGAGCAGGACTGTGTAATACATGATTAACAGAGGGTCCATACGAGCAGGCAAATATGGAGGAAGCTCATTATGGCTCCCATCTTCTGTCAAATAAGCACTGAAAAAAAAACTTATCTTTAAATATAAGAGCCCCATAGAAGGGTCTGGCTTTGGAGCAGTCTGTGTCACGTAGATGTCCTCGTTCAGTGTCAAGGGCAGGGAAAAAGAAAACAATCTCCGACTCTATTTCAACTTTCCAGAGGAAGTCACATAAAATACACTTTGAGGAAAGTCAGCTTGTTTTGTTCTTGGGTCTTTGTTCTTTTCGTATTTGTCTTTGTTGAGGAATCTCTTCTCTTCACGGTCCTCAGCTCTCTAAGGACCTCATCAGGGCAGGTGAAGCCGCTCCCAAGTCCCCCGTGCTCCCGTCAAGGCTGCATGGTTCTCTCGAAGGAGCCAAACAGGAGCCATTACGGAGAGGACTAACGGCTTCTCTCTTTATTCAGTTGTAAAGCTTTCAAAGTCTGCTTATATTTAGTGTTGTTCAGAGCTTTTTTTTTCAAAAATGGAATTAATTAGAGAAAGAAGATTCCGCTTGGATGGAGGGAGGAAAGAGAGAGAGAGAGAGAAGGGAAGGGAGAGGGAGAGGAAGGGGGAGGAAGAAGGAAAAAAAGGGAAGAGGAGGGAGAGAGAAACAAAACACAGGTCTAGCTGGCTCCCCAACTCTTCTCTAAAACAGAAACAACACAATGGCTGCTGTACTTAGGTCTGGAAACCCTAAGGGAAACCTGAGAAACCATCCCTTCAATTTTCTGGCCATTGCACCCTTTGTTAAAAAAACATCTTAGGTGGAGGCATAGAGTGCAAAGCAGATTAAAGTGGAATTACTTTGATGGGCAAGTTCAGGGGCTGGAGGTCTGCCCAACGCTCCCCTCCCCCTGCCTCCCAGGAGAAGCAATGAAGGGGATCTGAGGAGCAGGGGCTGCTTTGAAACTTGTTTTGGCCACAGCTCACTGTGAAGAAAAATGCATTTTATTAAGTGACTTAGTGTGGTATGGCAAACACGTGCACACAGACACACATACGCATGCACTCGGCTGAAAGAATCATTTCATGAAGCCTAACTGACTCCTACTTGTGATCAGTGCAGGCAGCTCTTCTTCCCTATCTCCGTTTCTGCACCTAAGAGACACCGCTCCAGCCTAGCACAGTGACGTCATGCTCCATCGAGGGAGTTCAAAGCCCTGCATTCACTACCCAGAAGAGATCTGCAGACACAGAACATGGCCCCGTCCGCAAGTCCACCAGCCAGTACGAAGGGCAAAACGCAGCAAGAGGTGGCAGGTGGGACCCTTCCATCCTGGTGGATTCACTTGTGGGGCACTGCAGTGCTGACCAAGAGTGATGTCTGGTTCCTCCCTACGACAAAACACAGGCCAAGCGTACCTGGTTCCAATCTCATGCATGAGAACAGTAGGGAAGCCAGAACTGAGACCCCAGCACGATGGTGCAGGCGAGATCTCACGCGTGCCGCAGTCCCATCATCTTGTTTTAGTTTTGCGTTGGCTCCACAAAATATCCTACATCCTTGTGGTCAGCTCGTGTTTTATTAAATCAAGAGAAGAGACCACTGCAGTCATGAAAAAGGTGATGAGATTGTCATCAATGTACATAAAGTCTCTGTGCACTACACAATCATCGCCAACATGAGGGGAGCATCCTCTTTAAAAGAGCAATGGAGAAAATACTTCTAATGAACTTAATGAATACTAAAGAGAATAAAAATGAAGAATTCCCAGTGCCTGTTGCTTCTCTCCTTGGGGTCCAGAGATAGCCAAAGGTTTTCCACATTTTCCTCACTAATGTAAAAATTTGAAAAACAGAGAAATAAACAAATGTCACTGTTTAAATGTTTGTCCCTTGTCACCTCCAATATCAACAAGAGGTTCTAAGAAACACACCCTTTAAAAAGAATCCAGACACCGTGAAGCTACAGCCAGACTTCAAACATGTGCTGCTTCCACACCTCATTACAAAATGGACTTTTATAAACTTCGTGCTACAAAAATAAATAAGTCGAAGTAGTAGAAAAAGATAAAGCCTTCATACAGAATTGCAGCAATTATATACCCACAGCTACGCTATAACCCAAAACTTTGCAAGGGCTTTGATTACTGAACCATGGCCGAAGTGAATAATTTGCTTTTCACTAGGAAAACAAGCACATTCATTCCCGCCACAATGGAGAGAGGCAGTTTTAATTAAACCTTATCAAAAGATGAATAAGGAATACACTCAATACCCATTCCACAGAGCTCTATTTTCATCTGTTTAGTTTAAGCTCGCCATGTTCATGCAATAATTACCCACTGTCCAAGGAATGCCGGAGTTGTGTTAATGTTGGTAAAGATTTAATTAGCTCAATTATCTGGAGAGTATTGAAGTGAAGCTCGGCACAGTACAAATTTCTTCAGGCTTTATGCATATCTCTGATCCAAAAACATGAAACTGCAGTCGGAGTGAACAAAAGCCTCTTACCTCTGCACGTCCACCACAGAAACAGTTCCACACCTCGTAATTTTATTACTCCAATTAAACATGCAGTCTTTAGAAGCACAGCCGGAAGGCTTATCTCCGTGTGTGTGTGTGTGTGTGTGTGTGTGTGTGTGTGTATGTGTGTGCGCACGCGCGCACAGTACATACAGTCAACTTCCTCAATCTGTAAATATGTTCTTAGAAAGTTAATTTAATTTGCCATTAGATAAATATTAACATCCGAAGTCCAACCCTTAAGAAGGTTCTCTTTTCTTCAACATAGCCTACATTATAACCTTTTTCCCCAGAAAGCAACACATTTAGACACTGTTGAAAGCACGGCCATACAGACAACTGTTTCAATCTGTCAGATACCCGGTACAGATAGTAGGGTTCATTTCAGAAAACAGATTGGCCCCCAGCGCCCTGACCTTCCTGGTGGGAAAGAGAACACAGCACCATGCTTGACAAGCTCAGCAACAAAGAGGTATATTCAAGTCCCCCCAACTCAGACATGCTTCTCACAGGGAAATGCAAAGCAGCCGACAGAATGCAGGCAGCACTTCCAGCGAGGAGAGTTCACGGAGATCAGAGGCGGCAGCCCCACCATCACCAAACTGACATAGTTAGCAAAGTCGCAAGCACGCACCGTTTCATCCTCCCACTCACAAGTTCAGAAAGCTCCTACCGGCCATTGCCAGTGTCTCAACTCCCGGCCTCACCTACGAGGATTCCCACCAGCTTCAGAACAGCAGCAGAAGCCCCCAGACAGGGGGCTTCCTGATAAAAGGTGCCTCGTTTCTGTCACTGAGTCCATAGCCTTTCTCCCAGAAGCCAGAGCCTGTGAATCTCTCTCCTCACGTGTTATCGGTTCTGCCTTGATTGTGGAAATCAGACAGACATTCCCTGTTTTCACAGGTACAGAAACATTTCTCATTATTTCCATCTTATGTTTGTATGTGGGCTTCCAAGAAAGTCTAAAGTGAGCCAAAAATCTAGCTTCAAGATCAACAACTAAAAAGAAAGTGATAAGGCAATGGCCTTCATCAGGAAAGACGCAGGCTGCATTTGGCACTGTGAAACAATGCATGTACTTTTTCCAGCTTCCAATGTCAAGTTTATTTTACATCCTAGTTGATCTATTACAAGCACTGTTTAGTTCACATGTTGTAAATTTTACACACACACACACACACACACTCATATGAAGATACTAGATTTCTTTACTTAGACATTAAGCTCTACGTGGAAAATCGTCCATTTAAAACGCAGTCACAACTGCTCATACTTACAAACAAATACACCGACCGACCGCATATGTGTTTATACACATTTTCCTGACTTACAGGGATTAAAAACACTAGGGAAGTTGAAACAAGTCTTGAGTTCAGGTCCCTGAATACTGGGATGGGAATGGGCTTCAGAAACACACAGCTCACTACAAATGTGTAAATGTCTATCATGGCATGCACTTACAGGGGAGAATACACCACCACTACATGCCACGTAGTACATTCCACGTTGGCAAAGAAGGAATCATTCTGAGAACTGGACGTAGACTCAAACCACAAGCCCATCGCACCGGATTAAAGACGAGGCCGGTGGAGAGTACTGCAGAGCCTTTGCAGAAGGCTTATCGCAGCTAGGACGTGACCCTACAAGTGCAGCAAATCCTAGAAGGAAGCAAATGACCCATGCTACTCAAAACTGCTTTTTATCTTGAGGAGGGGAGCATATTTTTGGTAAGTGAGCTGAGACCTCCTTTGTGTCCGCAAAGAAAGACTTAAGTGAGGGCTGGTTTTGCCTTGTTTGTGGACAGCAAGGAAGTGATGGAGGGGCCTATTTGGCTTGGACCTAAAAGGGACTCTCAGTGCTTCAGCGTTCTCTGCATAAGAACAAAGGGGCTTGGGTTCAGGCTGCAACATGAGCCATTTTCACCACACAACCCCCCCCCTTTTTTTTTCTGCTGGTAGGAGGGGAGACTTTGAGCCCTTTGGGTTTAGAGGATCTTCAAACAGACAATGGTGTGCAAACAGCCCTCAAGAACATAACTTCACTGGAGCAACCCTCTAGGCTAAGCCTAAGGCTTTGAGAAAGGCTGATTTCCCTGTGCTCCTCACCCTGAACAAAGCCAGACCCACATCACTGACATCTCCTCTCTATGCACTAGGCCTCAGCAGGAAAAGTATGCAAATGCTACCCGGGCCCTTGTTTGAGCCTGTTCTTCCCGAGGTAGCTTTTCTCGGGGGCTGACACCAGCAGACCCTCCACGGCCTGGCTCTCAGAGACCAGCCTTCCAATTCTGCATCTTTGACACGACTGACAGTCATAACCCTGGCCTGCTGCCTCTTCGAAAAGGGGCTCACTTAGTCCTAATTAACTATTTCGTGCATTTCCTAAGTATGGCAATTGTGCTAAAAGCCAACAAACGCGACACTCATCCGGCTTCCCAGTCAAATCTCTAGCCCCTGGGCAACCTCTTCCCTGAGACTCCTTGCACACATACCCTTCTCTTTTCTCGGCTCTTCTTCGGTAGCCTTCCATATGAACGGATGGCATGAAGGTGGAAGCTGGAAGGCAGGCAGTTCAAAGGACAGACACACTGAGTGGTGGAAAGCCACAGAGAAGGCCAAAGGAGTTTTAAAGTGGCGAACAGTGTCTTCTACTGGCAGAAACAGAGGCACACACACACACACACACACACACACACACACACACCATGAATGTATTTATGTAAAATAGCCAGGGAAGAAGCAATGCTTGTTCCCTGCAGATAAAAAATCCTACAAATTCAGTTTTTCTCCATCTTGTTTTGATTTACTACATTAAAATTTTTCTATTTATTTTACATCCCTACCACAGTTTCCCTTTCCCTCTCTCTTCTCAGCCCCTCCACCCCCATTCCCCTCTGTCCCCACCCCCCAATTCACTTCTCTGTTTCTGTTCAGGAGAGAGCAGGTCTCCCATGGGTATGAACCAAAAACATGGCATATCAAGTTGCAGTAAGACGAGGCACCTTCCCTTGTATTAAGTCTGGGCAAGGCGGCCCAGTATGAGGAGCAGGGTCCCAAAGGCCAGCAAAAGAGTCAGGGACAGGCTGTTAGGAGTCCCACAAGTAGGTCAACTGTAATATATGCAGAGAGCCTAGGTCGGTTTCATACAGGCTCCCTGGTTGTCTGTTCAGTCTCTGTGAGCTCCTATGAGCCCAGGTTAGGCTTCATCCAGCAACGGATGGAAACAGATGCAGATCCACAGGCAAAGATTAGGAGGAGCTTGGGGAATCCTGCAGGAGAGGACGGAGAGAAAATTGGAGGAGCTAGAGGGGTCAAGGATATCACAAGAAAATCCACATAATCAAATTGATTTTCTTAATGGTTGATTCTTTGCAAAATTAAGTTCCAATTTCTACTACAAATAACTGGTACAATCAGAAGACAATGGCTTTGTCTCTCATCCGTAGCATACAGACAGGACAGAAATAGGTTCATGGATCTAAATGTTTGATGCTGGCAAGCAGGTGGTCGTCCATTTAAGACTGCTTATGTTCCTACAGGCAGACCAACCCCACTACCATCAGGAGCCATTTAGGATGAGGCTGGGTTATAAGAACATTATTTACCTGGAAGACTTTCCATCAGCCAAGAACTATTTAATTTTGTCCCCCAGAACAATCTAGAAAGCAGGTCTTCCTTGCAACATTGCCATCTGCTCAGGCCAGTTAGTCTTGGCAGAGGTAAATACATTAAAATCTGAACATGAAGATCCATTGCCACCTGGATCCTGCTAGCTGATGCAGTCTCTTTTGCTGACTCTAAAATTCCCTGCCTTCTTCCAGCACATTCCTAAAAGAAGTCGAACTTTGTGCCAGGGCTTTGGTTTGGGGCTTGCTTCCTTGTTCTAAAGCACCATTCCTCTTCATGGGAGGGAGAGCAGAAGGAACACAAGGGCTGGGAGACAGGGAGAAAGACTCCGACCGGAGCGTCATCTTTTGAGTAGTAGGCCTCAACCATGGCAATCCCGAACCAGCAGCAGCTGCTCGAGGCTTGCAGCAGACTGGTCCTGTTGACAGTCAGTCACAAACCGGGAATGGGAGCCATGCAGCCCTGCTCTTCCCTGTGGGTAGAGTCTAGCTGATGGGGAGCCATTGTCCTCAGTTGATGTGGGAGTGTCATATCAATCTGTTGATTTCATTGGCTGAGCAATAAAGAAACTGCTGGCCCTGATAGGTTAAAAGATAGGTGGGCGGAATAAACAGAATAGGATGCTGGGCGGAAGAGGAAGTGAGGTCAGACTCTGCGCTGCTTCCAGAGGGACCGGACAGCCGCCATGCTCTGCTCCCCCAGGCAGCTGCAACCCACGATGGACTTAGGCTAGAATCTTCCCGGTCAGCGCACCTTGGGGTGCTTACACAGATCATTAGAAATGGGCTAGTCCAGGTGCGAGAATTATCCTGTAAGGGCTAGAGTTCAGGGGCCAAGCAGTTCTTAAATGAATACAGTTTGCGTGTTGTTATTTCGGGCATGAGCTAGCCAAGCGGCCGGGGTGTTGGGGACGCAGCCCCGCCGCTTCTATTACAACACTCAGTTGTGTACCCATTGGTGTGGTGAGTCTACCGGGCTCCAGTGGCTCAAAACCCATGGTCACATGGATGGTCCTGGCTAAGCCCGGTGGGTCATGAAACAAAACAAGACGTGAATATGGGAAATATATTTAAATGGAAGAAACGAGTGTAACAGGACGGGAAGGAGGATAGGAGAGGGCAGGGCAAGAATAATCAGAATAATGCATTATATAAATACATAAACGATCAAAGAACAAATTTAATTTACAGCAATAAAGAGAAAACACCATTCCTTTCCTTCATGATTTATGCAAATTCCAACTTCTCCTTCTGCTCAGAGCCTCTCCCTTTGGCATTACTTGGGCAAAATCCTCCGGCAAAATTAGTTTATCCTTCATCTATTCCTCTGTATGGGTTTATGCAAACTTCTGTTGAACCCATTATGTTTGTTAGCTAGAATTATGAATACCTTTTTTACTGCTGCCCAGTACAACACCAATACTGTATTTAATTAATCTGCTGGGGTATGTTGTTTGGCTGAAGAAAATGATGGAAACATGCTCTTGCCTCTCAGAGATACACAGCTAAGAAAGGACGCATTTTGGTAGCTTTCTACTCAGCTGCAGGTACTTTTCCATCACAGCAAAACAAACAGAAGTTTACTGTAGAGTTTTCACACATTAGGACACTATACTATAAACAGATTTAAAAAAAAAAAAGAACAAAGAAAACCTCACTTACTTTTAGCACCACCAATCTTGCTTGAAAAGATTTTGGAAAGCTACCCAGCTCGCAATGGCTAATCAAAGTTTTCCATACTTTTCTCAAACTCTAATTTTCTATCATCAACTCTAATTTTATCAACAGCAACAGCTATTCTTGGCTACCTTCCATGAATGATGTTTTCTATGAATGGCAAACTTTTTTTTTTCTGCTTATAAAAGAATGCTGTCAAATGCCTACCCAAGTTTGAATCTCCATAGTTTGCAAGTTTGTTTCAACTTAAATCTAGATTCTGGAGACCAAAGCATCTAGATTAGCATGTAGATTAAACAAGGACCTGTGACCTCCTTCCCGGGACAAGCAGGACACCTAGGGATGGTAGACAGGATTTATGCACGTGCTGATCCAAGAGTACGGACTTGATAAAAACAAATAATTTTCATTTCTTTGTTAAGAACAGTACTAAATGGAACTAGCCTTTAAGAAGCTGTCATTGAGCCAAGACCCTAGCCAACCCTAAAAAAATGGCTCCCTTGGTTAGGATAACTTTTTCCCTGCTCCCATATCCACCCTTCCTCCATCTCAATTGTCCCATTCCCCCAAGCTCTCCCCCAGTCCTCCCCTTCTCCCTTCTCTCTCCCCATCTCCCCTTACCCCCACCCCACCCCCATGCCTGTGCTCCCAATTTTTGCTCGATGATCTTGTCAACTTCCAATATCCAGGAGGATAAATATATGTTTTTCTTTGGGTGCACCTTCTTATTTAGCTTCTCTAGGATCACGAACTATAGGCTCAATGTCTTTTGTTTATGGCTAGAATCCGCTTATGAGTGAGTACATACCATATTCTTCTTTTTGGGTCTGGGTTACCTCACTCAGGATAGTGTTTTCTATTTTCATCCATTTACATGCAAAGTTCAAGATATCATTGTTTTTCACTGCTGAGTAGAAATGTGTATATGCGCCACACCTTCTTTATCCATTCTTCTATCGAGGAATACCTAGGTTGTTTCCAGGTTCTGGCTATTACAAATAGTGCTGCTATGAACATAGTTGAACACATGCTTTTATAGTATGATTGGGCATCTCTTGGGTATATTCCCACTTGAGGTAGGTTGTTTCCCAGTTTCCTGAGAAACCACCACACTGATTTCCAAAGTGGTTGCACAAGTTTGCATTCCCACCAGCAATGGATGAGAGGTCCTCTTACTCCACATCCTTTCCAGCATAGGCTATCATTGGTGTTTTTTATTTGAGCCATTCTGACAGGTGTAAGATGGTATCTTAAAGTTGTCTTGATTTGCATTTCCCTGATGGCTAAGGAGGTTGAGCATGACCTTAAGTGTCTTTTGGCCATTTGAACTTCTTCTGTTGAGAATTCTCTGTTCAGTTCAGTGCCCCATTTTTTAATTGGTGGCTCTAGAGGGGTTCCCAGGTGGCCAAGGGGATTTCCCCAACTAGTTCTGTGGGCAGCAGAGGAGAGGGTGCCTGAACTGGCCTTATCCTATAGCCACACTGATGAATATCTTGCATATCACCATAGAACCTTCATCTGGCAATGGATGGAGATAGAGACAGAGACCCACACTGGAGCACTGGACTGAGCTCCCAAAGTCCAAATGAGGAGCAGAAGGAGGGAGAACATGAGCAAGGAAGTCAGGACCATGAGGGGTGCACCCATCCACTGAGACAATGGGACTGATCTAATGGGAGCTCACCAAGGCCAGCTGGACTGGGACTGATGGAGCATGTGATCAAACCGGACTCTCTGAATGTGGCTGACAAAGAGGGCTGACTGAGAAGCCAAGGACAATGGCACTGGGTTTTGATTCTACTGCATGGACTGGCTTTGTGGGAGCCCAGTCTGTTTGGATGCTCGCCTTCCTAGACCTGGATGGAGGGGGGAGGACCTTGGACTTCCCACAGGGCAGGGAACCCTAACTGCTTTTAGGACTGGAGAGGGAGGGGGAGAGGGAGTGGGGGGTGGGAGGGAAATGGGTGGAGGGGAGGAGGTAGAAAGTTCTAAAAAATAAATAAATAATTTTTTTTTTAAAAAAAGAAGCTGTAATTGGTGGCAGTGGAGAATGGAACTCCCAGCAACCATCTGTTGTTGCCACTGCCTTGATTCACGGCATGGTAAGAAGCCAGCTGGGCTACCCGCTGACGCCTCCGCTCACTGTGAGAGGGCCAGCACAGGTGAAGGGCAGCATCTCAGGACGTGTACGCAAACCACTCTGCTGTGTGGGGGCCTGGGTGGCAAACGCAGCACATGTGGACCAACACCTGTTTACACAGAGGATGCTTCCTTTCCTGGGGCCCAAATCATCAGACCTGAAGGCGAAGACTGCAGCGATGCTCACCCGGTCCATAGAGTTTGGAAGGATCAATAGAGGGATGCCAAGCTCGATCAGAGGGGGGGGCAACAAAGAATCCAAAGTATCAGAGTCCACAAAGGTAGTGAACACAGGGCTGACTTTGTAGCACTGAGCTAAAGAAAACGATAAGGAATGAGACCAGGCCTGAGCATCTCTCTCCTCCCTGTATAGCAGCCACCTCTGAAGTCTGGGCCACCTGCCGAAAAGAGAGTGAGAGCCTGGGAAACCCACTGTAGGCAACCAACCATTTAAAATGAGTTTTTATTTGCATATATATATATATATATATATATATATATATTGTGGTGGAAAAAGCCTTGAGGAAAAACAAAACAATATTCCCACAAAACTGATAGATGTGAGGCACACCTCCAGTCCCTAATTAAAAATTCATTTTTCTAATAAATCTGCCAATAAATTGAATTACTGTGATAAGTAATGTTCAATTTGGGTGAACCATTTCTCATACAGAAATGTGGAAAACCATATATTTGTATATTCCCTTTAAGGCCACTTTCTGGACCGTACAGTAAAACTCTCAAATGGAGAGAGGAAAGGATTCTCACTGATGTTTCAATTTTTTGATTTGAAAGAACTAACCCAGTACAACTTGACAGCTATATGCGTAGATTACTGCTAAGCTTTTATGCGAGATACAGACGAGAATGAATTTTGCACTGGTGTTTTGACGGGGAGGGTTTAAGAGTGCTATTCACCACACACAGCAGTCTGGGGCCTCTTGATAAAACAGTCTTGGCTACTTAACAGTGGCCTCATAAAGTGTCTCAATACTTAGGAGGAAAAAGAAAGCCAGGGCAAAGACATCTGAACACATGTGTCCTCTGTAGAATGTGGGCTCTGAGTAAACACTGTCGGTGCTCAGCCAGGAAGATCTGCAGCTGAGGCCTTCGCGATAAAACAACAAGATGCTGCTCTCCAAGCAAAAGACATCATAAAACTTCTTATCAAAGGAAAATACACTTTCTAATGGAATTTATGTAGGTAAAGGCTCCACATTAAGACGTATTCAATTCACTGTAAAAGCTACTGGTTTTAATCCAGGGCCTAGAACAGGAGTACATGTCAGGAAAACCATTTTCTGCACCGCCACCACACTCTTTTATTTTAAACGTGTAGGTTAATATACCTTATTTTTAGTTTTGTTTGTTAAGTGTTGAGTGTGAACTGACATCTAGGCTGTAGTGAAATTGGAAACTTCCCCTTTAAGAAGAGAAAGGATTGAAAATTTAACCGTGGACCAACATATGAGGCAGTCATTGTCTAGTGTACCTCACTATTTTAGCGCAGGTCAGATGTAAATATCTCAGAAGGCACTGGGTCTCCTGTATCAATGAAACTGCATGTAAATCAAGGACCCTGGTTTGATTCATGCAATGACTAAGCAGTAGGTGGAGACACACCAGCCCTTCTTCAGCATGCAGCTAACTAGTCCTGCACAACCAGCCCCTTCTCCTTCAGCATGCAGCTAACTAGTCCTGCACACACCAGCCCTTCTCCTTCAGCGTGCAGCTAAGCTAGTCCTGCACAACCAGCCCCTTCTCCTTCACCATGCAGCTAACTAGTCCTGCACACACCAGTCCCCTTCTCCTTCAGTATGCAGCTAACTAGTCCTGCACACACCAGCCCCTTCTGCTTCGGTGTGCAGCTAACTAGTCCTGCACACACCAGCCCCTATGCTTTGGTATGCAGCTAACTAGTCCTGCACACACCAGCCCCTATGCTTTGGTATGCAGCTAACTAGTCCTGCACACACCAGCCCCTATGCTTTGGTATGCAGCTAACTAGTCCTGCACACACCAGCCCCTATGCTTTGGTATGCAGCTAACTAGTCCTGCACACACCAGCCCCTATGCTTTGGTATGCAGCTAACTAGTCCTGCACACACCAGCCCCTATGCTTTGGTATGCAGCTAACTAGTCCTGCACACACCAGCCCCTATGCTTTGGTATGCAGCTAACTAGTCCTGCACACACCAGCCCCTATGCTTTGGTATGCAGCTAACTAGTCCTGCACACACCAGCCCCTATGCTTTGGTATGCAGCTAACTAGTCCTGCACACACCAGCCCCTATGCTTTGGTATGCAGCTAACTAGTCCTGCACACACCAGCCCCTATGCTTTGGTATGCAGCTAACTAGTCCTGCACACTCCAGCCCCTTCTGCTTCGGTGTGCAGCTAAGTTAAAGTTGTCCATCTCTCTGTTTCTGTGGAGTCATCGCAATTGCACAGATAAAACATTTTAGAGTACGTCAGCTTTAATTAACGTAACATGACCTGATCATTTTCCCAGTTAAGAATAAAGAAGTTTGCATTCTTGCAATCCGAAGCTCAACCTGCAGATTATGCTAAGTGGCTTCATTCTTAGTCCACGCTCCTCTGCTAGTGTCAGAAGGACAGCATTTGTCCCCTCTAGTGATAAACAAATTATACATGAAATCAATTCCACTTCACAATCACTTTTCCTATTGGGTATTATCTTTCCTTCCTCGCTCCCTCCAGTTAAGCCTGCATCCTGTAACTAGCTAATGAGCTGAGGGCTTTCTGTTCCAGGTGGCACCCCCTGCCTGGAAGTCATGACATTTTCCATTTCGAATGCTGCTGGCATTTTTCGACAGCTCCTGCTAACTAGCCTTTTTGACCCGCACTAAGAGGAACTCATCTGATCGAATCCTCTAACCTGCCAATCATTCCAGCAAATGATCTTCACAGTCACTCCCAAGGCAGGCATGGAAGGGGGGAAGAAAAGAGAAGCCAGGGAGAGAGCGAGGGAGTCGGCGAGGCTGCTGCCTCCTCTGCTACCTAATGAGAATACTTTAAGTCTCTGAGGCAGCCGGAACGCTGGAAAACGGGTGGGAAAATGAGGACACAACTGAAGGCCTGGCTCTGTAATTACTGATTTCTTTCCTTCCGTCCTGCGATCATTTTGAGAGCAACACCTCTGAGATGTGCCGGCTTCTAAAGAACACAACAACACCCCACCCTACCCAGAGAAAAGAGGCTCATTTTCTCCTGCCACTATCCATATGCAATTCTCCTAATCCCGCTCTGTCGAGGGGAGTCCTCTGCAGAATTAATTATGCACTGTAAGCTTGTTAAGTGCGCATCTGTAAACCAAGGATGATGAGAATGTCTGTCACAGCCCAGACAAGCCCTCTTTTCTCCTCGGGCAGATTTGAATGTGGCTACTGCTATGGACGGTGGGTGAGATGACGCGCGAACACAAAAGCAAACAGGTACAAAGGGACTCGGTGTTACACGCTGCCAGGACTAAATTCCCGAGACTCACAGAATTTAGACCTTTGAACATTTTTAGTCAATGAGGTGAAGTTTTCTGTTTTTTTTTTTTTTCCACATTTAGATGTGTCTGGCTTGCACGGAATCAGCGTATTCAATTACACTCACAGAATAACCCAATTACTTCACAAAGAAGGGTCCAGTGGGTGGCTTATTGTCAATGGATCGCAACTCTGTGCATCTCGCTATGGAGATACAACATAATTATGTGTTATCATTATAACACTGTATGTAATAAAATAAAGTAAGTACTGTACATGATCTAGCTGCATATGATAATCACACATCTTTCCCATTTATAGTAATTAAGTCAATAGCCTCATTTACAATAATCATGTAATTGAGGGCATTTTACTAATTGCATTGGAAATTATAATCCAGAGCAATTAAAAAATCCAAGGGCACCACACAGAACACCAACTACTTTAAAACAATGGTGCTAATTCAAAGGTGCTAATTCAAAATTTCACCCCGGTGTGGGAGCTGACAGAATAGTATTTGGCTTATATGATGATATTAGCTATGGGATAAATTTCTGCCAAATCCTCTAACTTTATATTGTTTTAGTTTTTCTAGACCTTGTACCTTATTTCCAGAGGTGGAAAGGTAAGGCTCTAATATATATGCTGTTACTTCAAAACTCTACGACTATTGTAAAATTAGTCTTTGATATGTAGCGCTGAGTATGAGTGTATGTATGTGAGTGAATGTGTCTGTGTATGCGTGTGTGTGTGTGTGTTGGTAGAAACAGCAGCCATTCTAAGTTCCAAAAGAGACTCAGTAAATTATACATTTGCATAACCAAATTCATGTTCTTACAAGCTTTATCCACAGTAGCATCTCAGAGTAGAGCAAACATTTTGCTAATTATACTCGTAATAGTTTAGCTAAATGTTCAACTTTGCTGATTGGAAGACCTTTTAGGTGAGGTTTTTATTATACCTTCTAGAACTTTAATCTGCTTAAGGCCCTCATGTCAGGCTTGAGCCCTAATGTCACTCAGACAACGTTTGCACAAGAGGACCATCTCGGAGGGGGTGGCGAGGAGGACCTGTGAGACAAGAGGGGTGGCTGAGCTTCTTTCTGCCTTCCCCTCTCAGCACTGCCCTTTATACCTCGTCCTGCATGAAGTACGATGTCAGCTCTGGCCATCAGCCCACTGCAGCTCAAACAGCCCTGTTTTATGCTCAGACACTTCTTAGAGTGCCAACAGACCACAAAGGCAGTCTGGTGGGACTCGGCTGCTCTCCTGGTATTAATAATACAATACGGCGCAGCGAGGGCAAAGGCAATGCCTTCTGCACCCACAAATGCATAAGAATCAACATTAGGTGAAAAGAAAAAATAGAATTCCTGAGCTGAGGACAACCAGTCAGGGGTGGGGCCATACACCGTAAAATACAGTCTGGTTATTAGTTACTCACACCTGTGCCTCCATCTATGCAAAAATTTTACTCAGATTATGCTGTTGGCAAAAAGCTTTGGGCTTTGAACTGTCAGAAGATGCAAGCTGCAGTGTTATTTTCTCTGCCCAACTCATAGTTTGAAGATCTTCTAATCTGGAAATGCTAAATCACACACACTTACACACACACACACACACACACACACAAAGAGGAGAGAGAGAGAGAGAGAGAGAGAGAGAGAGAGAGAGAGAGAGAGAGAAAGAGAGAGCGAGCAGTCTGTGGGGTATGAAACCAGTGTCTTTTCTTTCAGTCACTTCAAAACCAAAACCTCAAGCAAGCATCCAAAACAAAAAGCCACAAAATAATAAGTAAAACAGAAACCAACCAAATAAACAGAAAACACATCTAATCAGAGAATGAAATAAAAAAAGACAAGATCAAAAAGCTATCATTATTTTTAATATTAAAACTATAACTAATTGCTTAAACATAAAAGGTCATCAGGTGAATAACGCACAGCTTAGAAAAATAAAATGTTTGTTCACATTTACATATGGCAGAGGTGGGGGAGAAAAAGAGGGAACGGTATTGACGAAAGTCAGGGAATGATACTGCTTTTATAACATTTCTATGTCTATTATTTCAATACAAAGCCAAGTGGTTTCCAAATGCTCTCCGGAAACACACTAGAACTCTTCCGTTCTGCTTTTAGATAGTTGATCCCTCATCTGCTTGTGGAGTTGGGGTGGTAATGGTGCTGAGTGTGGATTGGAGGTACCCCAAGCAAAGGAGGGAGGGAGGAGGGAACAGGAGGGAACAGAGGAGGCAGACTTCTACAGCCTTTCCACGGCCCTTTAGGAGGTAACAGACTCCTCAGCATGGAAGAGAGCTAAACGTGCAGGGGCATCCAACCTTTTGACATTTCCACAAATGGCTGTGGTCTACAGCACAGTCCTAGCTATGCTGGGATTCATGGGGTCACCCCATTACAGTAAAGGGTGTGGAGGTGGGCGGGTAGGAAACTGAATGAGTCTGCAGCATCTTCTCAGGCCAGTGCTTAGGGCGCAGCATGCAGCGTGTACCAGGCACCATGCACCATGCCCCATGCAACTTTACAGAGCAGATGTGAAGTTCTGTCTCAGTTTTCTAGTCCAGTTGGAGCAATGATAAAGACTGGGAGGATGCTTGGGTTCCTTCCTCTGCTCCTACTATTTCCACAAGTGTTGTCAACTACCCAAGACAAAAGAAACGATGAAGCCACAGCTGCTTGAGAAGAAACATTTGTTGGATCCTGCAGAGTCCTGGCAACAACAAGAGAGACTGTGATCTTCCTTCTCCTGAAAGACCCAGGTTTAACATTTGAATAAAGATGGTGATACATCCTAATAGCCATTCTCTCCAGCTGCAACTGTTGTTGAGAAAATGCAATAGGACTTAACAACAACAACAAACTTTAGCCAACAGCCCCAAATACCTGCCAATGAGGATCTGAAATACCGCACGGATGTCACTGAGCAGTCAAGATGAGCCTTCCTCTCAAGAGTCTAATTATAACCATGTCCCACACAGCCAGATTAAGGCTCATTGTAGGCACATGGTTTGCTTCACAGAAGCTTTTGGGACAGACAAAACCAGAGCTGCATTTTGAAGGGTCCTTATAAATCATGTGGCCACTTGGCTTATAGCTGGGTGAACTGAACCAGGCTCAGTCCTGACCTTGAAGTGGCCTGGGATCAGGTTGTAGCATATAAAGGGGTGGTTGACCCAATAGTCTCACTCTCTTCTTCTTGATGATGGTTATGAAATATAAAAACCGGAGCTGCTTTCTAGGAGGGTTTTAGAATCTAAGGCAATAAGAGCCCAGCAGTCAACTCCTCCAGAAGTTGGACAAAGGGAGGAGAGACGAAGATGGATCCATGAGTAAGCAAAAGCAGGCAGCAGAAGCCACAAAGGAGGGCAGTACAAGCTGACAGGGACCAAAAGTGTGAGGCACTACAATGTCACAGCATGGAGGAGAGCCACTGGTGGCTGCATATCCTGGAGCAGTTTCCAGAGTCAATATGGCAGACAGATTACGGCTACTACTGACTTCTGTCCCGTCTTTGTGAAGCTTGTCTGTGCCCCTCCTCTTGCCCACAGCTAACTGAGGGAGTCACTGGGGCACTTCACTGGAGGAATGCCCCTGCTAGCCTCCCTTCATGTCTGCTCCCGAGAACGCCAAGCGCTGTGTCTCTCCTAGTCTCCTGGCTCTGACTCTATTCCTCTGGCTTTGCCATGTGCCTTGTTCCTCTCTTGAACACGGGGTGTTCTTCTGAAGTGATCTGAATCTAGCATTAAACTCAGCTCATTTTTCCTGATTTCTCCTTTAAAGGGTGGATAAGGGAAGTGTTCTCCACCAGTACTGCCCAGAAGGGCATTCTAGAGTGACCATAGGTTTCAACTACCCAGCACTCAAAATTCTACCAAGGAAGAGATACTGAAGAAGAACTGAACTTAATTAAAAGTAATTGTAGCTAGGCAGACAGTTACTGTATTATATTCCATTACCCCATTCTTTCTTATGGAAAAGGAAGAAAGGGGAAAGGGAGAGATTAATAGAAAGACAATTAAGTTTTTTAGTTTATGTGATAAAATGCTATTTTCCTAGTTTATCTTTACCCTGTCCTGACTCAAGTAAGTTGTTTATTTTACCTTATAAATCTATAACCCCTATCTAGTGAAGATGTCACTATCTGTGCTCCCCGCAAGTTCTGAAATTAAATCAAATAATTTTATGCATGAGTATTGTACTTATGTCGTTTCCTGTCTCCAGCCCATCCAGTACCCTGCTCCACCCTTTTTGATCTCTTTGGTTAGTATAGTTACACACACACACAATCCCCAAAAATACATAAATTCAGTCTACCTAGTCCATTTAGTTTGCTCCTGTGTATACGTTGTCCATGGGTGACCACTACCAGGTGTTAGGTAACCAATTAGGGAGTTCAACCCAGGGAAGATTGATTCTCTCTCTTTCAGTTATCAATTAATGACCCTTGGAGTTTCTTAAAATATAGATTCATGGGCCCTAGAAAGTAAGTTGCAAACTCTGCAAGCATTTGGTATCCCGGAATGTGAGGTGTCTGTTTTCAGAGAGTGTGGCACCAGCACACTGGGTCATGTAGCAAATATGGCAAACAAACAAGATACCAAACAAACCTCCCCGATCCTATTCAATCAACGTTTCTTGAGCAATTAACTCTAATCTCTTTACCTAAGAGACCACTTTTAGGAAATAACTGTTTACTGACTGAGGAAGGCAAAGAGAGAATAACCATTGTTTCATTACCACGTAATTCTTAAATCATGCGGACCAAGAATGATAACATGCTGAAACAGGAGGCCGCCAATGCCGGCAGAGTGAACCTCTTGCAATTGGAACACTAGACATGTTCTTTGTGAGTTTACATGGAGATTGATGGAGTCTGAGGACCAACTGATTCGCTGTAAAAGGGATGTCTTATCCCTATACTTCATAAAAGAAGATGTCTATGTACATTTGAGACTCCCTCAGATCTGTCAATTCTTTGTGGTGACCAAACAAGTGGGGTGTCTCTAGAGAATCACAAAATGTAGGGACTCTGCTTTAATCCCCAGGGGAGGTTACCCCTTCTCTTAACCCAGGCACTCGCAGCTTTCTTTTCAGTTAATTTTTGCTACAAGACTCTAAAACCCAATTTGCTTTCTTCTGCACAGCAAAATGCATCTCATTAGCTCTACCACTAAGGCCAATTTATGTAAATCCAACATTATTAACTGAATAATTGAAGTGACCTTAGTTTGCGAGGAAGGAAATAGCGTGGCATTGAGGTATTGGAGAAATATTAGAACTTGAAGCATGCCTGCCTGCCCAGTGCATGGCATAATGCAAGTTCCACACTACGAACCCTGCTGATCACCAGAGGGAGGTGGCCAAAACTCTGGCCTGTACTCAGGCTCCCTCAGCACCCAGGCTCTTCCCCTTTCTCCTTCCCAGTCACTGTGGGTATTATAAAAAATTTGATATGCTCTTGAAAATTTTAATATGTCACAGACTGCTATAAACAGGTGACAAATAAATAAAAAAATCAGAAAATCAAAGACTAGAGGATTTTATCTTCTTTCTTCCCGAGAACCACTTATTAACATGACTTTCAGCTTCATAATGTCTCTAGCTTGGAATTCATCTACTGGTCAGAAAAAAGCCACACCATATGCTGCAGGGGACCAACAAACAGGCTGCATTGTCTGATCTCTAACATGGAAACATTTGGTAGTCATACTTGCAAAAATAAGATACTAAGATGATTTCTTTTTTCTACTGACAGAATCCAGTTTTCCAAAAAACTTCTGAAAAGAATTGAGATCTTGCTTTAGGGGCCTACTGAATCAGATATCATAGCTGGAGCAGCAGTAGTACTGAAGCCTTCAGGGTTGATGTAACAGGGCCAACACTCATAGGGAATGTCCATATACTGTTATCAGACACTTGTAGAGAGAATCAGCCACTGTGGATCCAACTCTGGATCCGGTGTGAGGAAGCACTACACACTCTATAAGGTCTGCGGCTACAGTCCCAAGCACCTTCGTAAACATCTTTTCAACCAGCCAGTTTTGAATCTTTCCGGGCAATGCTCTACTCTCTTTGATTTCTATAACAATGAGTTGATCTCGAACACGCCATTGCAGCCTTGACTGCATCGGTCAGGAGCATTCAGAAGAGTCAAGAGGAAAGGACATGCATGGTCCTGGGGCGGAAAGACAGACTTGCCTGTGTGCGTGTGTGCATGAGTCAATAAAACGGGGCCCACTTTTTGTTCTCTTTCTACCTAATCAGCTAAGGAGTCTGCAATGTAGGAGCTAAACACTTTAAACATGTGAATGCCACATACAACTCTCGTGAATCAAACCACTCTTGGAAACATGAGGCTACCTGTGGAGCTGCAGGCTTAAGAGCAGCAGCTCCTGGCCAGCCTTTACAAGCCATATTTTAACTAGGAATCTTTTTTTCCCCTTCCAAATCAACATAAATCTCTACTGCATCCCTAGGCCAGCAAAATTAAACTCCATGCTGAGAGCGTGAAAAGCTAACTTCTAAAATCGCCCAAGACACTTGGCAGGTCTTTCACAGGGCTGGGTATATATTTGAATTTACAGTCCTTGCCGTCTGCCCACTTAGCTTCTTACCAGATTTTCAAATAGAAGAAAATCGGGCCATTCCCCAAAACACATTAAAAAAAAAAAAAAAGACAAACATGGCATCCTTATAATCTTAATACTAGGGAGGCAGAGACAGAAGAATCCCTCAGGCCTACCTGAATCAAAGAGTTCCAGGTTCAAGGAAAGACTCTGTCTTAAAAGATAATGTGGACAGAGATTGAGGGAAGAACTTGGCATCAATTTCCGGCCTACATCCCATTCCACCCCCTACACACACACACACACACACACACACACACACACGTGTGTGTGTGCACAGTTTTTATTGTACACATCATTCAGCTCACTTTACTTGGCATTTATGGAACACAGAAGTGATGAACATGCTTAACAGAAACCAACATTAAGAAGGCTTCCTCACAAGGGAAGCTCTTTCTCCATTTGCCGAAGACTGAGATGTGGCCAGTGGTGACACACGCCTTTAATCACAATACTCAAGAGGCAGAGGAAGATCGATCTCTGAGTCTGAGGCCAGCCTGGTCTACAGGGGGAGTTCCAGGGCAGCCTGGGCTACACAGCAGCCCTTACTTGAAATGACAAACAAACGAACAAACAGAGGGAGATGTTACAAAGCCCAGACATTGCTCTCTGGTAACCCAGAAAGACACAACCTTCCTCCAGACATTGCTCTCTGGTAACCCAGAAAGACACAACCTCCCACACACTGCTGTCCTCTGCTGGCCATTGGGCATGTGTGATGGCTTGGTAGGCTGACATGCCTGGACACCACCAAGCTAGTTTACAGTTCCTACCTGCCAAACAGTAGAGGTCAAAGAACTAAACTGTGAAAACCAAAGCTTTACTATGATAGGTCTGTGGCAGGGGCCAGACAGGAATCAGAAACCAATGAGAGCCCAGTGGTCAACTAATTTTAAAATGGGGACAAGTTATTCTCCTTGTCACACATAAAATTTTATGACGGGATGGAAGGAGTATTGTCAGAGTTGCCGATGCTTCGTGGAAATCGAGACTTCCATATGAAATCTCCTCATTTTAAAATGACAGTAAGTAATTAAAAAACGAATTTTATTGGTCAGACAAAACAGCTTCATGCTTTAGGTGCAGCTCAAAGTGGAACTTCCCTAACATCAGTGATGAATTCAAGATCAGTTAAAGTAGACGCTTGTGACTCAATGGTTTGCATGTGACCGCATCGCTAATGCACATGACGCAGCGGAACTTGGCTCACAGCCTAGGTGGTGCCTGAAAACACTGACACTCCTGATTGGTCTCTGCCCCAGCCAAATGTTTGATGAGTGCCGGAATAGCCCATGGAACTCCTAAGACAGTTTCCTGGGGAAATGAGGCTGAAAGACTTCAGTGAATAGGTCTCTTCCATGTCTATTATGAATATTACTTTCCAGTAAAGCAGCGTCTCTTACCTGTGCTCTCCTGAGAATGCCGGGCTTGTCAGTGCTTGCTGTTCGATAGACTTTTGCCATAACTATTGTTTTTCCCAAAGGCCCTCATACTGTCTCCAGCTTCCGGCTGCAATCTCACATTAGGGACGGTAAAAATAGAAGACACTGAGGAGAGAACGAGAAGGTTCCATTAACACAGCTATAAGCACGTTGACACCATTTCGTCTAAAAGGAAATGGAGATTGCAATGCAGTCTGGATTCCCAGCATGGGGCACACTGTGGTATGTGTTGGCATTTGAAATGCCAGTGGTCAAAAGCACACACACAACTATAAACATTCCCACACATACACACGTACACACATATCCACTTGCACAACACGGAGCCACAGATCCTGTTTCTATGATCTTAGAACAATAAACCTGGATTTGGAGACAAGCCTTTGCCATTCTTTCGGCCACTCATGAGAGAAGTGGGCTTTTACGCTAACATTTCCTGGGAATCGCAGATTCCTACAACAAACAAATCAGAGGAGAAGGAAATGCTGGCTGGCGACCTTCTGACTGCGAGGGGGGACAAAACCAACAACTAAATAATACATCTAATAAATAAGTGTTATGAAGAAGGAAAGTAGAGAAGGGAAAAAAAAAAAAAAAAACAGACGTTGGAGAGACGGTCAGAGCTGTCCCTGATAGAGAAGGGATGTTTGAGCAGCCACGTGAAGGCGAGAAGGCAGACAAACCTGGAGGGGAAGCAAGCCCAAAAATATGGAAAGAGGAGAAGCCAGAGCTGACTTCAGGGAGGCAGGGGAAGTGGTCTGAGCAGCGAGGCTGCTCTTGTGAACATACAAGAGGGGAGCGGCAAGGTCAGCTGTGGGCTGGTGTGGCTCTGTGGAGGCACGGGACATGAGCCGAAGAAACGACAATCGCCTCCATCACCCAGAAAGATGGTGTTGCCATTTATTCTCAATAGCAGGAATTCAGCAGGAGCAAGATGGGGTGAAAAGCTTATGAGTCTGAGTCCAGTAATCCTAACTTTTCAGTGTCTACTATGAGAGTCAGGAGAGCGAGGACTAGGAATAAGAAGACTTCAGGGGCCCCCAGTGTTTGGATGCTATCTAACTCTTGAGACTGGGTGGAATTACCCAGCTCTAGGGAGTGAGCCAGACAGGAAGGTCTAAGGAGGACACATTGGAACACTAACCATGTGCCTCAGCCTGCTGGCCTGGCCTGGGAGAAGAGCTTGCAGAGAGGATAGATCTAGGACATGAAAAGGAAACCGTGAAAGAATCCTGTCCAGGAAACCAAGTGTCGGCAGAAAGAGGTGGCGGATGCTGTGTGAAATTCCAGTGACAGATCAACGTGAAAGCTGGGGAACCCCGCAAAGACAGAGCTATTGCTGCCTGGGGGGAAACAGTCAAGACACAACGGGAAAAGGAAACAGCAAAGCCCTTTAAAGTAAGTACACTAGCGGGCCAGCACGGTGATGCAGGAGCTTAATCCCAGCACTGGAAGGCAGACGCAGGCAAGGAGCTCTGTGAGTGCAAGGTCAGTCTAGTTGATATAGTGAAACTCTGTCTCAAATAAAGTTATTAATTAACGAAAGAAGAAAACAGGCGTGCTCGCTACACTTGTAAAAAGATGGTGTGACACCACACAATAGCCTTGCGGTGTTAAGGTATTCTAGAGGACCATGCGGGTAAAGCTGCATATTACATCTGGGAGGGTCCCTCAAGACTACCACGCCTTCCTCAACTCACTCTCTGAATGAGAGGTGGACAGCACAGAGGGACAAAGGCCCACGTCCACAGTTGCCTGACCAAGACCCGTGGAGCTGAGCTTCCAGTCTGAGTTCTTGCTCAGTGATCTCCACACCGGACCAATTTGCCGGCCTTCTTTGAGGAGATTTGAGTTTCGTGAATTAGCAAATGAATGCAATAAAATCAAGGACTCTGTGCTGTGAAGTATATTTTGTTCATTTACTCTTGACAAGCATAGTTCAGCTTCAATTATTTATGTAACTTGACAGTATACACAGGAGAATGCGCCGTGGTGTGCTTGGGGAAAGTAATGAATTTCTTCTAAATCAGCCCTCTATTTATTGCCCTGCAATTAAATCTTTTTGAAGAAGTAGAGCAAGGCTGCTGGGGTTTGGGGACAGGAAGAGAATGCCCTTGGTCAGCGTTAACTGTCAGACAGATCCCTGGGCGATTGTTCAATTTCTTTCCCTTGATGTATTTATTTTATTTCCTACTTTGGTGACACTAGTTCTTCACTTCTAAATTTTACTACATAGCCACAATAAATGTTCTAATGGGCTTCAGTGACCATTTGGAGAAGTCAGCTGAGTTTTACACTTCCTAGCCCTGTTTCTGGAGAATCCAGATCAGCCGTATCAGCCCTATTATCTGGTCCCAAACAGCTCCACCGACTCCATTGATTCTCATTCCTATGTGGGCCGTACACTCACGGGGTCTGATTAACCAAAGCATGTCAAGGCTGGAGACCAGTATTCTCCTTTTAGCTTGGTTTCAGGTTCTGCCTTAAGTTGTTTTGGTGTGGTTGTCTTGTGGACATTCTTCTGTAAAGTGCTGTGAGCCATCAGAGACTAAGAGCTTTGTGGAATGAATTGGGCCCCCTTTCAAATTGATGTTAGTGGCCCCAGCCCCAATGTGTTGGTATCTGGGGATGGGACCTGGGGAGGTAATGAAGCTGAGAAGCTTAGATGACCTTAGGAAGGGAGTGGTCCTCACAATGGGATCAGTAGCTTTATAGGAAGAAGAGCAGAGACATGTTCCTCTCCCTATGAGGACCAAGCAGGGCGGGCCTCTGCCAGCATGAGGACAGGAAGAGAATGAAGCAGTCTATCTTCATCTTCTGTCTACCCATGGAACTGTGCTCTTTCCTCATGACAGTGTGAGCTGCCCAAGACAGCAGGTTCCTCAGGCTGGGGATCAGCGCCACCACTTGTGGACTCGTCCTTCTGTGCCTCTGTTGGTTCTGCAGTACTTCCTGGCAGGTCCATCCTCCCCCAAACGCTCTCGAAAGGGAAGACATGAGGGTTCTGTGGCTGTCACCAACTCTGCCATTTGCCGGACAGTGAACTTTACAAAAACCTACACAAATCTGAGGTTTGATTTGAAGACTGAAAATTTCCGAGTACAGTCAGTCAAATACGAACTCACCCAAGAGTCAAGCAGCCTAATTCCTAAAGTCGCATAAGTCTGGGGATTCTTTGTTTTGCAAACATGTTTACAAGGGCAGCCACGTTGTTCTAAATGGAAATGACTATAGTATTTAATACTGGGATTGTCCTTTCTTGCGAATGGATTTATCCTTCATAATGATTATCTTCTAGACGCAGAAATAGCATTTCTGTAACTCAAAATTGTTACCGGAGGCATTTAGTAGAATCTCGCTTTAAAAATATAATGATTTTTTCATCTTTATTCTCCCCCCTTCAAAAGGTTTCACTGCTCATGATGTTTAACGTTCTGCAGAGACGTGTTTCTGCCAATGAATATCGCCTTATGGTTATGCTTCTGCAAATGGCCTGCTGTGAGCTGATAAAGGGATTAATGCAGCCAAAATTCTTAATCTGTGAAATTACAAATTAAATTCTCATATTAAAAATACCACCCTGAGGTATTTTTTGTGGTTTTAATTCCCCTCTGGTGTTCTGCATACATTGCACTTGTTAATGACGGGGGCAAGGCTGTCTCGGTTGGCAGTCTGCTGCTCAGTGATAATGTGTAGGCATTTACTCCCTTACAGAAACTGGATTTAACCACCGGCTGATAAACTAAGTGGAAGGGGGTAATAAGTCCATATTAACAGGAAAGTACTACTACAGAATTCAGAATTCGCAGACCCTCAAAATTTGACTTAAACCCAGACATCAGGTTGAGATGTCGCTAAGGAGGGGTGAGATCAAGGTGGAAGCTACACCGCATGGGGAAAACGATCCTCAGTTCTGAAGTTCAGGAAGCCATGCACTAATGATCCCACTTGCACCTTTTGTTTTTGCCAGTATAAAGATATGCGTGATCAATTCACTATTTTGTTTTGTTTTTTTTTTCATAGGTTTTAATCTTGAATTTTCTTTAAAAGGTTGGGATCACTGATGTAATAGATGGTAGATCTTTGGAAAGGAAGTAGTCTGGATGATAAAGGAAATATAGGCTGGGAATAATTGAGATGTTAAAGAAGATTTGTAAGCATAAGGAGAGAATTAGGTCAATACGTCTAGTTACCTTAGGGCTACAAGAAAATGGATAGAAATAAGTGTGAGATATCTATCTCTATCTATCTATCTATCTATCTATCTATCTATCTATCTATCTATCTATCTCTATCACTATCTGTCTGTCTATCTATATATATATATCATCTATATCTATTTATATATCTATCATCTATCTATCTCTATCATCTATCTATCTATCTATCTATCTATCTATCTATCTATCTATCTATCTATCATCATATCCATCTATCTATCTATCTATCTATCTATCTATCTATCTATCTATCTATCATCTATCAATCATCTAATTTAGCTTGAGAAGGCTCAAGGGAGTTGTTACATAGGATTTAGTGCCAAAATCGAGGGTGATTGTGACTGTTGCTATGGAGAATCCACTCCAATACTGCAGGGGTAATCAAAACTCTTAGAGACAAAGACAGTAACTTCACATCTACTTTTAAGTGACGTATGTACAGGAATTAATAAATACATTACAAATATTTATGCATCTATGTAGTATGCTATTTTAAGGCAATCAGGAAAATATGTTAAGAAATATCTCTAATGGGTCTTTTGGAAAGAACATATCATCACTGAATAAAAAATATTCCTACTGCTGCCACAGTGTATTTTAAAATTTCACAAGAATTCTGTTTCACACTTGGGAAGAAAGCTGAGATCCGCCCAGCCATAAATCCTTCCCCGAATACTTTAAATGTAATTGGAAAAGTCTGTGCAAATATGAGCACTTCTGTAAAAACAAAACAAAAACCCACCCAGGAATGTGTTTTGTTTTAAAAAGATCTAGAGAAGAGCTGTCTGTACAAATACCAAGAGCATGTGCAGTTAAAATGAATTACATGTCTTCAGTTCTTACATGCCAGCTCAGTACATCCGCCAATTGCCAGCTCTGCTCTTCAGCTCCCTGCCTAACAGTGCTCTTTAAGGTTATTGTTACAACCAAGATGGTCTCTGAAAATCAAACAGAAATGAATCATTTTTCCTCTGTGTACTGCAGCCAGTTAAAATAGCACTGTGTGCAGAAAGCACTAAATATGTAAATCATATTTTCCTTTGCCTTTATGACTGCTCAGATCATTTTTTTTGGACACACATATAATCAAATACAAAGACGTGCAGCTGCAGACTGCAGAGCAGAGATAGCACAAAATGAATCCATTTTCTTTTTGTGTCTGGTAAGCTAGCAATTGAATGGCAGGACTCCAATAAATATATATACACATGATCCCCCTTCTGGCTTGAGCAATGACCTCTCTCTCTCTGTCTCTCTCTCTCTGTCTCTCTCTCCACACACACACACACACACACACACACACACACACACACACACACAAACACACACACTCATAATGCATACACGTGCACAGTCTCATAATGCATACACATATATACATAACCTCATAACCTTATGCTTAGGCACACATGAATGAGGCCATCTGTCTATATGCAAGCTACATAGTGAGGACAAAGTGATCTGATTGGACGCTGCAGATGGGCCCTACTCACTATCAGTCAGCTCCCATAGCCGCGGGGGCAGATCGCTGAAATACTCGTGGCTCAAGGCGGCCTGTGCAGATAGCCTGTTCTTTGGGGAACACTGTAGAAGCTTGGAAGCCAAATCTTCGGCATGATTTACATAGCTGAGCCTAGAAACACAAGCAAAAACGCAGAAATCAGACCAAGGAAGAAATCCACTAAATAGGACCTCAGGTTTATGGCATGTTTTATATACTTCAGTTGATTCCTGACCAGAAAAACAACTTAAATTACCTGCTGAAATAAACCAACCAAACTCAGATGCATCCTTCCAGGCTCTGTTACTCCACGCTGACCTTTTCTCTAGATATCCTAAGTATTGTTGACTGAAAATATTTTGACTGTAAGCAAAGTACTGATTATTTCAGAATGGATGAAAGTAAGTCCAGGAGTAGAAAATTAGAGAAGACAGTTTATCAAATAGTTGCCAACACTTATTCATAGAATCTTTGTACAGCATTGCACATATTTATAGGACGCATTTATAGGAAATTAATACCAAATAACTGGGAGAATTAAAATCGAGCGGCTATTAAATTCTCTAGTTACTAAAATTACTTTTCCTCTAAGAATTTCTATTTTCTTGCCTGAAATATAAAATTACTGAAGCAAGTGTCCTGCCAAAATGCCAGCCATTCTGATACAAGCATCCAGGTTAACAAATAGATATGCTTATACGATATGGGGCAGAATCAATTCAAGATGACCTTTAAAACAACAGTAGATAGAGGATCCGTGTCTCTTCAGATTAGTGGAGAGAAGGCTAGAAGCGAAGCCTTTGATGTGGTATAAGCTTTCCGACGTGCGGCAGCCATGCTCCGTAGGCCCGGCTTTGCTTTCCATGGAAACTATTCTGCGGGTCGGGGCAATCAGACAGGGCTAAAAACGTAACACTGACGACCCCCCCCCCCCTTTACAGAGAAGAGCGCATGTGTCAGGCACGTTCCCAGGCGCGGCTCCCATTCGCACACATATTACAGTCCAACAAGGAAACTACCCCATCCGACAGCGCGGAAAGTAGGTAGGAAATGGGGGTGGAATGCTCAATGAAGCGGTCCACGCTCCCCAAAGGATTTTAGCCAGGAATCCCTGTATTTCTGCAAGCGGGGCTAACTGCACCGACTCTCAGAGGCAGCCAGGGGAGGATCAGGTCCAAGCCACTCTGGGAGTATTTTTAAAAGTCTGGAAGGTACTGAGCTTGAAAATTAGTGCAAGAAGGGCACTCAAGTATCTCTGGAGCGGGCGTGGAAGGGGAAAGGAGGTGATGTGCTTGAGTCACAGGCTGGTCCATGAGACCTGACTAAATTCTCCTATCTGAAGGCTTCAGGAAGGGATCCAGTGCTGCATGGCTGCTCATCTGTTTCTTTGTTTCTTTCATTTACAGATACATCTGTGGACTGGTTTTAGAGTCTTTGTTGAGAGACATTCGTCCACAAGAAAAGGAGGCATTTTCAAGGTCCTTCTTCTCCCCCTTACAAATGGGCCAAGTCACCAACACTGTATCTTCCTGTCTCAAGACCTTCTCACCCTTACAAAGCTGCCATTACTATTTCTAAATATTAAGTCTGAAATAGACAGACTTCACAATAAAGACACAATTATATCGAAAGAACTGTTTATGTATTAATATTACCACAGTGAACATTTCATTTCTATCAATTTTATGTTGCTTTGATAAAAAAAGAGTCCAACTGTAATCATATCTGATTTCGAGACCTGACACAAATTTGTACAAATAGGTATCTTTTTGTTTTGAATACAGGAAATCTTTTTATTTTTATTTTTTCATCTTTTTCATTATTTTTATTGAGCTATATATTTTTCTTCACTCCCCTCCCTTTCTGCCCTCTCCCATGACCCCCAGGCTGCCAATTTATTCAAAAAACATTGTCTCTCTTAGGGTCCTCTTTGTTGCCTAGGTTCTTTGGAATTGTAAATTGTAGGCTGGTTTTTCTTTGCTTTTTGTCTAAAAGCCACTTATGAGTGAGTACATATTATATTTCTCTTTCTGGGTCTGAGTTACCTCACTCAATATGATGTTTTTAAGATCCATCCATTTGCCCACAAATTTCAAGATGTCATTTTTTTCTGCTGTGTAGTACTCCATTGGGTAAATGTACGACATCTTCTTTATCCATTCTTTGGTCAAGGGGCATTTAGGTTGTTTTCAGGTTCTGCCTACGACAAATAATGCTTCTATGAGCATAGTTGAGCATATGTCCTTGTGGTATGAGCATCCTTTGGGTATATACTCAAAAGTAGTATTGCTGGGTCTTGAGGTAGGTTGTTTCCTAATTTTCTGAGAAAATACCATACAGATTTCCAAAGTGGCCATTCAAGTTTGCATTCCCACCAGCAATGCAGAAGTGTTGCCTTTACCCCTCAACCTCTCCATCATAAGTTGTCATCAGTGTTTTTGATCTTGGTCATTCTTAAAGGTGTAAGATAGAACCTTGATTTGCATTTCTCTGATGACAAAGAATGTTGTGCATTTCCTTCAGTGTCTTTTAGCCATTTTAGATTCATCTGCTGAGAGTTCTCTGTTTAGGTCTGTACCCCATTTTTTATTGAATTATTTGTTCTTTTGATGACCAATTTTTTGAGTTCTTTGTATATTTTGGAGATCAGCCATCTGTCTGAGGTGGGATTGGTGAAGATCTTAAGCTTTAGAAGTGCTTCTTTTACATATGAGGGTGCCCTTGTATTTGGGGCATAGAGATGTTCAGTATTGCAGGTCTAGACCATTGTCCATATTCCACAATTCCAGTTCCATGTGATGATGAAACCTCAGTGATTCTGCTCAGCATTCATTCACCTACTCTCTCTGAATGGCTCCTACAGTGACAAGATTCTGCCATGGGAACAGCTTTAGAGATGTAAGCAGTACTACCTGGTTTCAGGAGAGCCAGCTGATACAAATGACAGGCACACCTTACATGCTGGGCAGGAAGGAGACATACTTGCTGATCTAGGATTCCGTTAAGCTTTAGGCCCACAACACTGCCTATCACAGCCCATAGGTGCTCCATTGGGCTTACTCACTGTGTATGATGAGCTGCTATGAAAATGACTTTAAGTGTCTTTGTGATAGGATGGAATGTCCTTTGGGCATATGATCAGGAGTGGTATAGCTGAGTCTTGAGGTAGACTGATGCTCAGTTCTCTGAGAAGCCGCCATATTAATTTCCAAATTAGTTATAAACGTTTTCACTCCCACCAACAGTGGAGGAGTGTTCCCTTTGTTCTACATCCTTGCCAGCATGAGCTGTCATTAGTACTAGCCATCTTAGACTGACAGGTCTAAGATTGAGTCTCAGAGTCATTTTGATTTGAAGTTTCCTGATGGTCAAACATTTTTTAAGTGGTGCTTGGCCATGCCATTTGAGATTCCTCTGTTGAGAATTTTCTCTTTAGATCTGTACCCCATTTTAAAACTGGATTATTTAGTTTGTTGATGTCTAGTTTCTTGAGTTCTTTATATATTTTGGATATTAGCCCTCTGTCAGTTGTGGAGTTGGTGAAAATCTTTTCCCATTTTATAGGCTGCCCTTTGGTCCTACTGACAGTAGAGTCCTTTGCCTTACAGAAGCTCTTCAGTTTCATGAGATACCATATATTAATTGTTGATCTTAATACCTTTGCTACTGGTATTCTGTTCAGGATACATCTCCTGTGCCAATGTGTTCAAGGCTATTCCCCACTTTCTCTTCTATAGGGTTCAGAGTATCTGGCTTTATGTTGAAGTGTTTGGTCCACTTGGACTTGAGTTTTATGCAAGGTGACAGATATGGTCTATTTGCATTCTTCTACATGTTGACTTCAGTTAGACCAGCACAATTTGTTGATGATGCTTTCTTTTCCACCGGCTATGTCTGGCTTCTTTATCAAAAATCCAATGTTCATAGTAGTGAAGATTTATATCCAGGATTCCATTTGATTCCTTTGATCAATGTGTCTTTTTTTTTACACAAATACCATGTGGTTTGTATCACTGCAGCTCTGCAGCACAGCTTGAAATCAGGGATGATGATACCTCTAGAAGTTCTTTTATTTTATAATATTGTTTTAGTTATCCTGGGTTTTTGGTTTTTCCATATGAAGTTAAGTACTGTTCTTTCAAGGTAGGTCTGTGAATAATTGTGTTAGAATTTTTGATGGGGATTACATTGAAACTGCAGGTTGCTTTTGGTATGATGGTCATTTTTACTATGTTAATTCTACCGATCTATGAGCATGGGAGATCTTTCCATCTTCTGATATCTTCTTCAATTTCCTTCTTCAAAGACTTGAAGTTTTTATTACACAGGTCTTTCACTTGCTTGGTTAAAGTTATTCCAAGACATTTTTTTTTTGTTATTTGTGACTATTTTTGAAGCGTGTTGTTTTCCTGATTTCTTTCTAAACCTGTTGGTCATTTGTATATAGGAGAGCTACTGATTTTGTTTGTTTGTTTGTTTGAGTTAATCTTGCATCCAGTCACTTTGCTGGAAGCTGTTCATCAGCAGTAGGAACTCCCTGGTAGAATTTCTTGGGTCTCTCATGTATACTATAATATCATCTGCAAATAAAGATACTTTAACATCTTCATTTCCAATTTGTACCTCCATGAATTGTCTTATTGCTCTCGCTAGAACTTCAAGTACTGTATTGAATAGATATGAAGACCGTAGACAGCCTTGTCTTGTTCCTGATTTTTACTGGAATTGTTTTGAGTTTCTCCCCATTTAATTTGATGTTGGCTATAGGCTTGCTATACTTTGCTTTTATTATGATTAGGCATGTCCTTTAATCCATGATCTCTCCAAGACTTTTATTATGAAGAGATGCTAGATTTTGTCAAAGGCTTTTCCAGCATTTAATGAGATGACCATGTGCTTTCTTTTCTCAGTTTGTTTTTATGGCAGATTGCACTGAAAGATTTTTATGTGCTGATCCATCCCTGCATCTCTGAGATGAAGTCTATTTGATCATTGTGGATAATTTTTTGATATATTCTTGGATTCAGTTTGCTTGTGAATATTTTATTGAGTATTTTTGCACCAATGTTCTTGAGGGAAATTGATCCTTAATTTACTTTGTTGAAACTTTGTATGGTTTGAGTATCAGAATGACTGTGGCCTCATAAAATGAATTTGCAATGTTCTTTTTGTTTCTATTTTGTGGAATAATTTGAGGAATATTGGCATTAACTCTTCTTTGGGACTCTGGCAGAATTCTGCACTGAAACAGTCTGGTCCTCGGCATTTTTGGTTGGGAGACTTTTAATGGCTGTTTCTATTTCTTTGGAGGTTATAAGTCTATTTAAATCAGTTTTCTGATCTTTGTTTAACTTTGGTAAGTGTTATCTGTGAGAAAATCATCCATTTCTTTTAGATTTTCCAATTTTGTAGAAGATAGGTTTTTAAGTATAAGCTAACAGTTCTTTGGATTTCTACCATACCATGTCTGCTATGTTCCTCTTTTCATTTTTGATTTTGTTAATTTGGATGTTCTCTCTCTGATTTTCATTTAGTTTTAGATAAGGGTTTGCCTATCTTGATGATTTTCTCAAAGAAACAACTCTTTGTTTCAGTGATTCTTTGTATTGTTCTCCTTGTTTCTATTTTACTGATTTCAGCTCTCAGGTTATTTCCTGCCATTTGCTCCTCTTGGATGTGTTTGGTTCTTTATGTTCTAGAACATTCAGGTGTGCTGTTAAGTCACTAGTATGAGCTCTCTCTTTCCTTTAAATGAGAACACTTAGTGCTATGACCTTTCCTCTGAGCACTACTTCCGCTGTGTCCCATCAATGTGGGTATGTTCCGCATTCCTACTCACTGAATTCTAGAAAGTCTTTCATTTCTTTCTTACTAATGTCTTAACCTAGCAGTTATTCCGTGGGGAATTGTTTGGTTTCCATGAGTTTGCAGGTGTTCTGTTGTTTCTGTTGTTACTGAAACCCAGCTTTAATCCATAGTGGTCTCAGAGGATACAGGGGTCTATCTCAATTCTCTTGTATCTATTGAGATATGCTTTGTTACCGAGTATGTGGTCAGTTTTGGAGACTCTTCCATGAGGTGCTGAGAAGAAGGTATATTCATTTTTGTTTGGGTGAAATGTTCTGTAGAGATCTATTAAGTCCATTTGAGTCATAATGTCTGTTAGCTCCATTATTTCTTAGTTTTTGTCTGAATGACATGTCCATTGAAATGAGTGCAGAAGTCTCCCACTATTAATGTGTGAGGTTTGATACATGATTAAGATATATATATATATATATATATATATATATATATATATAGCCTTTTCTATCTCTTTTGATTAATTTTGGTTTGAAGACTATTTTGTTAGATATTAAAATAGCTTGTTTCTTGGGTCCATTTGCTTGGAAAAAGATTTTCCAACCCTTTACTCTGAGGTACTATCTATCTTTGACATTGAGGTGTGTTTCTTGTATGTAGCAGATAGATTGGCTCTGTTTTCTTATCCATTCTGTTAGCGTGTGTGTGTGTGTGTGTGTGTGTGTGTGTGTGTGTGTGTGTGTGTTTAATTGGGGGAATTGAGTTCATTGATATTGAGGGATATTAATGACCAATGATTGTTAATTCCTGTTATTTCATTGTTGGTGGTAGTGTGTGTGTGTGTGTGTGTGTGTGTGTGTGTGTGTGTCCCTTCTTTGGGTTTTTCTGGTGTGAAATTATTTATTGCTTATGTTTTCCTAGGTGTAGTTAGCTCTTTGGTTTAGAGTTTTCCTTCTATATCTTCTGTAGGGCTGGACTTGTAGATAGATATTGTTTAATTTGACTTTGACATGAAATATCTTCTTTTCTCCATCTCTGGTGATGAAAAGGTTTGTTTCATCACCTAGGCTGGCATCCCTAGTCTCTTAGAGTCTGCAGCATATCAGTCCAGGTTCTTATGGCTTTTAGGGTCTCCGTGAGAAGACAGGTGTAATTCTGCTTTTTTAAAAATTTATTATGTATTCAATATTCTATCTACATGTATGCCTGCTGGATAGGAGAGGGAAACAGACCTCATTACAGATGGTTGTGAGCCATGATGTGGTGGCTAGGAATTGAACTCAGGACTTTTGGGAGAGCAGGCAATGCTCTTAACCACTGAGCCATCTCTCCAGCCCGACAGGTGTAATTCTAATAGGTCACAGCAGTGATTCTTTAATCCAGGGATGGGGCAACAGAGAACACATTCTGCCAGGTTTACCCAACTAGTCAGAACGCTTGTAAAGATTGTTCCTGACTTTAATTCCATTCTCAGGTGTCCTAGTTAGACCCTCTCATGGTGCTTCTTGGTGTGATAGTAACAACTTTCTACATGACACTTTTGTACATAGAAGCCATGCTGTATGACTGACAACAATTTCTATCGGCCTTCAGATACTTCCCAAACCCATAACCAAAAGCCTCAGCGTCACCCAAACTACAGCAACCAAATGGCCTCTCTGGGAAAGTCTAGCTTTTACCATCAAAGAAGTATCAAAAGAAACTTCACATTTCTTAGCTTTGAATAGAATTTGATGAAATTTGACTGCAAATTAAGGTTTAGAGTAATCATTACTTGCCTGACAAACAATTCAAAAGAAATTAGAATACACTAATTTTAATGACACTACTCTATGTTTTATACAATTACTGTCTGATATTTGCTTTCATTTTCTACTTTCTTAAAAAGAGGCACATTTGATGCTATTATTGCTTTTGTTGATATTATATTACCACTTTTTATGCTTATTACTTTATTAAATCTTATGGTTCAGTCATTCTTTGCTACCTTTAAAAAAAATCTCATGATTGCTTTACTTTTTATCTATTTATTTACATGACCTTGATGTATGCACGTAGCTTTCACTGTCTTCTAAACATCATAACCATCAGTTCTACAAAATCTGCTTTAGCTTTAACCCTTTCAGAATTCTCTTTACTTGTTTGTAACTGTTGGACAATGCCACCTCACTAAACTTTCAATGTCTATATCCACTCATCCACATTTTTCATCTGTTGCTCCCTGTTTTCCCGGCTAGGTAATCACCTCAGAACCACTTTTCATCCCAAAAGGTTCGGCACTTATTGGCATCTAATATATTGTTTTTCCTGTTCAACTCTATGGTCTCTCAGGCTACTTTCAGATTTGACCTTTTCTTTCATTATGTTTTTTTGGATAAATGTATATGTCAGATATGGGCATATCTGACAATTCTCAATAACTGAAGTTGTGAGTCAGGAGAGAGTTTTATCCAGTTTCTTTTGCTATTGATTCCTAGTCCAAATGATTTTTTTCCCTAATTGTTTGTAATTCTGGTCTGTGAGCTCATGCTGGCATGCTGGTGACAGTGGATTCCTGGGGAGCAGGCAGTGAGAATGTGTTTCTCCATGGCGATTTTCTTTGACTCTTTTCAAGATCCCTAGGACTCCCCCAGGACCCTGGAACTTTAAAAGATTCCTGTTGCTGGCTTTTGAAACCCTTAAGTTGTGTAAATTTATGGCAACCCTATAGGAATTCTCAGGAGAGTGGTGGCGCACGCCTTTAATCCCAGCATTCAGAGGCAGAGGCAGACAGATCTCTGTAGTCTGAGGCCAGCCTGGTCTACAAGAGATAGTTCCAGAACAGGCTCCAAAGCTACAGAGAAACCCCACCTCAAACAAAACAACAAAACAAAACAAAAACCCTGTGTTTTTCATCTTGATCTAGGAGGAAAACTGCCTTGAAAAATTTCTTTCTTGCAGTTTCTCTTTTCTAGAAGCAGGTTTGCTTGTTTTTAAAAATTGGAAAAATGCAGTCTATTGCTGAAGCTGGGTTCTATTTCTGAAGCCCATTCCCGTGTGTTGAGTGCCTTTACTCTATGTGGGGACTCTCAGTCCCTATGTCCTATCTTTCTCAGGCTAACTTTAGGCAATGACTCCAAGAAAATTGCAACTCCATTACTCTGCTCTACTTTTTCTTTCATTCTTTGCTCTCCTAGCTTTTCACTTATTGATGCGCCTGTGAATTTGAGAGAATGCACTTTAAGGAGCACTGCAGATAATTTCTAGTGTTAGTGAAGAGAACATACAGTCATGTGGACACACATGCCCACATATACATACATACATATATCCCGACATATACATACATATATGCATACATATGCACACTCCCCACAGTCTGATAGCTTGCTGTAAAGTCGTCTATAGTTGTAACTTTCTCATCCTTATCCCTGGATAATAACACTAAGCTGACGTTTCCTCATGCCCCACTTCCTCTTTCCAAATCAATTCTTTCAAGTCTCCTCTATGTAGGCTCAGTAGCTGGCCATGTGAAGTTGACTTGAGCTGCTCTTTTACCACACAGTATTTTATTTCCCCAGTGGTACACTTGACCTCTCCGTTTACCTCTGACTGATGGGAGACACTCTACCTATCAGGTTGATGACGCTGTACTCAGCGAGACTCTATGCTCATTAAGGGTCAGAGGAACCTTGCAGCTATGTGGGGATGCTCACATCATCTCCATTTTTAACAGTGATTGATTGGTGGAGGAGGAGGAGGAGGTTAGGTACTAGGTACCAAGATGACCTAGGACATGGTTGGTGGATAGAAGATAACCTGTGGGAGTTAGGTCCCTCCTTCTACCATGTGGGTCCCAGGGGTCAAACTCAGGTCCCCTGGTTTGGCAGAAAGAGCCTTTTCCCCAGTCAGCCATCTCGCTGGCCAATATGTATTCATATTTCTAGAAAAGAAAAAGACACTGCTGTTTGTAGGAATTCCTTTTTTTTTTTTTTTCTGAGACAGGGTTTCTCTGTAGCTTTGGAGCCTGTCCTGGAACTAGCTCTTGTAGACCAGGCTGGCCTCGAACTCACAGAGATCTGCCTGCCTCTGCCTCCTGAGTGCTGGGATTAAAGGCGTGTGCCACCACTGCCCAGCATTGTAGGAAGTCTTTGGGGGAAATTTTAGAAACTGAAAAAATCTTAAGTTAAAATTATAAGAAATAATTCTTATCAGATCTGGAGCTTGTGTGTGTGTGTGTGTGTGTGTGTGTGTGTGTGTGTGTGCGTGTGTGAAGAGAATCTTGCATCATGAATAACTTCAAGCAAATACTTCTAAGGCCATTAAAAACAATGCTATACTGCTATTTACATCATAGTCAATGTTCTGCATTCCTCTTAACTTGCCCTGCCTCTCTCATTCTCTCTCTCTCTCTTTACTTGACTTTTCTAATCTTGGGAAGAAAGAAACAACAGCCTTAGACATGGGCCATCAATAGCAGGCAGTATTTTCTCTAATTTTTTTCTTTGTGTGGGGTAATTTTGTGCCTCAGAAACAAGACTGAGAAGCAGGACAGACATTTACCAATGCTGTGGTGGTAACATTACATAATCTTGGACCTGAGAAGAACTGGTTCTGAAGTAGAGGTAGTAAAGTTAGCACTGGCTTGCCAGAGTGATCCACAGACTTTCCCCTGCCTCCCAGGAACAGATCCAACAGTGCCCTCCATGTCTCTCCATTCACCGTGCACCCATCTACTGCAAAGCTAGCTGGCTTGCACATCCTTGAAGATGGGGAGCAAGAGAAATCCAGAATCCGCCAGTAGCCTAACGAAGACTGGCACCCTGAAATGGCCAAATGTCTGATAAAGACTGAGCATATCGGTGCAGATTATACCTACCGAGTTTCATCTTCATCTCAGAAATAAGAACTTAAAAAAATAAACATTCATTTTTAAACAATAGAAACTCTGTGTTCAAGTCCTGGCTCTTTAAACACCTCTTCAAAATACACCAGACTATTGTTGGGCAATGCGATCTCCTCAGAGTCACCCACCACCTACCTATACATTGAGACAAAAACTCAAGACCGCCATAACTCCATGGCCTCACCCCGTGTGGCACTCTCAAGGACATCAAGGGACTCACAACTTCCCATCATCCAGATAAGTAAGGGATTAGCAGCTTTCTCCTACTGCCCAGAGATGATGGAAAGACTGATATTTTCTATCTTTAACTTGCTTACATTGATCACAGATGTCTTATTATTTCACCCATCCCACCAGCCCTTAAAGGAATCAAGAGTGAAGAAAAAAATTACCAGTGTGCGTGAAACCGTGTGATGCTCTTGGTATTTATACCAGTTTAGCCAATTTCTGTGACTTCCAAGGGGCTGATTAAAGTAGGATTCCATCTGAAGAGGATAATTCTTATGCTTCGACGATAAGATGGAACTAAGAATTCAAAACCAAATCTTCACTTATGAAAAATAATCAATCTGCATTGGGCTTTATAAATGGCTTCTGTTTCAGATAGATCAGCTATAGATATTTAGCTCAGATTGCGCGGTTGGCGGGAACACTTCCACCATAAGAGGCTCCTCAGAAACCGTCCGACTTCCTGGCATGTCTGCTTGAGGTAAAGAGGGCATAGCAATGGTAGCTGCTTCTCAAGCCCTGAAGTCACAAATCTCACCTGCAGAGGAAGTTCTGAAGGCAGAAACTGCCTCACCAGAAGGGAAGAGCGTGTCCTTCCGCTGTAAACAGGACTCAAAATAGCTCCTGAAAGGCCTCATTTTGTGGGGTATTATTTCACCAAAAGAGAAGAAAAAATTCTCTAACCCTGAACAAAACCTCTTCAAAGTTTATGTTCTCAATAAAACGTTCACTGAGAACTGAAAATATAACTCAGTAATGCAATAAACACCCTAACAAATATATCAGATTTTTCAGTTAATGCCTTTTAGAGGCTTAAGGCAAGCGGAGGGAAAGGAAATCCCCGTCCCCAGCCTGATTCCGGCAGGAGCCCCGCTTTGTGGCAGTCCTTTAAAGTAGGCATGGTGAATTCATATCAACCCTGCTGAATCTTAGGGCATGACAAAAGGAGAGAGACTCGACAGCACTTAATACTCCACAGGGCTCTTTCTTCGTGTTGATTCCCTCACTGACCTGACACAGCCCGAGACAGTAAGGAACATGGGGAGTCTAAAACCCACAAGGCACAAGCCACATTAGTGTGGCATGTTGACACGGAAGACAAGTAGCTCCGCCCTTTAAACGATGTCACCTTGTTTGCCGAAGGCATTTCATTACATACAACAACAAATATTTGTTACGTCACGCGGTTTCCGAGGGTTGGAAATCTAGGGGCAGTTTATCCGGGTGGCTGAGACTCAGTCTCTCAGAAGGCTATGATCAAGGTGATGGCCTGAAAGCTTGTCCTGTCCTGTTCCCAATGTACCTCATTGACATGACTATTGGCAGAGGCCACAGTCTGTCTGGTCATGTGATGTGGCAGCCAGTTCCTCCAGAGCCAGTGAGGAGAGAGAGAGAGAGAGAGAGAGAGAGAGAGAGAGAGAGAGAGAGAGAGAGCGGAGTCAGAGTCCATGGTAGGTAAAGTCTTTTACAGCCTAAGCTCAGAATTAGTATTCAGTCAACTTCCACTGCATACTACCAGCCACCAAGACCAAGCCTTGCTGATGTGGGACAGACAATGGCAGGGGAGATAAGATCCACGGGGCCACTGAGGGTCAACATGGAGGCTGCTGACCTCCTTGATAATCACCAAAGATACATCGCAAATGCTAATTGTGAGTAGAATATCTGTGTGTGTGTGTGTGTGTGTGTGTGTGTGTGTGTGTGTGTGTAGCCCCTAAAATTGCCATTTGGAGCATTTGTAAATTTCGAAATCAGTAGTAGTAAAGTCATGTATCAATCAACCACTTCTAATAATTATTTCCCATGATATCCACCTAAACAAAACCACTATACTAGTTAAAAAATACTGTCCTTATAAAATGACAAAAATAAAAATAATAATTTTTAGAAGTTATAAAGTAAATCCCTCAGAATTCTACCACCATGACAAAACTATGTTCATCCTGTAAATTAACATTTTATTTATTTATAGTTCAAAGACATTATAATAGTTATTGTGGTAATGTGCATACAATGTCTTATTTTGGTCATTTTTAGAAACTTAAAGAGAAATCGCTTTTGTGTTTTTATACATATTATCATAACAATGCTTTATAATATTCAATTGAGTTCATAAGTTATGGGGTATTAAACCTATATACCTATCCCCTTAATTTGGATAAGTCAGTGTGAAATCTTTAAAAAAAACGTTTCTTACGGCTTTACTTATTTATTTGGTGGGGTGTAGGGTCAGCAAACAACTCTCGAGAGTTAGTTGTCTCCTTCCACCATGTGACCTCCAGGATAGGTTGGCTGACATCTTTCCATGATGCACAAACTGAATGGGCCAGGACCAAGTCTTTTTACGAACATTCATCTAAAAAATGGTGATGAGACTCTCGGCCACCAGTCTTGGCGTACTTATTTCTTTAAGTGAAACACTAAAGAGGAAAATTACTAAAACAAAATAGAACTTCCAAGACTTTTTGGTGAGTAAACTAAAATCCCAAACGATTGTCCTTGAGGCCACTCCCCACCGGTGGCTCTCGTCACTGACCCGCATCCCCTGTCTGCTCCTGTAGCTCTCTATGGTCACTACCCTTCTTCAACAGCATCTACTGAGTCCATGTGATGTGTCCTGCTGCCGGTGCTTTCCTCACACGGCAGCCGGCCAGTGTGCTTCTTTCTAATCACATCGCCTGTCTGCCTGACTGTACCAATCCCCCTTCCACATCACCTTATCTTATTACTGTTTGCTATTCTAGAGCAGTGGTTCCCAACCTTCCTAATCTGAGACCCTTTCATACAGTTCCTCACGTTGTGGTGACCTCAGCCATAAAATTATTTTGTTACTACTTCATAACTGTAATTTTGCTACTGTTCTGAATCGTAATGTAAATATCCGGCACACAGGACATATGAACGTGAACCCAAAGGGGTCGTGACTCATAAGTTGAGAATCACTACTCCAGAAGGTCACATCTAGGAGAGCAGGAACCTTCCTGAATATTCTCAAACACATTCAGACAGTGATAAGTACAACTAATTAAATGTGGCGTGACATAATCATGACTTCCAACATACTTCCTTATTTTGTGCATGTGTGTGTGTGTGTGTGTGTGTGTGTGTGTGTGTGTGAGAGAGAGAGTGAGAGAGAGAGAGAGAGAGAGAGAGAGAGAGAGAGAGAGAGAGTTATCATTTTCCAGGGCCACACACAGTAATAAAATGGGCCGAGTTCTCCACTGCCTCCCTAGAATTAATGTTTTTGAAGAAGAAGCTGTAGTCCTGGCAGTGGTGTTAATAAAAATATAGTTCAATAGAAAACACAAAAAATTTACCCCCCCTCAAGGAAAACACCATTCAGTCCCCCCCACTACCACAAATTATGCAGTAGTTGAAGTTCCTGCATTTGGGGATCTTGCAGGCGTCAGCACATCTAGAATGCAATGGATAAGCCTCACCCTGGGAAAACCACCTCTCTGATCCCGCCAGGTAAGTATAAAAATGTTCAATCTCTCTCTCTCTCTCTTTTTTTTAAAGTCACTTAAATAAAATGTTATAACTTGGCCACTGAGATTTTCTTTTTTGTACACTGTCTTATACTCTGAACCCACGGTCAGGATCTTACATGCCTCAGCTCTGCCATGTCTAACACAGTAAATGAGAAAGTCATTAGAAATCTGTTCTTGGGGCTATAAAATAATTGAAGACAGAAAAATAAAATCTGTAAAAGGGGCTTAGATGTGTGAGGAAAACATTTGAGAGATGTTTCCAGAATTAAGCGAGGTGCTGTAGAGAAAGCGTTCCTTGTGCAATGAGGTGAGGTTACGTGTGACCCAGTCTCCCACCACGAGCCAAGCAGCTGTTGGTCCGCATGCTATGGGACTGCTACTCTCCACTGTATTTATAGATGTAAAAATTCAACTGGTTCCTCAAGCAATATAAGAAGAGGATTTCAGGGGCTGGAGAGATGGCTCAGTGGTTAAGAGCACTGGCTGCTCTTCCAGAGGTCCTGAGTTCAATTCCCAGCAACCACATGGTGGCTCACAACCATCTATAATGAGATCTGGCGCCCTCTTCTGGCATGTGGGCATACATGAAGGCAGAATGTTGTATACATAATAAATCTAAAAAAATTAAAGTTACAAAGTAGCAACAAAATAATTTTAAAAAAATAAAATTTGTATAAATTATTTTATAAAGAAGAGGATTTCAGGGCTGGAGCATTTTTTTTTCTCAAATCATAATATTTCCCTAGAAGTAATTTGCAGGAGCCAACTCACTGGACAATTTACAATTAATATGGAAAAAAATCACAACACAACCCCCAGATTAAAAAAAAAAACAGAACAAACTAAACAAAAACCCAACAAGACAAGACGAAACAAACACAGAAGTCTAGCAAGATGGCTCAGCAGACGAAGATGCTTGTTTGCAACCAAACCTGATGACCCGAGCTCCATCCCTGGGACTCTGCTGGTGCCAGAAAAACCAATCCTCACAAGTTATTTTCTGACCTCTGCATGCACGCACTAGCATGTACATATTACACATGGGTGCACGCATGCATGCACATACACACACATACACACACAACAACAAACAAACATGAAATACAAAACTGAAAACAAAATCAGGAGGGCTGAGGTAGGAATAAATGTACATATAAATATTACATAAAGTTGGGAGCACAAAGTGGTAGGGGAGATGGAGAGAAACTAAAGGCAGGAAATGGGGCACAGATTTTGTTAAAACATGTTATGTGTACACGTGAAATTCTCAAACAATAAAAAAAATGGAGTTCAGTAGTTCTGTGTAGAAATGCCTTTATTTTTTTTTTACAGCCACCCCCAGAACAATAAAAACCAAGATGGGGCTGCACCTTGAAGGTGTGCATTTTAACACCATATCTACAGAGCCTATTCTAACCCTACCCTATGATGAGACGTGAAGACCTGGCACCTTTGTCTCGCTGGTGTCAAAATCTGGGTCTATTTAGTTTCTTACTTCATGAACCCTCGCCTGACTGCGCTATTAACATCAAGTTCCTAAAGTGCTGGCGTTTGCAAAATGCTGTTCCCAACATAGAAGTGCTTGTTACATCACAGAGACTCCCACAAAATGATTTTTTTCTGGAGATAATCTTTGTTATGAGCAGAAAACCTGCCAACCTTAAAAGTGTCGGTATTTGGCTTTGCCCAGGGAAGGCCGATCTGCAAGGCCATTACTGCATAAACACAGGGGTCCTCCAGTGCCCTACCTCTCTCTGTCATGTCTTGTGAAAGGGGAGACACAGATTTTACTGAACAAGGATCTCACAAGAACCAACCTTGCATTCCTCTCCTGAGGAGGAGGCTGGGAAACTGAGGGCACAGGACCCACACACAGGGATTAGACAGGGGCACAGACTACGCTGAGGCAGTGTCTGAAGGAGAGCCTAACTTTCCAGGCATGTGCTATTCGTGAGGCAGGAGAAGTGGCACACTACGCACCATAGCGCGGAAGGTCTGTCTAAGTCCTGGGGCCAACAGTATCAGCACAAGATAGACAACTGAAGAGATGCAGTTTCTCATCTTCTGTAAAGAGACGCGAGCATTTTCAAATGTGAGAGAAAAAATGTTACATGATTACTTGGGAACTCACAAAAATTTTTGAAAAGAATGTTGATATTATATCGGAATCAGACACAAGCAGGCCTCCTGCATAACCACCGTGAACAGCTGTTTATACATAAGCGCACAACCAACTCACAAAACTCGCTAATGTGTGTCAAATGTCCTACACACATTTTCTCACATTCAGTAAGTCCTGTTTTTATCCTTGGAAGTCTAGACACAAGCAGGTGATAAAGCTTAGGTGCAAACCAGTCAGCAACCCCAGAATCAGTGTGGCTAGGATCGGCGCTCTGAAACTCTGTTCCAGGAAACTACATCCTGGGGCAGAGTCAGTGATTTGGATTTTAGTCTGCAGCTATGTGAGACATTAATAAGTAGGGAAATAAAAACCTGGGTAGTAGTTTTCCTGCTGAAGAATTTAGCCCACCACCTAATACAGTCTGCTAAACACTTGCTAAGAGCCGATCAGAAGTTATGCTGTGGTCTACCATCCACGGAGCTACCCTTCTCGCTACTCACAAATACTGAAATTAACAACAACTGCATCTCACAAAATCCTCAGATCAACGGTAGCAGCCACCTTCACGTGTGACTAGTGACTTCCACATGACAATGAAAACCTCCGGGATTCTCATCAGTGCATAAGGAGCATTCTAGCTCCTTAAATATTTGATGTAACTTCTAGACATTTCCAAATTTCCTCAGAGGAACTGGGTGGTTCCTCCACTGTCCTAGCCTGGCTCTACCGATGAACAGTGGAGCCAGGGTTAAGAAAACAAAGACCTTGGCAGGTAGCAGAGAGCACGGCCCTGGGTTAGGGATTCACCCTGCCGATGTGTGGGCTGGCAAGGGAAGAGGCTCTGTTCTAATGTCCACAGTCGAGAGAACGGCTTCCTAAATTTCCTATTTAGGGACAGTGGGATTCTTTTGGTGGTTGGTTACAGCCTCAAAGTGATGGATGTGGGACGGTAGACTTCTTAGGAAATCTAGGCGTAATTTTACTCCAATTGTAAACTTCAGCCAGGGTGACAAAAGATGACAGACAAATGGGCAGTGCTATCTGCACTAATCCCATCTGTAAAGGCTGCGATGTGCTTAGTCCTGCGCAGAGGCAAGCACTTAGGACCCGGTGGGATCCTCAAGGAGCCTCTAAAGCAATAGCTGAGCCCATCCCTGAAAATACCCATTATCCGCCGACACCAATTCATCAACAAGGGCAGACAATCTAAGCAAGCAATCATCTGGATTCTTTAATGGAGACCTTTTAACCGTTTTGATAGTGAAAAAAAGAAACATAGCTATTTATCTCTTATTTTATAGAGATAACTCCCTAGTCACCTTGTAGCTTGACTGGGTTTGGCTTTGTTTCATCAGAACATGCTGCCCTCTGCAGGCCGTATGGACACACACCAGCCTCAGCTGGAGCCAAACTAACTGGACTCCTTTGTAAGGAAAGAGAAAGCTGGGTAGCGTGCTTGTGTCCACAGGTCTTCAAGGTTTTAGGAACAACATGAGAAGCAATCAACATATACTGTACAGCTTAAAAAGCCTTGCATTTTCAGCTGACGTACGTAAGAGAAGTCTTAAGTAGCGCTACAGTCCCACGGCATTTTTCTTAAGAAACTTGTAAGCAAGGTGACAGCCATTTCTGCTATTGTTTTAAACAGGAAGGACCGGGTGCAGAAGACAAGGAGGGTGGTGGTGGATGTGTCTTTACAGTGCGTACCAACATCTCCAAAAGTATCGTTTTGGAGTCTGTTTTGACCTGAAATTCATTAAGTGGAAACTCAGTTCCAAATGTGGCCATAAAAGGAATAAATCTAAAGCAACATACATAATCCCTTCCATCCTTCAATGTCTCTGCTTTTAAGCCCATATGCAAAAAGTGATTAAAATCTGACCCAAGATCTCTTTACTTTGAATGGACTCTTCTCCAACAGCCACTCCATACAGAAGTGCTCTCTCTCTCCTCTCTCTCTCTCTCTCTCTCTCTCTCTCTCTCTCTCTCTCTCTCTCTCTCCTCTCTCTCTCTCCCTCTCCCTCTC